>NW_006921668.1:8527002-8565570 GCF_000298275.1 Orycteropus afer afer
CATTCTGTGGGATCACCTTTCTTTGGAATGGGTACAAATATGGATCTCTTCCAGTCAGTTGGCCAGGTAACTGTCTTCTAAATCTCTTGGCATAGCCAAGTGAGTGTCTCCAGTGCAGCTGTTGAAACATCTCAGTGGGTATTCCATCAATTCCTGGAGCCTTGTTTTTTTGCCAATTCCTTCACTAGAGCTTTGAAGAATCCTTCAATACCATTGGTTCTTGGTCATATGCCACCTCCTGAAATAGATTAACATGGACCAATTCTTTTTGATACAGTCACTCTATATATTCCTTCCATCTTCTTTTGATGTTTCCTGCATCATTCAATATATTGCCCATAGAATTTTTCAATATTGTAACTCAAGGTTTAAATTTTTTCCTCAGTTCTTTCAGGTTGAGAAATGCCAGATGTGTTCTTCCCTTTTGGTTTTCTCACTCCAGGTCTTTGCACATTTCATTACAGTAATTAGCTTTGCCTGCTCGAGCTGCTCTTTGAAATCTTCTGTTCAGCTCTTTTATCTTGTCAATTCTTCCGTTTGCTTTAGCTATTCTTCACTCAAGGGCAAGTTTTAGAGTCTCTCTGACATCCATTTTGGTCTTTTCTTCCCATCCTGTCTTTTTAATGACCTTTTTCTTTCTTCATGGATGATATTCTTGATTTCATCCCACAATTCCTCTGGCTTTTCATCATTGGTGTCCAATGCATCAAATCTATTCTTTAAATGATCTCCAAATTCAGAGGATATAATCAAGGCCATATTTTGGCTCTTATGGACTTGTTTTAATTGTCTTCAACTTCAACTTGAACTTTCATATGAGCAGTTGATGATCTATTCCACAATTAGATCCTGGCCTTGTTTTGGCTGAAGATACTGAGCTTCTCTATTGCCTCTTGCCACAGATATGGTCAATCTGATTCCTGTGTGCTACATCTGGTGAAGTCCACCTGTATAGCTTCCATTTGTATTGTTGAAGAAATGTATTTACAATGAGTAAGTCATTGGTCCTGTAAAATTCTATCATGCAATCACCAGCATTATTTCTTTCACCAAGGTCAAATTTTCCAAACACCAGTGATTCTTCTTTGTTCCCAACTTTTTCATTCTAATCACTAGTGATAATCAGCACATCTTGACGGCATGTTTAGCCAATTACAGTCTCCAGAAGTTCATAAAAATCTCATCTTTGGCTTTGGTGGCTTGTGCATAAATTTGATTAATAGTAGTGTTAACTGGTCTTCCTTGTAGGTGTATAGATATTATCCTATCACTGACAGCATTGTACTTCAGAATAGATCTTGAAACATTCTTTGTGATGATGAATGCCACACCATTTTTCTTCAATTTGTCATTCCAGGTATAGTAGATCATATGGTTGTCTGATTCAAAATGGTCAAAACCAGCCCATTTCAGCTCTCTAATACCTAGGATATAAATTTTTATGTGTTACATTCCATTTTGACAACTTCTAGTTTTCCTAGATTCATACTTTTTATGTTCCTTGTTCCAGTTATTAATGGATGTTTGCAGCTATTTCTTCTCATTTTGAGTCATGCCACATCAGCAAATGGAGGACTGAAAGTTCTTCTCTATCTACATCATTAAGGTTTGCTCTACTCTGAGGAGGCAGCTCTTTACAAATCCTATTTTAAGTGCCTTTCAACCTGAGGGGCTCATCTTCTGGCACTATATTGGACAATGTTTCAGGGCTACTCATAAGGTTTTCCATTAATATATCAGATGGTATTTCACCACTATTTATAAGGTTTTCCCTGGCCAATTCTTTGAGAAGTAATGGCCTCTTCCTTCTTCTAAGTCTATCTTAGTCTGGAAACTTCACTGAAACCTGTCCACCAAGGGTAACCCTGTTGGCATTTGAAACACTGATGGCATAGCCTTCAGCCTCACAGCAACATGCAAGCCACCACCGTATGACAAACTGACAGACAAGTTCATCTCCCTTAGCTGTTTCAAACTGCTCTGTTCACTTCCTGGCCTTCCTGTTCCCTGTTCCAGCCATCCACCAGTTCCTACTTCCTGCCTGGCCTCTCCCCTTACCTGGGACTTAGACATTGTAAATGTTTTGCAGACACCTGGTACCTTAGGGTGGGGAATTGTCAAACAGAAAAGAGATGTGAATGGGGTATTAAAAATCAAGATGGGGCATCCTTTGCCATGCTATTTCACTTGGCAATGTGGGTGTAGGGTCACAAAGACATATAGGCTCCCACTAGCATGACAGAGATTGGAGGAATTTAAGTAAGATATATAACAAAAACCATGGAACAACAGAGAAAAAGGCATGTGAACATAGTTTAGGGGAAAAATTAAATATGAATTTATGTTTTGACTGAAAAGGAATGGTAGAGAAAAAAAAAAGAGAAAGAGAAAGAAAAGAAATCAGAGTGATTTTTTAGTGTGGTCCCCCCACCCCCATTTTACTTTTTCCGTATTGTTAGGGATTTTTTTTTAATATTGTTTACATAATTTAAAAGAAGTAGTTGACTATAGGAAAAGTAGCCAAACAAGACAATTTGCTTCAGTTTAAAAAGGGTTATAAATTCAAAATCAGAAAACATGGATTTGAGACTTGGCTTTACATCTTATTAGCAAGTCTTTTATTCCTTTAGTATTACAGTTATCTCATGTAGGAAATGATGATAGTAAAATTTATTTGACAGTTTGGGACAGTTTTGGATCAAACCAAAAAACCAAACTCACTGACATCAAGTCAGTTCCAACTCTTAGTGACCCCTCCTTGGGTTTCTGAGGCGGTATCTCTATGGAAGTAAATTGTCCAGTCTTCCTTCCAAGGAGTGGCTTGTGGGTTTGAACTGTCAGCCTTCTGGTTAGCAGTCAAATGCCTTAGACACTACACCACCAGAGCTCCCAAAGTTTTGGATAGGATCAAATAAAATAACATACAAGGAACTTACATTTTAGCTTGAAACGTTGTTGTTGTTGTTGTTTGCCGTCGAGTCGGCCCCGACTCATAGCGACCCCTCCTTGGGTTTCCGAGGCAGTATCACTACGGAAGTAGGATTGCCCAACCTTCCTTCCGAGGAGTGGCTGGTGGGTTTGAACCGCCAGCCTTCTGGTTAGCAGTCAAGTGCCTTAGCCACTATGCTACCAGAGCTCCCATAATATAGATAAGAAAAATAAATACCTGTTTAGGCTCTTCCCAGTAGTCCAGACATGCTGAGTTCTGTATCAGTTGGAGTTCCTTCCTTCCAGCACAGGACACATTTTTTTTTTTTTTAAGTGCACTCTGGCTAGTCCATGGAGGCCCAGAGACAAGGAAACTTCCTGAGCAGAGGCTGGTGTGACAGTGTCTGAAGAAGGTGCAGTGTAGCAAAGTGGGAGGGGAAGGGACCAGCCCAGTGCACTTTTGAGGGACCCTGGGCCTGTGATTTAAGAGCGCAGAGAGATGAATGGGAAAGACAGGAAAACAGTGGTAGGCTCGGAGGTGGGGAGAGATCACATTTCTTCCTCAGACCAGAAGGTCAAGGCCAAATCATAGAATGAGAAACAGACTTGGGCCAGAAATGTAGTGGATCAAGTGAAAGGTGAGAGATACAAATAAAAGAATTAGTCTTTGATCATTGGACATTAGTCAGGGCTCAGGCCTTAGCTTCTTCAGACTGGGGACAAGTGGCCTGTCTAGACCATTCCAGTCACCTCCAAAGGATAATGCCAACATTTCACTCTTGCTGGAATTTTGTTTTTGATTTTACTTGAAATAGGTAATGATCTAATGTCCCAGAAAGACATGTCTAGATAGAAACAAACCCATGGTGATGGAATTTCAAACCTTGTTTTATGCATAGAGACACTACAGTGGCTTACTTCTGGCTGTTGTTGTTGTTGTTATATGCCGTCGAGTCGACCCGACTCATAGCGACCCCTCCTTGGGTTTCCGAGGCAGTATCACTACGGAAGTAGATTGCCCCATCTTCCTTCTGAGGAGTGGCTGGTGGGTTTGAACCGCCAGCCTTCTGGTTAGCAGTCAAGTGCCTTAGCCACTATACTACCAGAGCTCCCTTTACTTCTGGCAGGAAAGCAAAAACAAAATAAAGCAAGCAAACAAAACCCTGGGGATTTCGTTTGTTGACTTAGTCATCTTGGAAAGATCATAATTTATGATAGTAAAATAGATAAATTGGCTATTTGTATCCTCCTCCTCTCCCAATTTGACTTGGGATCCCTGAACCATAATGTCAGTGAATCCCCTTAAATTCCATGCCAAAATTTGTTTGCATGAACATTTTTCTGGGGAGATGGTCCATAGCTATAAACAAGTTCTCAAATGGTCTGTAACCTAACACAATTTAAGAAGTGATCTCAGGATTCTATATGATTCTATTCTTGACTCTTTTTACCTCATTTATATATCTGCTTTTGAAATGCACTCATTTTGTGGCTTCATGACTTCAATTACCATCTACATGCTATTGGTGATGCCTATGCTAACCTCCAAATCTTGAACTCTAATTTCAAATTCCAGACCTGATTGTCCAACTACCTATTAATATCTCTATCTGCATGTTCCATGGTATGTACATCCTGTCTTGTCTGTCACACCTGTTCTTCCTCCTGCATGCCCCACACCAATGAATGGGATCATCATTCAAAGAGTTTCCCAGTTTCTTCCTCTCATTATCTACATTAAATGGTCAGCAAGGCCAATTACACCTCAGAAGTATCTTTCACACACAGTCCTTCATCTTAATTGCCACTGCTATTCCCTTATTTTGGGTCCACTTTTTCTCTTGTTAAGGAGCCTTTGTGGACCAGAGTTGGAAGTTTGAACCCACTAGTTGTTCCATGGGAGAAAGATGTGGCAATCTGCTTCCATAAAGATGAGAGATAGCCTTGGAAACACTATGGGTCAGTTCTACTGTCCTATAGGGTCACTATGAGTCAGAATTGACTGGATAGCAACAGGCTTGACTTTTTTGAGTTTTCCTTCTTGCTTAAACTCTTGCAGGAACATCCCAAGTTATCTGCCGCTGCCAGACTTGCCCTTACTGGTCCATCCCAACCCTACTGACAGTGTGATCCATAGCTTTGAAACTTCTGCTGCTTTGCATGGATTGGGATGAAGCCTAGATCCTCATGCACAGCATAGGATTCATACACAGTATGACATCTCTCACTGTCCTGGCTCTTGCTGTTCCTCCCCATACATCAGGTCCCAGCCACTCTAAACTTCTGCCCACTCCCCAAACATCCCATTCCATTCATATGACTACTTTTAGAAAGGCCAAAAAACTGGCATAATCTTATATTATTACATACTCTCTTCTCTATGTTTAGAATTCTCTGATTCTTAGCCCCTCAAGCTATCTTTTATGCTGCTGGACTACCGTTATCCCACAAGTCACTGTCCTACCTCTTTTGTGCCACCCTATTTTCATCTTCAGGAAACATCAGAACTTCCCTTACATGTATCTCTCAAGTTGCCATTCCTCTGTGGATACTTATTTGTATGTCAATCTCATCCACTGTACTGGAGGACATGGCCACATATTATTGCATTTTAGTGCCTACCCCAATGCCTGACATACCATGTTTTTTCAATAAATTTTGAATGAATGAATGACTTATGAGGTTTGCAGAGAGTGTAGTAATATAATCATATAGCATGGCTTGCTAATTTTACTACTGAAGGCACTGAAACCCAGGCAATTAGAAGACATGTCTACTTAGAGGAAGATTCTGGAACAAAGCCAAGATGTTTTGACTCTTAGTTAAATGCTCCTCACATACACAGCATTGCATGATTAATCTGATGGATTTCTAAGGATGGAATTTTTACTTTTAGTGACAAAATGTAGGTAAGACAAACAGATTTATGGGAGGGAAAATAAAGGAAAGCAGTGAATTTCACAGAAGTTATCATATTACTCTAATAATTTTTGTACTAAAGATAAAAAAGTATAGAAGTCATAGGAAAAGAGTGGTAACTACATTCCCAGGGAAGGATTCTAATGAAGAAATGGCTGCACTTTACCTAAACATATGAGTTAGGACTGGGCAATTTAGAAAAATTCTTTCCCTTAAGCTCTAAAGTAAGTAATTGAGATGTGGAAACTTCACAGATTCCCTGGGATCAATGGTTAGCTTGAAGAACTGGCAGTGAGAGGCACAAGGAAGCAGTATTTCTTTTGAAAGGGAGCCAAAAAACATGTTTCATTATTCTGCTTTCCCTGTTTGAGGTAAGTGAGTTGACTGAAAATATTCAAAAAGGAATCTGTAGTTTTTGTTGTCTTTTCACAACAATTTTAAATACCTAGAACTAAAAAGAAGTCTAGAGAGAAGAACTAAAATTAATATTTTATTTTAAAAGAAAGAGGCTAACTAGGGCCAGATTGTGAAGTGGAAAAGATAGAGTTTGTGGTTTTCTTTTCTTTCTTTCTTTTTTTTTTTTTTTAAGAGTGAAAAACAACCAGAAATGAGAGTAATTTGGTAGAAAACAATCATTCTAAATAAATCATCTCTTTGAAAAGAATGTGCCTCTAAGTTTAGAGAAAGATTATACATGAGAAAGAAAGATTATGTGTGTGAGATAAATTTTAGCCAGTGAAAAATAACTTTAAAGTACTATCATTTGGAAAGAATTCTGGGTGGTACAAATGGTTAATGCAATTGGCTGCTAACTGAAAGATTGGTAGTTCAAGTCAACTGAGAGGCAATTTGGAGGAAAGACCTGGCAATCTACTTCTGAAAAATCAAGCACTGAAAACTCTATGGAGCACACTTTTGATCTGAATACACGGGGTTGCCATGACTTGGGGTTGACTAGTGGCCATCAGGTAACATTTTGAATAATAATACTTTCAGTGTCATCAGCTCAGTTGTTTGTAGAGGGGAGGAGGGGCATCATGAATTCACACCATCCAAACAGCTGCTGCTCTTGAGGAGCCCAGAGAGGGGAAGGGAGACAGAAGGGACTGGGGCTGGGGCTGAATGAGGTGAGCGAGACCAAGTCGAGACCATTGAAGATGGTAGAACCAGTTCTAAGTTGTTGAGAGTTGAAAAGAGAGACACCAGCATAATTCCTCTCATAAGGAAGAGCGGATCAGAAAGAGCATGCCTATAAGAAATGTCCTTGGTAACAAGTTCCTGGATCTGTGGGCTCGGGACCATGGTCACAAGGGTCATCTGGCTCAACTGGCATAACATACTATACCAAAACATTATCTTACATCCTACTTTGGTGAGTAGCAACTGGGGTCTTAAAAGCTTGCAAATGGCTATCTATATGCAGCAATTGGTCTCTCCTTGTCCCAAGGAAAGAAGAATTAAAAAACCAAAGATACATGGAAACAATTAGTCCAAGGGACTAGTGGACCATGTGAACCTTAGCCTACATGACCAAGAGACAAGAACTAGATGGAGCCCAGCTACCACTGCCAACCACTTGGAAAGGGATCAATGCAGGAGATTCTGGATAGAATGGGAGAACAATGTGGAACAAAATTCAAAACCATAAAAAGAGACTGGTTTACTAGTCTGATGGAGCCTGGTGAAACCCCTGAGACTGTGGCCCTTAGTTACTTTTTAGGCCTGGAATTGAACTCACCTCTGTGGCTTCCAGCCAAACAATAGACAGGCATATAGGGTGAATATTTATACCAGGTAGATACATTCCTTAGAACGACAAATCATGGGAAAACAGAAGGGCAGTATTTTTACAGGGAGATAGCTTAGGGGGCAGGAATACACAGGAAAGAAGGACACAGGAAAGAGGTAACTACAGGTGGGAAGAGAGCTGTTACACTGTGGGGACTGCAGTCAATGTCATGAAACAAAATGTGTATGAACAGCTGTATGGATAATGAATTTGTTCTGCAAACCTTCACCCAAGTCACAATGAAATTTGAAGAAAAAAAATTATCCTTGGAGATAATCTCAGAATACATATCTGCTGTATTCTCTACTGTATGTTTAACACAGCTTTCAAGAGATGATAGAAGAATCAAAGTTAATTTTTCCCTCAATCTTGTTTTGCAGTTAAAATTCTTCTCAGACATTTCCTAAAATAAGAGTTTTGAGGCAACTACTAGCCCATGGCTTCTTGGACTGCTGCTCTGTATGATTAAGCTGACTCTACATACACGGGTCCAATGAGCTCACCTTGGATTTGGAAACCATCTCTTTCTCTTTGGTCACTGACTTCGCTTAGCTACTATGCAGTCCAACAGTCCTACAATTTCCCTTTTTCATGGTCTGGAACTTTCATCCTCCTTCTTTCTACTCTTCACCAACATCTAAATTTATTTATTTCCTTTCACTTCTTACTCTTCCTTTCTGCTTTTTAAGAGACCAGTATAGATCAGGTGGTGCAAATAGTTAATACATTTAGCTGTTAACAGAAATGTTGGCAGTTCTTGTCTACCCTGAGGTGTCTCTGAAGAAGGGCCTGGAGATTTACTTGTGAAAAATCAGCCATTGAAAACCCTATGGAACACAGCCTACTCTGTTATAAATGGGATGGCCATGAGTTGGGATCAATATTTAAAGATCAGTTTGTTATATGTTATATGTTACCCATCCCAGAAAATGCATTGATTGGTATTTAAAGGATGGCCTGTTGGAAATACACTGACTCTAATGGTTGTGTATTCAGAAACCATGGGGTCATATAGGTGAATACTTGGGACTAGAACCTGAGACAATGTTAGAGGGACAAAAGACCTTCTTGAAGCATTTTTAAAGTACGAAATTCAAATAAGAATTAAAACAAGATAACAGGTGTGAAGAGCTTCTGGATACCTTGGATGGAAAATCTGATGCAAACACCAAATATTATGATTCCTGTCATTATAGGGTCCCAGAGCAGAGAAGCACTGAGGAATTTGCAACAGAATATCCACCTCCAGGCCCTTTAGCACCTTCTAAAGATTTCATAAATCAGGGAATATGCCATGGTTTGCTAAAGGGATAAGTGTTTGAGAGGTGATGAAGTTTACTTGGAGAATTTAAAGTTCAGTTTTATTTGAACTAAAGCTGTGAATGGACCCACAGTGCTGAGAATCCTTCTGGGCCTGTTTAAATAGTAGATCCAATTCCCTTCTTTAACTGTTTTGCATGTCAGCCAGTGAGGGCTACAAATACTGATCTGTAGTGCATGGGGCCCTGTGCTGGGAAGGGGCACAGTGTGAACTCCTTGAAACCTAATCCTTCAAGCACCAACTCAAGTCACCCGCCTGCCATGAAGTCTTTATTGACAACCCCAGGGCCCGCTGATCCTACCTTCCTTTGAAACTGTATTGCACTTCATGGTGTTGGGCTTTTAATTTGGCTTTTCAAGTGTGTTTGACAAGACAGAGAAATATTTTCACTAGAATCTCTGGAGACTATTACTGCTTTTAAGAAGAGTGGGGAAAAAAAGACATTTTCAGGGGCTTTCTGCTGAGGAGAGCTACTCAAGCAGAGCAAGGTGGGTGAAGGTAGAATGTGAACTAATTCTGAAAGGACAAAAGAAAATAGAATACAGCGTGGCAGTGAGACAACTCTCTGATGAGAGAGGGAGAGTGAGTGTCTTAGTTTCTTAGTGCTGTTATAACAGAAATACCATAAGTGGGTGGCTTTAAGGAACAGAAATTAATTTGCTTACTGTTTAGGAGGCTAGAAGTTGAAAAGCAGCGTGCTGACTCTAGGGGAAGGCTCTCTCTCTGGTTCTGGGGAAAGTCCTTGTTTCTTTTCAGCTTCTGGTCTTCAGTTCCTTGGCAATTTTCATGAGGCAAGTTATCTTCCTCTCCATTTGCTTGTCCTTATTTGCTTCTATACCTAAACTGCTCCTTTTATATGTCAAAATCGATTGGCTTAAGATACACCCTGCACAGATATGGCCTCATTAACATACAAAGAAAACCCTCTACTCAGAGGGGATTATATCCACTGCATGGAGGCTAGGATTTACAACACATAGTTTTAGGGGTCAAAATTCAATCCATAACAGAGAAAGTTTTAGGGGCTTTTCTCAGTGTAGACTTAGAGAGAGAGATAAAAAAATGAGAGAGAGAGAGAGAGTAGATGTCTAGAAATGATGAGTGGGAATTATTTTGGTGTGGTGCTGCATAAAAAGACCATACATAGACAATATCTAAGTTAGTCTTGGAGTTGTTCTAGTCTTTCTGTTCATTTGTGTATTTATTCATTTATTAGATCCATCACATATTTTCTGAGCTCCTGCTATAAACCAGACACTGTTCTAGGTTTGGAGATATAACAAACAAATCTTCTGGTGGAGGAAACAGACAATAAATAATAGACAAATAAAATGCCAACAGATAAGATAATTAATCCTGTAAATGCTATCAAGAAAATAGAATAGGGTGATGTGGTGGAGAGTGACTTGGTCCTGCTTTTATGTGAATTACTTTTATATGGCTTATTCTTCCAAAGGAGCTCTGGTAGCATAGTGCCTACGGCACTTGACTGCTAACCAGAAGGCTGGTGGTTCAAACCCACCAGCCACTCCTCAGAAGGAAGGTTGGGCAATCTACTTCCGTAGTGACACTGCCTTGGAAACCCAAGGAGGGGTCACTATGAGTCAGGTCCGACTCGATGGCACATAACAACAACAACAACATTCTTCCAAAATAGATTGTGAGTTGCCTAGATCCATCCCTTACACATGCTGATATTCTTCATTCCTCCACAAAGTACTCTACACCTTTCTAGGTACTTAATTAATATTACAAACATATCAATGAATCCAAGACAAGAGTTCTGCAATGTGACAGTTGGTCTGGTAGTGTTTCTTAACATTTTGTACCATGGATGTTTCTGGCAGTTTGATGAAGCCTGTAGATTTGTTCTCAGAATAATATTCTTAAATGCACAAATTGATACACATAGAATTACTGTAGAAACTAATATTAATATACAGTCTATAGTCCTCTGATCCCAGCCTGATAATCACTGATAGATGACATAAGTCTTCTCCAAAGGAAATTTTATGTGGGAAGAGACCAAAATTTAGAGATCATAGCTCTTTTTCATTATTTTTTTTTTTCACTTTTTATTGTGATTTGGGTGAAACTTTACAAAGCAGATTCATTTTACATTCCACAGGGCATACACGTTTTGTTTTGTGACATTGATTACAATTCCTGCAATGTAACAGCTCTCTTCCCATTTTCAACCTGTGGTTACTCTTTCCCTATAACTTTCTTGCCTTGCATTCCTGCCTCCCTATCTTTCTAACTATGCAAATGCTGCTTTTCTGACCTTGCATAGTTGATTGTTCTAAGAACCATATCTTCCTGGTGCTGGCCAGTTTGTTGGCTTGTCTATTGTTTGGCTGAGAATTAAGCCATAGGAGTGAGTTCAATTCCAGGCCTGAAGGGGTACTCCGGGCCATAGTCTTGAGGGTTTCATCAATCAGTCTCTATCTAACCAGTAAACCTAGTCTTTTTATGTTTTTAATTTTGCTCCACATTCTCCCCCCACCCACCACCCCTTAATCTAAGATCTCCAATTCTGATCCCATTCTGAATGGTTGCCATTGACATCTGGGCAAATATAGTTCTTCTGGCTCAGGGTCATGTATACTAACTGTTTCCATGCCTCTTTGATTTTCTTCATTCTTCTTTGCTTCAGGCAGAGACCAATAGTTGCATCTTAGATGGTTGCTACCAAGCTTTTAAGACCCCAATCACTATTCACTGAAATAAGATTTAGAACAATATTTTTGTATACTGAGCACAATGCAGTAAGGCAAACTACGTCTGGCATTTAGGGAAAAGAGTTGCCAGTGATTCCTCTGGACTTACTTACTGGATGAAGTTGGATACTAAGTTTACTTTAGCTACTAAAACAGAGATCTGGAGAGTAAATGCCAATCCACTGGTTGGTATTCCTCTGGCTGAGCTGAGAGGTGTGGGGCACTAGGTTAGAACATGAGGGTACACATCTGGGAGGAAAATCAATTTACTGGAAATAATTACTATTACACAGGTTTAGAAGGAGGGGAGCTGCCAGGCTTGGGCAGGAAAGAGATTGCCTGGAGCTAGCCTACTTGATGGTGCCAAGACAAAGCTATGTAATGCCATCAGGTGAGCAGGAAATGCAGACAAGGGCCTACAGCAAAGGAACAACAAGCAGATCATTGCAGGTTTCAGAGGCTGTGGTGAAGGGTGCAGGTCAGAGGTCTCTAAGCTTTCCTGGAAGCCCAACTTCAGCGGGAGTTCCCTGCTAAAGTACAGATTATTCAGAAACTCTTTTTTCCATAGATTTATACTTTTGAATAGAGTTTCCTGCTTGGGTTTCACTTGGGTGATTCAGCAGTGTATAGGATAGCAATAAAAGCACATGCTTTGAAACTTCAGATTCTCAGAAAGCAGTGTGAGCAGTTGGCACCATTGTTGCTTCTATATGCTCCCTCTATCCTTTCTAGTGTCACATTGTCCTGTCTTCTGCTGAACATGTCCACAATAACCTCACTCTTAACATATCCAAAGCAGATTTCATCATCTTCTACCTTTCCTTTGATGATTAATGATAACATTCTTTTTCAAGTTACATTGGTTATTTATGAAATAAATAAATAAAAACAAAAGGGAAAAATCACTGAAGCTTTTAAACTTCTTTTTCTTCTTGGTTTGGTATACTTAATCATTCATGTAAGCCCCATGGTTCATACTTTCAAAATAGTTCTCCTATTTTCCTTATTCTAGAGCAGAGGCCCTTGAGAAGAACATTATTACATCTAGATTTCTAGAGTGGTGGTTTATTTTCTTGCATTTTTCCTGTTTCTGTCATATTCTTCTTATGATAGCCCCTAAATTCTAGACTCAGGAAAATAAAATGCAAATGATCTCAAATGGTACTCAAGACTCTTCATATTAATTGAATTTTCTCCTGGTTATAAGTAGTATTTTCTCTCTTCTTTGCATACCTGCTAATTTTTTAAATATATAAATGCCAAATATTTTGAATTTTATGATGCTGGGTGTTGGATTTTTTTTTTTTTTAATTTATTTAAATAGTCTGGGGCTTTGCAATTAAGTTAGTTGGCATCAGTTTGATCATTTTGGATTTGCTTTTAGGCATTTTCAGTCATATCTAGAATAATAACCTTTAATCTATGGCTAATTTGGCACTATTACTAAGGCATTAAGGAGCCTTAGTGGCACAAACGATTAAGTGCTCATCTGATAACTGAAGGGGTGGTGCTTCAAATCTACCCAGTGTCTCCTTGGGAGGAAGACTGATGATCTGCTTCTCTAAAGATTTTAAAAATACCTAAAAACCAAACCCAGGAGTTCTGGTGGCATAATGCCTAAGGCGCTTGACTGCTAACCAGAAGGCTGGTGATTCAAACTCACCAACCACTCCTCAGAAGGAAGACTGGACAATCTAATTCTGTAGAGATACTGCCTCGGAACCCTAAGGAAGGGTCACTATGAGTCGAATTGACTCGACGGCAGTGAGTTTGGTCTGGTTTGAAAAACCAAACCCACTGTCATGGAGTCGATTCTGACTCATAGTGATCCTGTATGTAAAGATTAACCTATCCTGTAAAGATTATTGAGAAAACCCTATGGAACTCTTTCACATGGGGTTGCTGTGAATCAAAATAAACTCAACAGTACCTAACAACAACAACTATAACATTAAGGCATTATCATCCTGAGAACTCTACTAGGAACTCTGGTAGCGTAGTGCTTAGAGCACTTGACTGCTAACCAGAAGGCTGGCGGTTCAAACCCACCAGCCACTCCTCGGAAGGAAGATGGGGCAATCTACTTCCGTAGTGATACTGCCTTGGAAACCCAAGGAGGAGTCACTATGAGTGACTCACTCATATGACTCACTATGAGTCGGGTCTGACTCGACACATAACAACAACAACAACAACAACAACAACAACAACAACGAGGACTCTACTCAGTGTTCCTTGTATTATGTAGATTTACTACCTGGCTAGGGAGCTCTGGTAGCATAGTGGCTAAGGCACTTGACTGCTAACCAGAAGGCTGGCGGTTCAAACCCACCAGCCACTCCTCGGAAGGAAGGTTGGGCAATCCTACTTCCGTAGTGATACTGCCTCGGAAACCCAAGGAGGGGTCGCTATGAGTCAGGGCTGACTCAACGGCACATAACAACAACAACAACAGTGGGGACGGTAAATTTTCCTAGTCCTGTGTGAGTTCTAGGGATTCTTCCTCCTGTAATAATCTGACAGCCACACCCCTCTGATGGTGGAAGCTTGTGTGTTGCTATGCTGTTGATCAGATTGCAGTGGAGCTTCAAGACAAACTAGGAAGAAAGGCCTGGAAATCTCCTTCCAAAATTTAGCCAATGAAAACTCTTTGAATCACAACATTCCAATCTGCCAGTGATCGTGGTATGACACAGGGCAGGCAGTGTTCCCTTCTGTTGGGAATGGGGTTGCATGAATCAAGGACTGACTCAATAGCAACTAAAAATAACAATGTATTTTGCCTATTTATTTTTCAAGTCAGGTGAGTAAATCTAGTCACCATTATTCCACCACGACTAGATGACCAGCAGTTGAAAGTCAACATTTTGTTTTTATTTTTTAAACTGTGATTTGGGTGCAAATTTACAAAGCAGATTTGTTTTACAATGAACAGTTCATGCACATTTGATTTCACATCCCCAATTTCAATCCCCAACTATAAAAAAAAAAGCTCTCCTCTCTTCCCTGTGACTACCCACTCCCTATGCCCTTCTTATCTATGCATTCCTGCCTGTCCAGCTTTCCCTCTACATGAATGCTGTGTTCTCATGGCTGATTGATCTAAGGGCTGCATCGCACTAGGGTAAGTGGGTACATCTCCCTGGAGTAGGTGTTCCACATGTAGGTCTTTCTACTGTGGAGGTCAACACTTGTATAATTAGGCTACATTTTACCTTCTATCCTTACCCCCTACTATTTTTCAATTTGAACTGTATTTTCAACAGACTGTTTACTCATTCCTATAATGGGAGTAGCTATGAGTCAGAATCGACTCAGTGGCAGTGGGTTTGGTTTATACTCAAACCTAGAATAAGCAACACTACACATGGATGATTAAAAAAAAAGATTGTCAGTCCCATAGATATTATAGTCTAGTAAGTTAATAAGTGCCATACAAATTCAAGATATGCTAGTATTCATATTTTTTATAATTTATTTTATTGTTGTTATTGTTACTGACAAAATACACAGCAGGACATACACCAACAATTTCTGCATGTACAATTCAGTGTTATTGATGACATTCTTTGAGCTGTGCAACAATTCTCACCTTCCTTTTCTGATTTGTTCTTCCCCCATTAACATAAACTCACTGCATCCTAAATTTCCTATTAATCTTCTGAGTTTCTATTGTCTATTTGATACCATATAGATAATTCTTAAAAGAGCACAGTGCTCCAGGCAGGCATGTTTTCTTTTTCTTGTGCTAGTTAAGTATAAACTAATGTTTGATTTAAGAAGACTCCAGGGGATATTTTTGCTTTAAAGTTTAAAGAGTATCTTAAGACAATAGTTTTTGGGGTTCATCAACCTTCGTGGCTCCAGAATATCTAGATTCCATGAGAATTTAAAATTCTGTCCTGCATTTTTCCCAGTTTTGATCAGGATTCTTCTATGGAATCTTTGATCAAAATGTTCAGTAATGGCAACCAGCCACCAACCTAGTTCTTCTGGTCTCCTGGCAAAGGGCAGTTGTTCATGGAAGCAAGTAGCCACATATTCCATTTCCTCCTCCTATTCTTGACTCTCCTTCAAGAGTTGTTCCAGATGAATAAAGACAAATTGTTGTGCTTTGGATTGCCACTTGTAAACTTTTAGATCCCAGGCACTACACATTGAACTAGGGGGGAGAACAAAAGCATCAAACACGTTACTGGGTCAATTATCTGGGATGTCCCTTAAAACCATGAACCTTAACCTCCAAACCAAGGAACCAAATCCCATGAGGTGTTTGATTGTACATAAGCAGCCTCAGACCAGTTAATTTTTTTGTAAACATATGTGTCATGAATTGAATTTTGTCCCCCCAAAATATGTGTTAACTTGACTAGGCCGTGATTCTCAGTGGTTTAGTAGTTATGTCATGATGTAAGCATCCCCAGTGATATGATCTGATG
This sequence comes from Orycteropus afer afer, assembly GCF_000298275.1. NCBI lineage: Eukaryota > Metazoa > Chordata > Mammalia > Tubulidentata > Orycteropodidae > Orycteropus > Orycteropus afer. Next base: position 8,543,119 of record NW_006921668.1, read on the forward strand.
TAGTCAACCAATCAATTGTAATGGGATTAGGGTGGGATGCAACACCCTTAATCAGGTCATAGCCCTGATCTGATGTAAGGGGAATTTAACTAGAGTGTGGTTTGCATCACCTTTTATCTTATGAGATAAAGGGAGAGAGAAACCAGCAGAGAGAGACCTATGACCACAAAGAAGGAAGAGGTGGGCACATAGTTCATGCTTTGGATCCAGGGTTCCTGTGCTGAGAACCTCCTAGACCCAGAGGAAGATTTATGCCAAGACACATGGAAATGCTCAAGGGACACCAGGGTCACAGATGTTGAAATGAGAGAAGGACCATCCTTCAAGGCTGCCAGAGAGTGGTATCACTAGCAGGACTAGATAACTAAGTCAATGTGTATCACACAATTTTTGCCTATTCAACTTTTTACAGATGCATAGCTTAGTGATAGCAATTATATTAATCAGCTGTGAAAAAATACCCTTAATCAGTGTGATTTTTCTCATTACTGTAAACTGAATCTCAGTACTCCATGGGCTTAATACCCTTGCCCCTGCCTTTTCTCCCTTCCTGCCACCCCTGGAAACCACTAAGATACTTTGGTATCTATACATTTACCTGTTCTTGTCCTTTTATCTAAATGAGGTCATACAGTATTTGTCATTTTGTGATTGACTTACTTCACTCAGCATAATATCTTCAAGCTCCATCCATATTGTAGTATGTATCAAGGCTTCATTTCTCTTACTGGTTGAGTAGTGTTCTATTGTGTGTATGTACCATATTTTATTTGTCCATTCATTTGTTGATGGCATTTAAGTTGTTTCCACCTTTTGGCTATTGTGAATAGTGCTGCAATGAACTTTGGTGTACAAATACCTGTTTGAATCTCTGCTTTAAGTCTTTTGGGTATATGCCAAGGAATGGTATTTCTGGGTCACATGGTAGTTATATTTTAGTTTTTTGAGGAACTGCCACACTGATTTCCACAATGACTGTACCACTTTACATTTCCACCAGCAATGGATAAGTAGTATTCATATTTGAAAAAGAGTCTTTACCTTTAAAAACACATGTAGAATGAAATCACTTTTCTCTTCACTTGGTGTGATGAATGATAAGTGATGACTGAAAATGATCTCACTGCACATACTTCTTTTCGATGCCCACCACACCCATCTCAATGCATCTCACCTATCCTCTTTCAGTTCAGTCCAAAACCAAACCCACTGCCATATAGTCAATTCAGTTCAATAGGTCCTTGGTAAATATTATATCAACTTGGGACAAGAGGAGTAATCACAGACCCATTTGTGGCCTTCCAAGTATCATTGACACGTGGACACCTTATAACTCTAATTGTGGTTGAGGTTTCTTATAGTTGTGATGCAGAGATGTTGAATCTTCTGTAACTCACATCAAACATATTACTGGGATATTAAAATAATATCCATTTTATAGTTAACTGAGGAATTAAGGTGTCAATGATCCAGTCTCAGAGATTTACATTTCCAGAGTCAGGGCATTCTCTCTTAATTTTTTTTTTTTTTTTTCTTAAGAGGTATCAGGGAGATTTTGTTCTTGTATATTCACACACATGCAGGAAAAAAGTCTGCTATTACAAACAATGGTAAATAATTTTATAATGTTCTGAATCTTGAATTCACTGCATGAGTGTTTCATATTCTAACTTAAAACCGTAGTATATTAACTTGACTTTAAAAAATTTTTAAAAATACATTTTACTGAAATATAATTTATGTACAGTGAGATACACAAAACTAAAGTGACATGGGTCAGTGATTTTTTTTTTGAAGTGTTCCTTCTCTTCCCCCTCCCACCCCTGATAACCAACAAAGAAAGTTTCCTTCCATATATAAAAATTTTGTCCTTCTGTGATTGACTTATTTCACTTAGCATAGGGTCCTCCAAGTTCAACCATGTTATGTGGTGTTTGGCAGATTCTACATTACTCCTTAGTGTTGCAGAGTATTTCACCGTGTGTATGTACCATAGTTTGGTTATCCATTCTTCTGTTGATGGGCACCTAGGTTGTTTCCATCTTTTTGCTATTGTAAATAGTGCTGCACTGAGCATGTGTGCATATATCTGTTCTAGTCCTGGCTCTCACTTTTTTAGGATATATACCTAGTAATTGGATTGCTGGGTCAAATGGTAGTTCTAATTCCAGCTTTTTAAGGAATCACCATACTGCTTTCTACAGTGGTTTTATCATTTAACAGTCCCACCAGCAGTGTATGAGAGTCCCAATCTCTCTACATCCTTGCCAGCATTTGCTGTTTTCTGTCTTTTTGAACTTTGCCATTAATACCGGGGTGAGATGGTATCTCATTGTTTTGATTTGCACCTCTCTGATGGCTAATGATCGTGAGCATTTCTTTATTATAGATATGAATATATATGCAGCACACAGATACATGTATATATGCATGTCTACAAGTACTTTTTGTTGTCTTTGTTACATGTACTCCTGTAGATGCCCTCGTATAGACACACACATTTTCCTACATATGTATATGTATACATATCTACCTTTCTAGCCACACACATATTTTCTGATTCTTATTGCTATTATTGCAAATTGTATATGTTACAGTATTTACTTGAAATGTCTCTTATTCCTGTGTACTTGTTGTTGTTGTGTGTTGTCCAGTCGGCTCTGACACATAGTAACCTTATGCACAACAGAATGAAACACTGCCTGGTCCTGTACCAGCTTCCCAATCCCTGCTATACCTGAGTCCATTGTTGTAGCCACTGTGTCAATCCATCTTGTTGAGGGCCTTCCCCTTTTTTGTTGACCCTCCACTTTACCAAGCATGATATCCTTCTCCAGGGAATGGTCCCTTCTGGCAACATGACCAAAGTAGGTGAGATGAAGTCTGGCCATTCTTGCTTCCAAGGAGCATTCCAGCTGCACTTCTTCCAGGAAAGATTTGTTAATTCTTCTGGCAGTTCACGATACTTTCAGTATTTTTCACCAACATCGTGACACAAAAGCATCGACTCTTCTTCAGTCTTCCTTATTCATTATCCAGGCTTCACTTTCATATCAGGTGTTTGAAAACACCATGGCTTGGGTTAGGCACACTTTAGTCTTCAAAGAGACAGCTTTGCTCTTCAGCACTTTAAAAAGATCTTTTGCAGATTTGCTCAGTGCAATACGTTGTCTGATTTCTTGACTGCTGCTTCCATTGGTGATGATTGCAAAACCAAGTAATATGAAATCTTTGACAGCTTCAATCTTTTCTCTATTTATCATGATGCCACTTATTGGTCCAATTGTGAGGATTGTCATTTTCTTTATAATCTATGCTGCAGAATGTAGTCTTTAATCTTCAGTAAGTGCTTCAAGTCATCTTCATTTTCAGCAAGCAAAGCTTCTTGGATTATTTGCTTAGCGTACAGAATTGAGTAAGTATGGTGAAAGGATACAATCCTGACATACTCCCTTCTTAATTTTAAACCATTCAGTGTCCCTTTGTTCTGTTCAAATGACAGCCTCTTGGTCTAAGTACAGGTTCCTCATGAGCACAATGAAGTGTTCTGGAATTTCCAGTCTTCTCAGTGTTATACAATTTGTTATGATCCACACCATCCAATGCGTTTGCATAGTCAATAAAACACAAGGAAACATCTTTCTGGTATTCTTTGCTTTCAGCCAAAATCCATCAGAAATCAGCAGTGATATCCCCTGTTCCACATCCTCTTCTGAATCCAGCTTGCATTTCTGCAATTTCTCTGTCAATATACTGCTGCAACCATTTTTGAATTATCTTCAGCAAGATTTTACTTGCATGTGATAATAATGATATTGTTAGATAATTTCCACATTCTGTGGGGTCATCCTACTTTGGAAAGGGTACAAATATGGCTCTCTTTCAGTCAGTTGGCCAGGTAACTATCTTCAAAATTTCTTGCCATAGACGAGTGAATGCCTCCCGTGAGGCATCCATTTGTTGAAACATCTCAATGGGTATTCCATCAATTCCTGGAGCCTTGTTTTTCACCATTTCCTTCAGTGCAGCTTCGACTTCTTCCTTCAATACCATTGGTTCTTGATCATATGCCACCTCCTGAAATCAATGAACATCAACCAATTCTTTTTGATACAGTGACTGTGTATTCCTTCCATTTTCTTTTGATGTTTCCATCATCATTCAATATATTACCCACAGAATATTTCCATATTGGAATTTGAGGCTTGAATTTTTTCTTCAGTTCTTTCAGCTTGAGAAATGCCAAGTCCATTCTTCCCTTTTAGTTTTCTAACTCCAGGTCTTTGCATATTTCATTATAATAATTGACTTTGTCTTCTTGAGATGCTCTTTGAGATCTTCTGTTCAGCTCTTTTATCTTGTCATTTCTTCCATTTGCTTTAGCTACTCTCCCTCAAGAGCAAGTTTCAGAGCCTCTTCTGACATCTATTTTGGTCTTTTCTTCCTTTCTTGTCTTTTTAATAACTTTTTTCTTTCTTCATGAATGATGTTCTTGATGTCATCCCACAATTCATCTGGTTTCAGGTCATTGGCATTCAATGCCTCAAATCTATTCTTTAAATGGTCTCCAAATTCAGGAAGGATATAATCAAGGTCATATTTTGGCTCCCGTGGACTTGTTTTAGTTGTCTTCAGCTTCAACTTGAACTTGCATATGAGAAGTTGGTGGTCTGTTCCACAGTCAGCTCCTGACCTTGTTTTGGCAAAGATATTGAGCTTCTCCATCTCCTCTTTCCACAGATGTAGTCAATCTGATTCCTGTGTACTCCATGTGGTGAAGTCTACGTGTATGGTGGCCATTTTTGTTGTTGAAAAAAGGTATTTGCAATGAATAAGTTATTGGTCTTGCAAAATTCTATCATGTAATCTCCAGCATCATTTTTATCACCACGGCTGTTTTCCAACTACCAGTGACTTTTCTTTTTGTCCAATTTCTGCATTCTAACCACCAGCAATAATCAATACATCTTGATTGCATGCTTGGTCAATTTCATATTGCAGAAGTTGGTAAAAATCTTCAATTTCCTCATCTTTAACTTTGGTTGTTAGTGTGCAAATTTGAATAATAATAGTATTAATTGGTCTTCCTTGTAGGTGTATGTATGTTATCCTATCACTGATAGCATTGTACTTCAGGATAGATATTGAAACGTTCTTTGTGACAATGAATGCCACACCTTCCTCTTTAATTTGTCATTCCTGGCATAGTAGATTATATAGTTGTTTGATTAAAAATGATCAAAACCAGTCCATTTTAGCTCACCAATGCATAGGACATTGATCTTTATACATTCCATTTCATTTTTGACAATTGCCAATTTTCCATGGTTCATACTTTGTACATTCCATGTTCTGATTATTAGTGGATGTTTGCAGCTGTTGCTTCCCATTTTGAGTCTGGCCCCATCAGCAAATGGAGGTCCCAAAAGCTTTACTGCATCCACGTCATTAAGGTCAACTCTACTTCGAGAGGCAGCTCTTCCCCAGTGGTATTTTGAGTGCTTTCCAATCTGAAAGGCTTATCTTCTGGCAATATATCAGACAATGTTTCAGGGCTGTTGAGGAAGTTTTCCAGTACTATATTAAACAGTGTTTCACTGTTATTCATAAGATTTTCACTGGCCAATGTTTTGAGAAGTAGATGACTCCTTCCTTCTTCCGAGTCTGTCTTAGTCTGGAAGCTCTGCTGAAACCTGTCCACCATAGGTTACCCTGCTGGTATTTGAAATACTGATGGCATAGCCTCCAGCCTCATAGCAACACACAAGCCACCACAGGACAACAAACTGACAGTGTCATCATTTACCTAGTCAGGTTGTATACACATTAACCACAGGAATCAAATTGACTATATCTGTGAAAAGAGATGACGGAGAAGCTCACTATCTTCAGTCAAAAATGGTTGCAGCAGTATATAGACAAGAAACTACCAGGAGGTGACTGTAGAACAGACCATTGATTGCTCATAAAAATTTAATTTGAACCTGAAGAAAATTAAAATAAGTCCATGAGAGCCCAGATACGCCCTTGAGTATATTTCATATAAATTCAGAGACCTTCTGAAGTACAGATTTCAATCATTGAACACCAATGACTGAAGGCCAGACAAGTCCTTGGATGACATCAAGGACACCATGCATGAAGAAAGTAAAAGGTCATTAAAAAGATAGAAAGGAAATAAAAAACCAAAGTGAATGTTACAAAAGGTACTGAAACTTGCTGTTGAATGGAGAGTAGCTAAAAAGAAAGAAAGAAATGATGAATTGAAAGAGCTGAACAGAAGATTTCAAAGGGTGGGTCAAGAAGACAAAATAAAGTAATATAATGAAATGTGCAAGACCTGGGAGTTAGAAAATCAAAAGGAAAGAATATACTCAACATTTCTCTAGCTGAAAGAACTGAAGAAAAAAATTCAAGGCTTGAGTTGCAATATTGAAGGATTCTATGGGCAAAATATTGAATCATGCACGAAGCATCAAAAGAAGATACAAAGAATATACAGAGTCACTGTATCAAAAAGAACTGGTTGACATTCAACGATTTTAGGAGGTAGCATATGATCAAGAACCAATGGTACTGAAGGAAGAAGTCCATGCTGTCCTGCAGGAACTGGCAAAAACCAAGGCTCCAGGAATTGATGGAATACCCTTTAAGATGCTTCAACATGGATGCAGTGCTGGAAGCACTCATTCAATTATGCTAAGAAATTTGGAAGATACCTACATGATCAACCAACTGGAAGAGATGCATAGTTGTGCCTATTTCAAGCAAAGGTGATACAACAGAATGTAGATATTACTGACCAATATCATTAATATCTGCAGAAGGAAGACTGGGCAATCTACTTTAAAGTTTTACCGCTTCAGAAGCCCAAAAGTGGTCACTATGAGTCAGAATCAACTCAATGGCAGTGAGTATATCACACATAATAAAAAATTTTTTGAGTAGGTTTTTTTTAAATTGTGCTTTGGGTACAAATTTAGAAAGCAGATTTGATTTACATTCAACAGTTCATGCATATTTGATTTCACAGCCCTGATTACAATCCTCAGCCATAAAAAACTCTTCTCCCCTCTCCTCCCTCTGACTACCCCTTCCCTGTGCCTTTCTCATCTATGCATTCCTGTCTGTTCAAATTTCCCTCTATGTGACTGCTACCCCTCTGATGTCTCATGGTTGATTGATCTAAGGGGTGCACCTCCCTGGGGTAGGTAGGTTCATCTCTCTGGGGTAGGTATTCTGCATGTAGGTCTTTCCACTGTTGGGCTGAGAAGTGAGTCCATTTCTAGCCCTGAAGGATAATCCGGGGCCATTGTCTTGGGAGTTCCATCAATTTCTATGTGACCAGCAATTCTGGTCTTTCTTGTGTTTTTGAATTTTGTTCCACATTTTCCTCCCACTCTAAACAGGGTCTCTAATTTTTTTTTGCCCCTTTCTGAGTGGTTGACACTGATAACCAGGCATCATCTAGTTTGTCTGGTCTCAGTGTCATGAAAGCTGAGGTCCTTATGGCCCATCACATCTTTGGAGTAATTATTTCCAAATGACTTTGATTTTCTTTACTATTCTTTGCTGCAGGTGAGAGGAGACCAATAGTTGCATCTTAGATGGCCACTTGAAAGCTTTTAAGACCCCAATTACTACTCACCAAACTATGATGTAGAACAATATTTTTAAGTACTAAGTTTACACAGTACAATTTTGCTGAAGATAATTCAAAAACAATTGTTGCAGTACAATGACAAGGAACTTCCAGAAATTCAAAGTGTTTTCAGAAGAGGATGTGGAATAAGGGATATATCATTGCTGATGTCTGATCAATATTGGTTGAATGCAAAGAATATCAGAAAGATGTTTACCTGTGTTTTATTGATCACATAAATACATTTGACTGTTTGGATCATGATAAATTATGGATAACCTTGCGAAGAATGGGAATTCCAGAACTTAATTGTACAATGAACATAGGTGTGCATATGTTTATTCATATCACTGATATTAGATCTCTAGTAGTAAGATTATTGGATCATAAGGTATTTCTAGTTTTTGGAGGAAGTGCCATATCATTTTTCCATGGTGGTTGTACCATTTTACAATCTTACCAGCAGTTGATAAGCATTCCAATTTCCCCATAACCTTGACCTTGACATTGCCAAATTTTTTTTTTTTAAATCCATGCCATTTTTGCAGGGGTGAGATAGTAGCTTTTTGTAGTTTCAGTCACCATCCTTGCTTCTAAGGAGCATTCTGGTTTTATTTCTGTGAAGATTGATTTGTTTGGTGTTCTGACAGTGCATGGTATATTCTAAATTCTTCATCACCACCACAATTCAAATACATTAATTCTTCTTCTTCCCCCCCCCCATTATCCAACTACCACATGCATATGAGGCAACTGAAAAGACAGGAAAGAACAACAAACCCCCACTCACTCTTGTGGTGGGGCTAGGTGGAGACTCTGGATAGCTACAATTATCTCTAAAGGAATCGTCTCCCTAATCTCCAACTTCAACTTTTTTGTACTTTAAAGGGGGTTTGAGAGGGGATTATGGTTTTGAATATTGGAGTAGTTGGCACTGACTTGTATAAGACCTCAGTTGAAACTGAAACTGAAATAGTTCCATGTTAAAAAATTTTATCTTGATATATTAAGATGCTTTAACTTGTCCAGACTACAAAAAGAAAAAAGGATTTTCCCAAAGGAACACTTATGAAATGAACATTAAATATTTGGTTTTACATTCTTAATGTTAGTAAAAGCAAATTTTGTGGGTGTTATTTAAAGTTTATTTTCTGATTAATTTTGGTATTTTTGTATTATATCCTGTTTCAAGAATGGAATCTTAGTTTACAACATTGTGCCTTTAGGAAATAAGGTCAGAGGACCAATTAGATTATAAAATCAGGGAACACTTATTCATACTTTGTACAAATATTCTAATTTTTTAGTAATAGTGATATTACTCAAAGATGGAAACAATGGCAAAGAATACACCTTAACATGTGGAATTCCTACAAAAAGTACCATGTGGAAAGACTAGTGTCTTCTGTTGTTAGATGCCATTGAGTCATCTCCAACTCATAGCAACCCTATGCACAGCAGAATGAAACACTGCCCGGTCCTGCACCAGCTCCACTTGCTATACTTGAGCTCATTGCTGCAGCAACTCTGTCAATCCATCTTGTTGAGGGCCTTCCCTTCTTTCATCAGCCCTCCACCTTACCAAGCATTACATCCTTCTCCAGGGAATGGTCCCTTCTGACAACATGACCAAAGCAGGTGAGACAAAGTCAGGCCATTCTCTCTTCCAAGAACATTCTGGCTGCACTTCCTCCAGGACAGATTTGTTAGATCTTTTAGCAGTCCATGATACTCTCAGCATTCTTTGCCAGCAGCACAAATCAAAAGCATCAAGTCTTCTTTGGTCTTCCTTATTCATTATCCAGCTCTCACATGCATATGAGATGATTGAAAATACCATGGCTTGTGTCAGGCTCACCTTAGTCCTCAAGGAGACATCTTTGCTCTTCAGCTTTTGAAAGAGGTCCTTTACAGCTGATTTGCCCAGTGCTATATGTCATCTGATGTCCTGTTTCCATTGGCATCGATTGTAGAAACAAGCAATGTGAAGTCTTTTATAACTTCAATCTTTTATCCATTTATCGTGATGGCTGCTTATAGGTCCAGTTGTGAGAATTTTTGTTTTCTTTATATTGAGATATTATCCATGCTGCAGACTGTAGTCTTCAATCTTCACCAGTAAATGCTTCAAGTCATCCTCACTTTGAGCAAGCAAAGTTGTGTCATCAGTGTATTACATGTTGTAAATGATTCTTCTTCCAAACCTGATGCCATGTTCTTCTTCATATAGTCCAGCTTCTCAGATTATTTGCCCAGAATACAGATTGAATAAGTATGGTGAAAGGATACAACCCTGACACACTCCCTTCTTGATTTTAAACCATGCAGTGTTCCCTTGTTCGGTTCTAACAACAGCCTCCTTGTCTATGTATAGGTTCTTAATGAGCACAATCAAGTGTTCTGCAATTCCCATTATTCTCAATGTTACCCATAATTTGTTATGATCCATACAATCAAATGCTTTTGCATAGTCAATAAAACACAAATAAACGACTTGCTGGTATTCTTTGCTTGAGCCAAGGTCCATATGACATCAGCAATGATATCCCTAGTTCCATGTCCTCTTCTGAATCTGGCTTGCACCACAGGAAGTTCTCTGTCAATATACTGCTGCAACCATTTTTGAATTATTGTCTGTAAGATTTTACTTGCATGTGAATTAATGATATTATTTGATAATTTCCACATTCTGTGGGATTGCCTTTCTTTGTAATGGGTACAAATATGGCTCTCTTCCACTCAGTTGGTCAGGTAGCTGTCTTCCAACTATTGTGGCACAGCTGAGTGAGTGCTTCCAGTGGTACATCCATTTGTTGAAACATCTTGATGGGTATTCTGTCAATTCCTGGAGCCTTGCTCTTCACCAATTCCTTCAGTGTAGCTTTGACATCTTCATTCAATACCATTGTGTACTCCTTCTGGTGATGTCCATGTGCAAGCCACCGTTTATGTTGAAAAAAAGGTATTTGCAATGAGTAAGTGGTTGGTCTTGCAAAATTCTATCATGCCATCTCCAGCATTATTTCTGTCACCAAGGCCAAAATTTCCAACTACCAGTAATTCTTCTTTGTTTCCAACTTTTGCACTCCAGTTACCAGTGATAATTAACACATCTTGATTGCATGTTTGGTCAGTTTCAGACTGCAGAAGTTGATGTTGTTGTTGTTGTTATGTGCCATCAAGTCGGACCTGACTAATAGCGACCCCTCCTTGGGTTTCCGAGGCGGTATCACTACAGAAGTAGATTGCCCAACCTTCTTTCTGAGGAGTGGCTGGTGGGTTTGAACCACCAGCCTTCTGGTTAGCAGTCAAGTGCCTTAGGCACTATGCTACAGTTTCCTTATCTTTTGCGTTGGTGGTTGGTGTGTAAATTTGAATAATAGTAGTATTTACTAGTTTTCCTCGTAGGTGTATGGATATTATCCTATCACTGACAGCATTGTATTTCAGGATAGTTCTTGAAACATCCTTGTGATGATGAATGCCACACCATTCCTCTTCAATTTGTCATTCCTCTCATAGTACATCATATGGTTGTCTGATTCAAAATGAGCAAAACTGGTCCATTTCAGCTCACTAATGCCAAGGATATCAATCTTTATGTGTTCTATTTCATTTTTGACAACTTCCAATTTTCCTAGATTTATACTTCATACATTCCATGTTCTGATTCTTAATAGATGTTTGCAGCAGCTGTTTCTCCTTAATTTGAGTCATGTCATGTCAGCAAATGGAGGTCCCAAAAGCTTTATTTTATCCTTGTCATTAAGGTTGGTTCTACTCTGAGGAGACAGCTCTTTCCCAGTTGTATTTTGAGTGCCTTCCTACCTAAGGGGCTCATCTTCCTGCATTGTATCAGACAATGTTTCCAGGCTATTCATAAAGTTGCCCAATAATGTATCAGACAGTGTTTCTCTGCTATTCATAAGATTTCCCCTGGCCAATTCTTTGAGAAAGGATGACCTCTTCCTTCTTCCTAGTCTTTCTCGGTCTGTAAGCTGTGTTGAAACCTGTGCACCATGTCAACACTGCTAGCGTTTGAAACACTGATAGTACAGCCTCAAATCTCACAGCAATATACAAGCCACCACAATATGACAAACTGACAGATGAGTTTGTCTCCCTTAGTTGTTTGAAACCTCTCCACCCTCCCCTTATCTGGATCTCTCAGTTTTGTTGTTCCCAGCTTTTCCCCCTTCCTGCTTCTTGGGTGGGGCCTGTCTCCCTCCCCTTATCTGGATCCTGTGGCTTTGTTGTCCCAGACTTTTATTCCACTTCCTGTCTCTTGGGGTGGGGCCTGTGTCTTCTGGGGAGCATCATACTATTCCTCTCTGATGCTGTTTTCCATAGCTGTGAAAATAAAGGCTTCACCTTCTTGATTCATACCTTAGAACATAAAGAAACTTTTATGGTCCCTTAGAAGCCTTTGGCTCTCTTGAAAACATAAAACTACATTGATGCTTACTCTTTTAGGTTATTGCACTTTTCATGGTCTTCTGAGGTCATATCTATGGTGGCACCTATTCACTCTAATCACTGACCCTATCTGAGTTGTCTGCATTGCCCTTTGCTGCCACCTTAAAGCACTCCATCATTACTCATGATTCATCCCTTTCTTGGACCAATGGAGAGACAGCTTTTCCTTTTAATAGTCTTTAGAATATATTCAGAATTTGATTCCTTTTCACCAAGCCACATTTTATGGAACACATAAAAAGTCATTCAATTTTTTAATGAAAATGTGTTATTCCCTGCATCCATAGTCATGGCTGCAATCCAGCACAGTGAGTCAGCTGGTGGCCACCAGGGGTCATCTATGTAAAGATTTTGGGCTTAATTCTACAGGCACTGGGGAATTATGGTAGAGTTTGGAGAAGGGGTATGACCCAGAGAAAGGGTTATGTTAGGAAGGGTAATATGACAGCCAGGGTGAGGGAAAAGAATAGAAAAAGAGAACACAGATCTACAATTTGAGAGTAAAAATCTAGACTTGGTGCCAGGGTAGAGACTTGGGAATGGAAAGGAAGTCCAGAAACATTGTTTAAAAGAAGGTAAGACTCCTAAAATCATTGATGTATGATAATTTTTAAACTTTAAAACTTAAATCAAAATTATTTCATGAAGTCTTCTTTGAACCAAAAAAGTAGTTTATCTTAATTAGTGAAGTATGCCTGCTTTGAGCATTGAGCTCTTTTAAAGAATTACCTATGTGAGATCAAATTGATAATGACAATTTGAAATGATGGATGGAATGCTTAAAGGGCAGTGAGTTCAATATAATATTGTTGTTGTTAGGTGCCATTGAGTCATCTCCAACTCATAGAGACCTTATGTACAGCAGAATGAAACATGGCCCAGTCTTGTGCTGCCCACAAGATCCTTGCTATACCTGAGCCCATCGTTGCAACTGTGTCTATCCATCTCATTGAGGGCTTTCCCCTTCTTTGTTGACCTTGCACTTTACTAAGAATAATATCCTTCTCCAGGGAATGGTTCCTTCTGACAACACAACCAAAGTAGGTGAGACGAAGTCTGGCCATTTTCACTTCCAAAGAACATTCTGGCTGCACTTCTTCCAGGACAGATTTGTTAGTCCTTTTAGCAGACCATGGTACTTATAGCATTCTTCTCCAAGATCACAACCCAAAAGCATCAATTCTTCTTAGATCTTCTTTATTCATTGTCCAACTCTAACATGCATAAGAGGTGATTGAAAATACCATGGCTTGGGTTAGGTGCACCTTAGTTTTTAAGGAGACATGTTTGCCCTTCATCACTTGAGAGAGGTCTTTTGCAGCAGATTCGCCCAATGCAACACATCTTCTGATGTCTCTACTGCTGCTTCCATTGGTGTTGAATGTAGAACCAAGTAATATGAAATCCTTTTCTCCATCCACCATGAAGCTGTTTATTGGTCCAGATGTGGGGATTTTGGTTTTCTTTATATTGAGGCATCCATTTGTTGAAACATCTTGATGGGTATTCCGTCAGTTCCTGGAGCCTTGCTCTTCACCAATTCCTTCAGTGTAGCTTTGACTTCTTCCTTCAATACCATTAGTTCTTGATCATTTGCCACTTCCTGAAATGGATGAACATTGACCAGGTCTTTTTGCTATAGTGACTCTGTGTGTTTCCTCCATCTTATTTTAATGTTTCCCGTTAAATATTTTGCCCACAGAATCTTTCAATATTGCAACTTGAGACTTATTTTTTTTTCCCTTAATTCTTTCAGCTTGAGAAATGCTGAGCATGTTCTTCCCTTTTGGCTTCCTAACTCCAGGTGTTTGCACATTTCATTATAGTAATTAGCTTTGTCTGCTCAAGCTGCTCTTTGAAATCTGTTCAGCTCTTTTATCTTGTCATTTCTTCCGTTTGCTTTAGCTACTCTCCACTCAAGGGTAAGTTTCAGAGTCTCTTCTGACATCCATTTTGATGTTTTCTTCCTTTCTTGTCTTTTTAATGACCTCTTGCTTTCTTCATGGATGATGTTCTTGATGTCATCCTACAATTCCTCTGATTTTCAGTCATTGGTGTGCAATGCATCAAATCTATTCTTAAATGGTCTCTAAATTCAGGAGGGAGATATTCAAGGTCATATTTTGGCTCTCATGGGCTTGTTTTAATTGTCTTTAACTTCAACTTGAATGTGCATAAGAGCAGTTAATGGTCTGTTCCATAGTCAGCTCCTGGACTTGTTTTGACCAAAGAAATTGAACTCCATTGCCTCTTGCCACAGATGTTGTTGTTGTTGTTGTTGTTATTTGCCATCGAGTCGGCCCCGACTCATAGCGACCCCTCCTTGGGTTTCCGAGGCAGTATTGTTATGGAAGTAGGATTGCCCAACCTTCCTTCCGAGGAGTGGCTAGTGGGTTTGAACCGCCAGCCTTCTGGTTAGCAGTCAAGTGCCTTAGGCATTATGCTACCAGAGCTCCTAGTCAGTCTTATTCCTGTGTATTCAATTTGGTAAAGTTCACAGGTACAGTTGTTGCTTATGTTGTTGAAAAATGGTCTTTGGGATGAATAAGTCTTTGGTCTTGCAAAATTCTATCATGCAATCTCCAGTGTTATTTCTATCACCAAGGCCATATTTTCCAACTACTGGTAACTCTTCTTTGTTTCCAACTTTCACATTTCAGTCCCCAGTGATAATCAGCACACCTTGATTGCATGCTCAGTCAATTTCAGAATGCAGAAGTTGGTAGAAATCTTCATTTCCTCATTGTTGGCTTTGGTGATTGGTGCGTAAATTTGAATAATAGTAACATTAACTGGTCTTCTTTATATTCATATGGATATTATCCTATCACTGATAGCATTGTACTTCAGGACAGATCTTGAAACACTCTTTGTGATTATGAATGTCGCACCATTCCTTGTCAATTCGTCATTCCCAACATAGTAGATCATATGGTTGTCTGATTCAAAATGGCCAAAACCAGTCCATTTCAGCTCACTAATGCCAAGGATATCAATCTTTATGTGTTCCATTTCATTTTTGACAACTTCCAATTTTCCTAGATTCATACTTCATACATTGCATTTTCCAATTATTAGTGGATGTTTGCATATGTTTTCACTCATTTGAGTCATGTCACATCAGCCAATGGAGGTCCCTAAAGCTTTACTCTGTTCACATCATTAAAGTTGTCTCTACTCTGAGGAGTCCGTTCTTTCCCAGTCATATTTTGAGTGCCTTCTGACCTGATGGGCTCATCTTCCAGCACTATATTGGACAATTTCAGGGCTATTCATGAAGTTTTCCAGTAATGTATCAGACAATGTTTCACTGCTATTTGTAAGGTTTTCACTGGCCAATTGTTTGAGAAATGGATGGCCTCTTCCTTATTCAGAGTCTGTCAGCCTGGAAGCTCCACTGAAACCTGTCCCCCATGGGTAACCCTGCTGACATTTTGCAACATGGTGGCATAGACTCCAGCTTCACAGGAACACATAAGCCACTACAGGATGACAAACTGACAGAAAGTTTGACTCCCTTAGTTATTCATAACCCTTCTGCACCTGCTTACCTCAGGCCATGTCCTTAAAATAGAGCTGCCCCCAAGCGAAAAGTGGCCCGACCTTAATATAGAGCCATCCACAAGTGAAAAGAAGCTTCCCAGTTCTGGGCCAGCTTAGCTCAGGCCTCTGCCTTAATAAAGAGCTGCCCCCAAGAGAAAAGTAGTCCCCAGCCCTGGGCCCTCCTACATTGGGCTCTGGCCTTAAAATAGAGCTGTCCCCAAGTGAAAAGTAGCCTCCAAGCCCTACGCCCACCTACCTCAAGCCCTGGCCTTAATAAAGAGCCACACTCAAGCAAAAAGTAGTCTCCAAGCTCTGAGCCTGTCTATCTCAGGCTCTGGCCCGAAGAAGGAGCTGCCCCCAAGCAAAAAGCAGTCCCCAGCCCCAAGCCCACCTATCTTGGGCACCAGCCTTAAACTAGAGTCACACCCAAGCAAACAGTAGCCTCCAACGCCTGGGCCCACTTACCTTAGGAAAGGACAGTGAGAATGATTGGACAACTTGAAGAATGTAATCAATATCAATTAATTGTACATGTAGAAATTATGGAAATAGTGTATCTTTGGCTGTGTATAGTTTCACCAAAATAAAAAATAACAAGTTAATACTGTATGACTGAACAGATATGAAGGAAGAAAAAAAAAAAAAAAAGGAAACCAAGTTTTCTGCTTGTTGTTGTTGTTAGGTGCTGTCAAGTCAGTTCTAATAGTGACCCCATGTACAACAGAAAGAAACACTGCCCAGTCTTGTGCTAGCTTCACAATCCTTGCCACATCTGAGCCCACCATTGCAGCCACTGTGTCAATCCATCTTGTCGAGGGCCTTCCTCTTTTTTCTTGACCCTCCACTTTACCAAGCAATCAAGATATCCTTCTCCAAAGAATGGTCCTTTCAGACAACATGACCAAAGTAGGTCAGATGAAGTCTGGCCATTCTTGCTTCCAAGGAGCATTCCAGCTGCACTTCTTCTAGGATAGATTTGTTCATCCTTTTTGCAGGCCACGGTACTTTCAGTATTCTTCCCCAACATCACAACTCAAAAGCATCAACTTTTCTTCAGTCTTGCTTGTTCATTGTCCAGCTCTCACATGCATATGAGGTGACTGAAAACAGCATGGCCGAGGTTAGGTACACTTTGTCTTCAAGAAGACATCTTTGCTCTTCAGCACTCAAAAGAAGTCATTTGCAGCAGATTTGGCAAGTGGAATACATCATCTGTTGTCTTGACTTCCTCTTCCATTGGTGTTGATTGTGGAATCACAGTTTGAATTCTTTGAGAACCTCAATCTTTTCTTCATTTACCATGATGGTGCTTATTGATCCAGTTGTGAGGATTTTCCTTTTCTTTATGTTGAGATGTAATTCATACTGCAGACTGTAGTCTTTAGTCTTCATCTGTAAGTGCTTCAAGTCATCCTCACTTTCAGAAAGCAAAGTTGTGTCATCTGCATATCACAGATTGTTAATGAGTCTTCCTCTAATTCTGATGCCATGGTCTTCTTCATACAGTCCAGCTTCCTGTATTATTTGTTTAGCATACAGATTAGATTGAATAAATATGGTGAAAGGATACTACCCTGAGCACTCCCTTCCTGATTTTAAACCATGCAGTATTCCCTTTTTCTGTTCTAATAACAGTCTCCTGGTCTATGTACAGGTTCCTGATGAGCACAATCAAGTATTGTGGAATTCCCATTCTTCTCAATGTTATCCATAATTTGTTATGATCCACACAATTGAATGCTTTTGCATAGTCTATAAAACACAAGTAAACATTGTTCTGTTATTCTTTGCATTGATCCATCTGACATCAGCAATGATATCCCTCATTCTACATCCTGCTCTGAATCCAGCTTGCATTTCTGAGAGTATTCCGTCAACATACTGTTGCAACTGAGTTTGAATTACCTTCAGCAAGATTTTCCTTGCATGTGATATTAATGATATTGTTTGATAATTTCCACATTTTGTGGCTTCACCTTTCTTTGGAATGGTTACAAATATGGATCTTTTTCAGTCAGTTGGCCAGGTAGCTGTCTTCCAAATTTCTTGGCGTAGACAAGTGAGTGCTTCCAGCATGGCATCCCTTTGTTGAAACATCTCATTGGGTATTCCATCAATTCCTGGAGCCTTGTTCTTCACCAATTCCTTCAGTGAAGCTTCGACTTCTTCCTTCAATATCATTGGTTCTTTATCATATGCCACCTCTTAAAATGTATGAACATTGACCAATTCTTTTTGATATAGTGACCCCATGTATTCCTTTCATCTTCTTTTGATGTTTCTTGCCCACAGAATCTTTCAATATTGCAACTCGAGGCTTGAATTTTTTCCTCAATTCTTTCAGCTTGAGAAATGCTGAGTGTGTTCTTCCCTTTTGGTTTTCTAACTCCTGGTCTTTGCACATTTCTTTATAATAATTGACTTTGTCTTCTCTAGCTGCTCTATGAAATCTTCTGTTCAGCTCTTATCTTGCCATTTCTTCCATTTGCTTTAGCTACTTTCTGTTCAAGGGCAATTTTCAAAATCTCTTTTCTGACATTCATTTTGGTCTTTTCTTTCTTTCCTCTCTTCTTAATGAACTTTTGCTTCCTTCATGGGCGATGTTCTTGATGTCATCCCTCAAGTCCTCTGGTTTTTGGTCATTGGTGTTCAATGCATCAAATATATACTTTAGATGGTCTCTAAATTCAAGTGGGAAATAGTCAACTTTTCTGCTTAGAGAATGTTAATTCTGAAGATGAAAGTAAAGTGACTTAGCCAGTTTCACTTTAATGTATAGTCAATTACATTTAAGTGAAATGTATCAAAATTTTAAGGACATTCTTGAAAACTTCCTCTTTCAAAAAAAGAGTATTTTGGAACAATTAAAATTCTAGTCTCTGTCAATTTCTAAAGATTTAGGAGAAATCTTTCCTTTGGAAAGGAAAAGGATTAAGAGTAACGTAATAAGAGTAAAGCTAGCTTCCTCACTGGCTTGTCATTTTTCCCCCTCTTTGTGAGAGTATAGGCACTTGAAGAAACAAGTACTGTGTCTGCCTCTCTGGTTGGGTGGAGGGTAAGGCAGTGGAAAATTGAATTGTTGGGAAGACATTGCCTCAGGAGATCTTTGTGTTAATGCTCATGTCCATATTACTTCATAGATCTTACAACCACACCTTATTAATAAGATGAGTATTAAGTGAAAAGATTTCCTTGAACATAAATACCTTGCAAATACATCTGAGTGGAGATCCCAATGTATTAGAACTTTAAGGCTTCTGAGTCACTTAAAAGTCAAATAAAGAAACCAAATGATGGAGGTGTAGAAGCTAAACTGGGACAAAACACACCCTTAATGTGGCTGATATGTATTATGAAGTTTTCAAATTTTTTCTGCACTATGTTCTAGACTTTCATTTTTTCTTTTTCTCTCTACTTCTACTGACTTGGTTAGTGTAAAAGTAGAAAATATGAAATACTGAAATAAATGATGAATCTTTGAATCTGAATCAATAGTTTTGATATAGGATTCAAGACAAAGAACATCCTGCCCAGGCTCCCAAATTATATAATTAATTTCAGCAAATAAACAAATAAAATAAAGTTTCTCAAAAGCCACCTGTATCTAGTTTCTCTGTTACTGTGCCCTGAAGCTCTGGACCCACCTCTTCCATTTCTCTGCTGCACTGATGCTTTCTTTACTTGGCTACTGCACATTTCACACTCCACTGAAGTCATCCCTATGGTGATATCAACCATTTAACCACAGACCATCCCTAGGTTGTCTGCATTGCCGTTTGTCACCATCTTACTGGTCTCCATCAGACTCAGGGACTCATTCTTGTCTGATAGAGACACCTTTCTTTCTATATTCTTCAAACCATATTCATAGTTTGATTATTCTGCACCAATCCATTGCTACTAACTTTGACAAGCTACCATAAACTCTCACTTGGATCATTATAATTGCCTTTTTAATTTAATTTAATTTTTTAATACATTTCATTGAAATATAATTTATGTACAGTGAAATACACAAAGCTAAAGTGACATGGGTCAATGGATTTTTTTTTTTTTTTTTTTTTTTGTGGTGTTGCATCCTATCCCTTCTTACCCCTGGTAACCAACAAAGAAAGTTTCCTTCCATATATAAACTTTCCCTTGACATTTTACAATAATGAACTAATATTTGTCTTTCTGTGATTGACTTATGTCACTCAGCATAGTGTCCTCCACGTTCATTCATGTTATACAGTGTTTTGCAATTCTACATTATTCTTTAGTGCTGCATAGTATTCCATTGTATGTATGTACCATAGTTTGGTTATCCATTCTTCTGCTGATGTGCACCTAGTTTGTTTCCATCTTTTTGCTATTGTAAATAGTGCTGTGATGAACATGGGTGTGCATATATGTGTTCTTGTCCTGGCTCTCAGTTTTTTAGGATATATACCTAGTAATGGGATTGCTGAGTCAAATGATATTTCTAATTTCAACTTTTTAAGGAATCACCATACTGCTTTCCACAGTGGTTTTATCATTTGACAGTCCCATCAGCAGTGTATGAGAGTCCCAATCTCTCTACACCCTTGCCAGCATTTGTTATTTTCTGCCTTTTTGAACTTTGCTATTATTGCTGGGGTGAGATGATATCTCATTGTTGTTTTGATTTGCATCTCTTTGATGGCTAATGATTGTGAACATTTTTTCATGTATTTGCTGGCCACCTGAATATCCTCTTTGGTGAAGTGTCTATTCATGTCTTCTGCCCATTTTTCAATTGGATTGTTTGTCTTTTTGTGTTCAAGTGTTGGAGTTTTCTATAAATTTTAGGGATAAATCCCTTGTCAGATATGTCGTTGCTGAATATCATTTTCCCAAACTGTAGGTTCTCTTTTTACTCTTTTGGACAAATCTTTTGAAGCATATGAAAATTTAATTTTTAGAAGGTCCCATTCATCTAGTTTATCTTCATCTGTTTGTGCATTTTAGGTTATGCTTGACTGTTTATTTATGCCATAAATTGTTGTTGTTATGTGCCATCGAGTCATCTCCAACTCATAGTGATCCCTCCATGGGTTTCTGAGGTGGTATCTCTATGGCAGTAGATTGCCCAGTCTTCTATCTGAGGATATCATAAATTTGTTGTTGTTGTTGTGTGCAGTCGAGTCGGACCCGACTCATAGCGACCCCTCCTTGGGTTTCCGAGGCAGTATCATTACGGAAGTAGATTGCCCCATCTTCCTTCCAAGGAGTGGTTGGTAGGTTTGAACCACATTAGGGCCCCTAAATTTGCCCCTATTTTTTCTTGAAGAACTTTATAGTTTTGCTGTTGTTGTTGTTATGTGCTGTTCAGTCAGACTAGACTCATAGCGAGCCCTCCTTGGGTTTCCAAGGTAGTATCACTATGGAAGTAGATTGCCCAAACTTCCTTCCAAGAAGCATCTGGTGGGTTTGAACTGCCATCTTTTTGGTTAGCAGTCAAGTGCCTTAGGCACTACACTACAGTTTTAGATTTCACATTTAAGGCTTTGATCGATCTGGAGTTAGTTTTTGTGTATGGTGTGAGATACGGACCTTGTTTCATTTTTCTGCAAATGGATATCCAGTTTTGCCGGCACCATTTCTTAAAGAGACCACCTCTTGCCTATTGAATGGATTTCAGCCCTTTGTCAAAAATCAGCTGACCATAGCTGGATGGACCTATTTCTGGGTTCTCAATTCTGTTCCACTGGTCTATGTGTTTTTCATTGTAGGACTACCAGGCTGTTTTGACTACTGTGGCTGTATAGTAGGTTTTGAGATCCAGGAGTGTGAGACCTTATTCTTCTTCAATAGTGCTTTGCTTGTTTGAGGTCTCATTCCTTTCCACATAAAATTAGTGATTGTTTTTTCCATATCCTTAAAGAATGCTGATGGAATCTGGATTGGGATTGCATTGAATGTATAAATTGCTTTGGGTAGAATTGACATTTTCACAATGTTCAATCTTCCTATCTAAGAGCATGGTATGTTCCTCCATTTATGTAGATCTTTTATGGTTTCTTGGAGTAGTGATTTGTAATTTTCTTTGTACAGGTCTTTTGTGTCCCTAGTGAGATTTATTCCGAAGTATTTTATTTTTTTGGTAGCTATTGTAAATGGTATTGATTTCCTTATTTCTTTTTTAGCAATCTCTTTGCTGGTGTGGAGGAATCCAACTGAGTTTTGGATGTTGATCTTGTATCCTGCCACTATGCTAAATCTCTTAATTGTTTCTAGTAGTTTTTTTTTGCTGAGTCTCTTGAGTTTTCTATGTATAGGATCATATCATCAGCAAATAGGGATAGTTTGACTTCTTCCTTACCAATTTGGATGCCTTTGATTTCCCTTTTCTTGCCTTATTTCCCTGGCTAGGATGTCCAATACAATGTTGAATAGAAGTGATGATAGAGGACATCTGGTTCCTGTTCACAAGGGAAATGGTTTCATTCTCTCTCCATTGAGAATAACAGTTGGTTTTGCATATATGCCCTTTATTATGCTGAGGAATTTCTCTTCTGTTCTAATTTTGCTGAAAGTTTTTATCAGGAAAGGGTGTTGGATTTTATCAAATGCCTCTTTTGCATCGACTGATATGACCATGTGGTTCTTTTACTTTGTTTTATTTATGTGATGGATGATGTTGATTGTTTTTCTAATGTTGAACCATCCTTGCATACCTGATATGAACCCCACTTGTTGTTCTTGTTGTTAAGTGCCGTGAAGTCATTTCCGACTCATAGCGACCCCATGCACAGCAGAACGAAACACTGCCCGATCCCGCACCAGCC
>NW_006921668.1:8568075-8581958 GCF_000298275.1 Orycteropus afer afer
ACTGTCATTCCCGGCATAGTAGATCATATGGTTGTCTGATTCAAAATGGCCAAAACCAGTCCATTTCAGCTCACTAATGCCGAGGATATCAATCTTTATGTGTTCCATTTCCTTTTTGACAACTTCCAATTTTCCTAGATTCATAGAACCCCACTTGGTCATATTTTTTGTTTATATATATGTTGTTAGAGTCCACTGGCAAGGATTTTTTTTTTTTTTTTTTTAAGATTTTTGCGTCTATAGTCATGAGGGATATTGGTCTGTGGTTTTCGTTTTTAGTGATGTCTTTGCCTGGTTTTGGTATCAAGGTTATGCTTGCTTCATAAAATGAATTTGGGAGGATTCCATCCTTTTCTCTGTTCTGGAATAGTTTGAGTAGAATTGGTGTCAGTTTTTCTGTGATCATTTGGCAGAATTTGCTAGTGAAATCATCTGGGGCAGTGCTTTTTTGTTGTTGTTGGTAATTTTTTTTATGACCTGTTCAATTTCTTCTTTTGTTATGGGTCTGTTTAAAATTTCCACCTCAACCTCTGTTAGTTTAGGTAAGTAGTATGTTTCTAGAAATCTGCCCATTTCTTCCAGATTTAGTAATTTGTTGGAGTACAGTTCTTCTAGTATCCTGATATTATCCTTTTAATTTCTGTTGGTTCTGTTGTGCTGTTGCTCAATTCATTTCTTGTTCATGTTATTTTAATTCTCTCCCTCTTTTCCTTTGTTACTTTTGCCAGTTTGTCAATTTTATTAACCTTTTCAAAGAACCAATTTCTAGTCTTGTTTATTTTTTCTATTGTCTGTTTTCTGTGTTGCTTATTTCTGCTCAAATCTTTATTTCTTTTCTTCTGGTGACTGTAGGCTGTTTTTTTTTTTTTCTGCTCTTTTTCTAATAGTTGGAGATATTGGGTTAAGGTATTGATTTTGGCTCCTTATTCCTTTTTGACATGTGCATTTATTGCTATAAATTGGCCTCTGATCACTGCTTATGCTGTGTCCCAAAGATTTTGGTATGATGTGTTTTTATTCTTGTTTGATTCAAGGAATTTTTTACTTGCATTTTTTATTTCTTCTATTACCCAGCCATTTTCAAGGAGGGTGTTATTCACTTTCCATGTGTTTGCTCTTTTTCTGTTGATCTTTCTATTATTGATTTCTAATATCATAGCATCATGATCTGAAAAGATGCTTTTCAGTATTTCAATGTTTTTAAATTTATTGAGGCTTTCTTTGTGGCCTAACTTATGGTTTATCCTGGAGAATGTTCCATGTGTACCGGAAAAGAATGTAGACTGTGTTGTTGTTGGATGAATTGCTCAGTAGATGTTTATAAGGTTAAGTGGGTGGATTTTATTGTTTAGCTCTTCTGCATCTTTGTTGAGTTTCTTTCCAGTTCTATCTGTGATTGAAAGTGGTGCATTAAAGTCTCCTGCTATGACTGTAGAGTCATCTATTTGTCTTTTCAGTGCTTTTGAAGTCTGGTTTATGTTTTGGGGGCTCTTTCATGGGGTCCATAAATATTTATTATGTTTGTATCTTCTTGTTCAATTGATCCTTTAATAACTATATAATGTCCTTCCTTGTCTTGTATGGTGGTTTTTGTCTTAAAGTCAATTTGATCAGAAATTAATATTGCTACTCCTGCTCTTTTATTGTTGCCATTTGCTTGCTATATTTTTTTCCAACCTTTGATTTTTAGTCTAATTTTGTCTTTGTTTCTAAGGTGTGTCTCTTGCAGACATATATTGATGGGTTATGTTTTCTTATCCAGTTTGCAACTTTCCATCTCTTGACTGTGCATTTAATCCACTGACATTCAGTGTAATTATCAACAAGTATGAATTTGTTGCTGTCATTTTCTTATGTGTTTTTTTGTAGTGTTGCTGATTTCTTTGTTTCATACAATTTTCTGTGCTGAGCTCATTTTATGAATTGTGTTCTCATTTCCTTCATTGCTATTGTTTTAGTATTTGCTAAATATTTGTACTGGTCCTCTTTTTTATTTTGATGTGGAGCTTTATCATATTTCTTTGAGATTACCCTATGATTTATGATTTTCTTCCCAAGTTTAGAACTGTTTGTTCTATCTTGTAATTGTCTTGACTTCCTCACCATTTAGAAGTTCTGTAACTACACATTTTTCCCCTCTTTTTGTTTTGTAGTTGTCGTCATTTGTCAATTGATGTCTCTGGTTCCCTGTTTACAATCTTGTAGGCTTATTTAGGGAGTTCTGGTAGCGTAGTGCCTAAGGCACTTGACTGCTCAACGGCATATAACAACAGGCTTATGTACTTTGGATACTTCCATAATTGGTTGGTTTCTGCATTATGTCACCATGTGTTAATGGTTGGTTGCTGTTTTCTGTTGTTGGTTCTCTGTCCAAAGGACTCTCTTTAGCATTTCTTGTAAGGTTGGTCTGGTTTTAATTCCCTTAATTTCTGCTTATCTGGAAATGTCCTAATTTCACCATCACATTTGAGGGACAATTTTGCTGGATATATACTTCTTAGTTGGAAATTTTTTTATTTTGTAGTTTTATATATACAATCCCATTGTCTTCTCATCTGCATGGTTTCTGCTGAGAAATCCAAGCTTAGTCTTATTGGTTGCCCCTTGTATGTAACTTTTCATTTTCCTTTGCTGCTTTCAGGATTCTTTCTTTGTCTTTGTTTTGGTGAGTTTGATGATGATGTGTCTTGGTGATTTTCTTTTGGGATCTATCCTGTTTGGGGTTCATTGGGCTTCTTGAATGAATATATTCTCATCTTTCATCATACCAGGGAAATTCTCTTCCAACAAATCTTCAACTATTTTCTCTGTTGTTTTATTTGTCTCTTCCTGTTCTGGAATTCTGGTTACATGTAGGTTATTCCTTTTGATGGTATTTTACATGAACCTTAGGCTTTCTTCATTTTGTTTTGCTCTTTTTGCTGATTGATCCCTTTCCAAAGAGGCATTGCGATATTTGTCTTCAATCTCACTAATTCTGTCTTCCATTGATTCAATTCTACTCCTTTGTCTATTCAATGTGTTATTTCTTTCTGAAAATTTAGTATCAATCTTCTGGATTTCTATCTGTAGATTTTGTATCATTTCTAATTTTTCTTTTATTCAGTCATTTTGTTCTTTTATTGTCTTTTGAAAATGTCCTAGGATTTTCTCATGTTTTTCTCAATTTTGTCAGTGTTTTCTTTGATCTGTCCTTCAATCCACTGAAAGTACCTGGATATAATTCTTTTGAATTCCTTATTAGGGATTTCCAATGCTTCTTCTTCCTCAGGGATGTGTTCTGGGTATGTATCCTGGTCCCTTGTTTTTCCTGTTTTATCTTGCTCCTTTGTGTTGACTGTGACGCTCAGTTGTCTCCGAGACTTTGTGACATTTTTGTGTTTATATTTAATTGGTGATTATATGTTGGAGTGACTTGCCCATGATTTTCATTTTCTTTGGATGTTATCTATGTAAGCAGGGTACTATGCTCCTCTATTCACTAGTTGGCAGCACTTGTACACTCACTACCTGTCTCCTTTCCTGTTGTCAGCTTCCCATAAGTCCCTGCCATCCTTGGAAAACAGAGCCTATTCTTAGGTCCCTGGAATCTGAATGAGAATGCTGTCACTTTAAATTTCCAAAATGGCTGTCACTTGTAAACATTCAAAATGTTTGCACCCTCACTCTCTTTAAATATTCAAAATGGGCACTGCTTGTAAACAATCAAAATGGCTGTGCCCTCCAGACAATAGAAACTCCACTGCTCAGGTTGTGCCCCTCCTTGCTATTTCCCTTTCTAATCATAGGTCACCAGTGCAGTCGTCCCTGTAGCCCTTGGTGACCAGGGCTGATTTTTAGGTCAATTCCCATTTCCTAACACCACTTGGAAATATTCAGGCTCTTGGTGCCATCAGAGTAGCTGACAGTCTGCAGCTCTGTCCATCTCCAATCTCACTGTTTTCATTCAGGTTTTCCCACTAGTTGGTGCCTAATCCACTTCTGTATACTTCCTTTCAAAGGTCAGGGCTCCAGGATTATTTTCTCTATTTCTATCAACTGGTTTCTATTTTCTTTGTTGAATAGGTCTGTGAAGCTTGTCTGCCTATTCTGCCATCTTACTGGAAGTCCTTATAATTGCATTTTACTGTACTTTGTGCAAGGTGGCCTGGTGGCACAGTAGTTAAGCATTTTGCTAATTAAAGCAGCCACTCCTTGCAGGAGAAATATGTGGCATCTTGCTTCTATAAAGATTTACAACCTTGGAAACTCTTTGAGACAGTTCTACTCTCTATTATAGGGTTGCTATGAATGATGATAATGTTTCTTTTGTTGTTGTTGTTTTGGTCTCCTTGCCCCTAAGGTAAGGAACTCTCATGGCATAGTGGTTAAAGCATCCAGCTGCTACCCACCAGCCATGCTGGAGGAGAAAGATGATGCAGTCTGCTTTCATAAAGATTTACAGCATTGTAAAAATGCCCGTGGGGCAGTTCTACTTTGTCCTAAAATGTCCCTGTAAGTGGGAATCAACTCGATGGCAATGAGTTTGTTACTTAGTGCTCTTGTTGTTGTTGTTGTTGTTATGTGCTGTTGAGTCATTTCTGACTCATAGTGACCCCACGCACAGCAGAACGAAACACTGCCAGGTCCTGTGCCAGCCTCACAATCCTTGCTATACCTGAGCCCATTGTTGTAGTCATTGTGTCAATCCATCTCATTGAGGGCCTTTCCCTTTTTCATTGTCCCTGCACTTTAACAAACATGATACCCTTCTCCATGAAATGGTTCCTTCTGACAACATGACCAATGTAGGTGAGATGAAGTATGGCCATTCTCTCTTCCAAGGAGTATTTCAGGTACACTTATTTCAGGACAGGTTTGTTAGTCCTTCTAGCAGACCGTGGTACTCTTAGCACGCTTCCTTATGAATAGCAGTGAAACATTGTCTGATTTATTAGTGCTCTAGTGCTACTATAATAGAAATACCACAAGTGGATGGCTTTAACAAACAGGAATTTATTCTCTTACAGTTTTTAGGAGGCTAAAATTCCAAATTCAGAGTACCAGCTGTAAGGGAAGACTAGGTTAGAAGCTGGAGTCCAGAGTGCTGGCTCTAGGGGCTGGGTGGAGGCCCCTTGACTTGGGCTTCAGCTCTGCCTCTTGTTTCAGGCCCACTGAAGCAAGCTGGAAGCTTTTCCTAATGTATGCAGCTACTGGCTTCTCAGGCTGACAAAATCAAGATGGGAAGGTAAAATGGAATCAGGAACTGGAGACAGAGACTGAACCAAATGCAGGATCCTTTCTATATACATTGGAAGCAGGACACATTCCAAAGGCAACTCTCCTTCAAATGATTAAACTGCTCATAGCAGATTCCACCATGGAGGTGATTGTACAAAGACCAATCTCACTATGGTGAATGGTTTCTGGTTTGCAAAGGAATAAACACACACACACACACACACACACACTTTGCTCCCCCTACAGTCTAATTGTCAACAATGCAATCAGAGATCTCTACTGTCATATCCCCTCAGTCCCTGGCTGAAAATTCTGCCAGGCTTTTGATTTCTCACTTAATAAAAGACAAAGTACTTATAAAGACCTACAGGGTGTTTACTACTCTGACCTGATCTAACACTTGCCTTTCACTCACTACACTCCACTCATATGCACCTAGAACACTCCAGGCACAGCAAAATGCCTCACTGCCCTTCAAGTCTTGCCTTATTGTCACCCCCTCAATGAGGCCAACTCTGTGTAAGTGATACCTATCTTTTCCTACTACTTCTGATCTACCTATCTTATTCCACTTTCAGAGCTTGGCAAGGAATATTTATCTCTGGTTCATTTGGTGTCAGCTTGTTGTTGTTGTTAGGTACCATCCAGTTGGCTCTGACTCATAGTAACTCTATATACAACAGAACACAACATTGTCCAGTCCTGTGTCATCCTCACAATACTTGCTATGCTTGAACACATTGTGGCAGCCACTGTGTCAATCCATCTTGTTGAGAGTCTTCACCTTTTTTGCTGACCCTCTACTTTACCAAGCATAATATCCTTCTCTAGGGACTGTTACTTTCTGACAACATGACCAAAATAGGTGAGATGAAGTCCGGCTATTCTATGAGTTGGGTCTGACTCAATGGCACATAACAATAACAACAACAACAAGGAGTGTTACAGCTGCAGTTTTTCCAGGACAGATTTGTTAGTTCTTTAGCCAGTTCATGGTATTTTCAGTATTCTTCACCAACATCACAATTCAAAAACATCAATTCTTCTTTGGTCTTCCTTATTCATTGTCCAGCTTTCACATGCAGATGAGGTGATTGGGTCTGGTATACCTTAGTCTTCAAAATGACATCTTTGCTCCTTAATACTTTAATGAAGTCTTTTACAGCAAATTTCCCCAGTGCAATATGATGTTTGATTTCTTGACTGCTGCTTCCATAAGTGTCGATTGTGGATCCATGTAAAATGAAATACCTGGCAACCTCAATGTTTTTTTCCATTTATCATGATGTTGCTTATTTGTCCAGTTGTGAGGACTTTTGTTTGGTGTCAGCATATGTAACTCAAAATCTGGGGACTGGAATCATTTGAAGCCTGGCCTACTCACATGCTGTTTTTTTGATTGATACTATGTGAACAGACCTTCGCTGGGGCTGTAGGCTGGGACATCTGCATAGGGTTTTTCCATGTGGCCTGAGTTTCCTCACAACATGGAGGCTCATTTCCAAGGCAGTCACAGAGGCTTACCTACTTCTAAAGGGAAAAGAAAATAGACTCCATTTATTGATAGGGAGGAATCCTTAGATGGTGCAATTGATTAATGTGTTTGGTTGCTAACTGAAAAGTCGGAGGTTTGTGTCCATTCAGAGGCACCTTACAAGGAAGGCCTGACAATCTACTTCTGAAAGATCAGCCATTAAAGACCTTATGTAACACACTTCTACTCTGACACACATGAGCTCTTCATAAGTCAGAATCAACTTGACAGCAACTGTTTTATTTTATTGATGAGAGTGTGGCAAAGTTCTGGAAGAGAATGTGGGGTCAGAAATATTAATATGTCTACTTCTGGAAAAAGCAATCTGCCATACCAGACTACATTAGAAAGGATTAATATTGTAAAGAAAAATATGGCTATTGTTCCTGATCTTTCCATCAGCCTTTCTTGTGTAAAGTGATGTTTTTTCTATGAAATACTATAAAATCAAATGGAATTCCAAAACAGGGATCAATGGGTGCTAAATAAGATAAAAATATAAATTCTATTAGACGCATCCTGCTAACTAAATAGGCAGATTTTAATCTGTCCAAAGCAGAAGAAACTGGGATGCTTTAAACACATTTGAATCTATTCTTTATATGTTATGCTATGAGTCTGTTCATTTTGAGAAGTTTGATGCTAAAATTTCAGTTGCAAACTTTAAAGAGAAGAGAAACTTCTAGTTTTTACAGTTGAATGACAAAATCGTCTTGGTCAAGGCACTAAGATAGCCTCTTGAAATTGTTATGTGCTTTTGTCAAAAAGGATAGGAACAAAGTGGCATTTGCCAGCTAATGGGTAACACACAACATATGTTGTGGTTAAAAGTAGAGCACTCTGTAGAAATAGAAGTAGAGTTTTGAGAACATATTTTGAAAGAATAAAATAATAAGGAGCCCTCATGTTTATGGTAAAATGTTCTATAAATGACAATTTAATGTAAAAGGAGAAACATTTATAAAATGAGTTCTACAATTAAAGACAGTTCTAGAAGCACAAGTCTTCATACCATATTGTAGTCTAAAAGTTTAAACTCCTTACGAAAGATTCTAAAAAAGAAAAGTTTCAACTTGAGAAGGAATATGGTGAGAAAAGAAGCAAGAACATTATTCTGGTTAGCTATTGGAGTGTAATAACTTGTAAAAATGTGTTGTTGTTAGGTGCCATTGCATTGGTTTGGACTCATAGCTACCCTATGTACAACAGAATGAACACTGCTCTGTCCTGAACCATCCTCACAATCATTGCTGTTTGAGGCCATTGTTGCAGCCTGTGTGTAAGTTCCTCTCTTTGAATATCTTCCTCTTTTTGGCTGAGCCCTTTACTTTACCAATCATGATGTCTTCTCCAGGGACTAGTCCTTCCTAATAACATGTCCAAAGTATATGAGACAAAGTCTCATCATCTTTATTTCTAAGTGGCTTTCTGGCTGTACTTTTTCTAAGACATATTTTTTGTTTCTTTTGGCAGTCCATAGTATATTCAATATTCTTTGCCAACACCATACTTGAAAGACATTCATTTTTCTTTAGTCTTCCTTATTCATTGTCTAGCTTTCACATTCATATTGAAGGCCTTTGTTCTTCATCAATGAGTGCTTCATGTTCTCCTCACTTTCACCAAGCAAGGTTGTGCTATCTGCATAACACAAGTTGTTAATGAGTCTATATAGTCCAGCTTCTTGAATTATTTGATCAGCATACAGCCTGTATGGTTAAAGGTCAAAATCCTGACACACACCTTTCCTGATTCTAAACCATGCATCATCCCCTTGTTCTGTGCAACTTACTGCCTATTGCTCTACATAAAGGTTCTACACGAGTACAATTAAGTATTCTGGAATTCTCATTCTTACCAATGTTATCCATAATTTTTTATGATCCACACAGTCAGATGCATTTGCATAATCAATAAAATACAGATAAATATTTTTCTGGTATTCTCTTTCAGCCAAGATTCATCTGATGTCAGCAATTATGTCCCTTATTCCACATCCTCTTTTATATCCAGCTTGAATTTCTGGCAATTACCTGTCAATGTATTTCTGCAACCATGTTTGAATTATCTTCAGCATAATTTTACTTATATATGATGTTAATGATATTTTTCCATTTCTGCATTCCTTTGGATCACTTTTCTTTGGAATGCACACAGATATGGATGTCTTCCAGTCAATTGGACAGGTAGCTGTCTTCCAAATTTCTTGAGTGAGAGCTTCTCATGTTACATCCATTTATTGAAACATCACAGTTCTTATTCAATTCCAAAAGCCTTGACCACAAATAAAATTTTAATATATAGTCGACACCCACACTTTTACAACCTCCAAATACATGAGATCTCCCTTGGAGTAGTTTTAGATGGGTGCAAAATTCCTACCATTGAGTATGACAGTCTAATTCTCCTCCTTTTGAATCTGAACCCACCAGCCACTCCTAGGAAAGAAGGTTGGACTGTTAACTTCTGTAGTGATACTGCCTTGGAAACCCAAGGAGGGATCACTATGAGTCAGATTTGACTCGATGGCAGTGAGAGTTTGGTTAAATCTGGACTGGCCTTACTATGTTGATTGTTCAGCAGAACAAGACAGATGGGTTGTTCTGGGATATCTGAGAGTAGGTCATAAGACATTTTGTGGCTTCTGAAAGTTTTTGGTAAGATGGCAGAATAGGCACAAAGACTGCACAGACCCTCTTCAACAAAGAAAAGGGGAACAAATTAACACAGATATAGAAGATAATCCTGGACCCTTGAGCCTTGAAGGGAAGGCTATGGTAGCCTAGTGCCTAAGGTACTTGACTGCTAACCAGAAGGCTGGAGGTTCAAATCCACCAGTCATTCCTTAGAAGGAAGATGGGGCAATCTACTCCCATAGTGATACTGCCTTGGAAACCCAAGGAAGGGTCACTGTGAGTCGAGTCTCACTTGATGGCAAATAACAACAACAACAACAAACTCCACCTAGCAGAAAAATATGCATGAAAACACCAAAAAAGGAGACATATGGAGCTGTGGTCTGGCAGCGATCCTGATGGCACAGACAGCTTAGATATTACTGAGTGGTGTACGACTTAAGAATTAACCTAAAAATCAGCCTTGTTAGCCTGGGATTGCATGGAGGACTGCTCTGGTGACTGGGGAATAAAAAGGGTGGCAGCAAAGAGGAACATGGGGTGAGCTGTGGACTTTTGCCTGTCTGGGAGGGGCACCCATTTTGAATGTTTACAAGCAGCTTGACCATTTTGGATATATAAAGTGACAACATTCTCCCAGATTCCAAGGACTTAAGAACAGGTTCCACTTGCTGGGGACCCCAGGACATTACGAATGTGATCAACTGGAAAGGTGCAACATTACCTTTGTTGCTCTTATACCCACACCCACTTGGTAAATGGAGGTGCAGCCATCCCTCACTCCCACCCATTTTCTGGGCCGGCAAGAATTCCATCCCAGTCTGTTTGCTTGGATGGAGCCTGGGTGCCTTGCACCACTCTGCTCAATTTTTTCTTCTTTTTTCTGCTTTTTAGTTTACTTGTTTTGTCTGTTTTAAAACTATTATTATTATTATTACTTTTGTCCTTTTTACTATCATTTTTTTTTCTTCCCTTCCCAGGTTCCAGTTTTCAGCTTTTTTTCTTTTCCCTGTTCCTGGTTCCAATTTTCTTTTTTCTTTCTCTGGGTTAACCCCATTCCTTGTTTTTCTTTTTGAGTTTTTCCCATTTTTTTCTTCATTATTTTCCTTCTCCACCTATTTTCTCTTGTTGTCCTCTCCCCAGATGCTGCAGGTTATTATTTCTTTCTTTCTTTCTTTTTCTTTCCTTCTTTTTCCCTTTTTTATTTTTTTTGTCACTGTTTTTTGTTTGTTTGTTTGTTTGTTATTTTTCCTGTGTGATTACGCAGAGTATTTTCTGTCCATGTGCTTTTAATTTTTTTGATGGTTATTCAATTGTTATTTTTGGCTAGCTGAGTGGAAGACAGCAACAGTCCCCATATGACACAACTACACCCACACCTCCTGTAGCTTCACTTACTGAGAGCCACCACTTCCTTCTCCACCAATGGGTCAATGATGCACAACTACCAAGAAGAGCCTGACTCATCTTTGACTACTCTTCAAAAACAGTTAACTGAGATCTAAACAGAAAAATGCCACAATGTCTCAGAGACAACAGACCACCACAGTCCACACAAAGAAGCAGGATACAGTGGTGGAAACAAGAGAGCAGGATACAGACCCAGAACACATCCCTGAGGAAGAAACAGCATTGGAAATATCTGATAAGGAATTCAAAGCAATTATATTTAGTTATCTTCAAAGGATTGAGAGACAGACCAAGCAAAAACAGACAAAATCCTAGAAGAATTTTGGAAAAAAGCACAAGAATAAAATGACAAAATAAATGAAAAATTAGAAATGATTCTAAATCTACAAATAGAAATCTAGAAGACTAATACTAAATTGTCAGAAATATATAGATAACACATTGGAAGGGCAAAGGAGTAGAATTGATCCAATGGAAGACAGAATTAATGAGACTGAAGACAAATACCTGAATACTTTTTTGGAAAAGGATGAATCAGAAAAAAAATCAAAACAAAATGAAGAAAGCCTAAGGTTCATGTGGGATACCATCAAAAGGAATAACCTACGTGCCATTGGAATGGCAGAACAGGAAGAGAAAAATAAAACCACTGAGAAAATTGTCCAAGATTTGTTGGAGAACTTCCCTGATATGATAAGTGATGATAATATATCCATTCAGGAAGTCCAATGAACCTCAAACAGGATATAACCCAAAAGAAAAACACCAAGATATATCATCCTCAAACTCATCAAAACCAAAGACAAAGAATCCTGAAAGCAGCATGGGAAAAACAAAAAGTTAATTACAAAGGACAGCCAGTAAGAATAAGCTCTGATTTCTCAGCAGAAACCATGCAAGTGAGAAGGCGATGGGATGGTATATATAAAACCCTGAAAGAGAAAATTTTCAATCAAGAATTACATAGCTGGCAAAATTGTTCCTCAGATATGATGGTGAAACTAGGAGATTTCTAAATAAGCAGAAACTAAGGGAATTTGTTAAAATCAGACCAATCTTACAAGACATGCTAAAGGTAGTCCTTTGAACAGAGAACCAAAAGTAGCAAATAACAACTGACCATTAATACACAAGAAGACAATACCCAAAAACCACAGCTATGGACATATCCAAAGTAAAATGAGCTTACAAGATTATGAACAGAGAACCAGAGACATCAATTGGCAAATGAGGACAGCTACAAACCAAAAAGTGGGAAAATACTGTGTAGTTACAGAACTTCTAAATGGTGAGGAAGTCATAAGAGTTGCAAGATAGAATGGACTATTCTAATCTCAGGGAGAAAATTATGAATCACAGGGTAACCTCAAAGAAAAATGATAAACCTTTACATCAGAATAAAAAAGAGGACAAACACAAATATTCAGCAAATACTAAAACAACAGCAACAAAGGAAATGATAACACAATTCATACACATAATGAGTTCAGCACAGAAAATAATATGGAACAAAGAAACCAGGGACACAATGAAAAAACACATAACAAAATGACAGCAAACAATTCATACTTGTTAATAATTACACTGAATATTAATGGATTAAATGCACCACTCAAGAGACAGAGAGTGGCAGATTGGACAAGAAAACAAAATCCATCAATATGCTGTCTACAAGAGACACCCCTTAGAGATAAAGACAAAATTAGACTAAAAATCAAAGGTTGGAAAAAGATCTATCAAGCAAATGGCAACCATAAAAGAGCAGGAATGGCAATATTAATTTCTGATCAAATTGACTTTAAGACAAAAATCACCATACAAGACAAGGAAGGACATTAAATAATGATTAAAAGATCAATGGAACAATAAGATTTAACCATAATAAATAACAATGGACCCTGTGAAAGAGCCCCAAAATACATAAATCAGACTTTAAAAGATTTGAAAAGGCAAACAGATGACTCCACAGTTATTGTGGGAGACTCTAATACACCACTTTCAATAAAACATAGAACTGGAAAGAAACTCAACAAAGATGCAGAAAAGCTAAACAATACAATCCACCAACTTGACCTTATAGACATCTACAGAGCACTTTATTCAACAATACCACAATATACATTCTTTTCCAGTGCACATGGAACATTTACCATGATAGACTATATGTTAGGCTATAAAGCAAGCCTTCATAAATTTAAAAACATTGAAATACTGCAAAGCATCTTCTCAGATCATGTTGTTGTTGTTGTTACGTGCCGTCGAGTTGGACCCGACTCATAGCGACCCCTCCTTGGGTTTCCGAGGCAGTATCACTATGGAAGTAGATTGCCCCATTTTCCTTCTGAGGAGAGGCTGATGGGTTTGAACTGCCAGCCTTCTGGTTAGCAGTAAAGTGCCTTAGGCACTACGCTACCAGAGCTCCTAACAAATTAGAAATCAACAATAAGAAGATCAACCGAAAAAGAGACATGGAAACTGAAAAACACCCTCCTTAAGAATGACTGAATAAGAGAAGAAATAAAAAATTGAAATTCAAAAATTTCTTGAATCAAAAAAGAATGAAAATACAGCATACATTGGGACACAGCAAAAGCAGTGACCAGAGCAATTTATAGCAATAAATGCACACATCAAAAAAGAACAAAGAACCAAAATGAACACTTTAAATCAACATCTCCAACAATTAGAAAAAGAATGGCAAGAAAAGCCTCCAGTCACAGAAAAAAGAAAATAATAAAGATTTGAGCAGAAATCAATGAAACAGAAAATTGAAGGGCAATAGAAAAAATCAACAAGACCAAAGTTGGTTTTTTGAAAAGATCAATAAAATTGACAAACCACAGGCAAATTTAAGAAAGGAAAAGAGGGAGAGAATCCAAATAATACGAATGAGAAGCAAAATGGGTGACATCACAACAGAACCAACTGAAATAAAAAAGATAATGTCATATAAAAACCTACTTCAAGAAACCAGAAGAGATATATATAAATGGAAGAACATACCATGCTCGTGGATAAGAAGATTGAACATTGTGAAAATGTCAGTTCTACCCAAAGCAATCTATACATTCAATGCAATCCCA
>NW_006921668.1:8582058-8583609 GCF_000298275.1 Orycteropus afer afer
ATAGCGACCCCTCCTTGGGTTTCCGAGGCAGTATCACTACAGAAGTAGAATTGCCCAACCTTCCTTCTGAGGAGTGGCTGGTGGGTTTGAACCGCCAGCTGTCTGGTTAGCAGGCAAGTGTCTTAGCCACTATGCTACCAGAGGGATACAAATCAAAACAACAATGAAATACCATCTTGCTCCAGCACTAGTAACATAGTTCAATGAGACAGAAAATAACAAATGCTGGTGAGGTTGTGGAGAGACTGGGACTCTCATACACAGCTGATGGGACTGTAAAATGGTACAACTATTGTGGAAAGCAGTATGGCGATTCCTTCAAAAGTTGGAATTAGAAATACCATTTGAACCGGCCATTCCGTTACTAGGGATATATCCTAAAGCATTGAGAGCCATAAGAACAGACATATGCACACCCATGTTCATTGCAGCACTATTTACAACAGCCAAAAGATGGAAACAACCTAGGTGTCCATCCACTGAGGAATGGATAACCAAACTTTGGTACATTCACACAATGGAATACTATGCAACGTTAAAGATTAATGTACAATCTGCAGAACACCGCATAACGTGGATGAACTTGGAG
Organism: Orycteropus afer afer; assembly: GCF_000298275.1. Lineage (NCBI taxonomy): Eukaryota > Metazoa > Chordata > Mammalia > Tubulidentata > Orycteropodidae > Orycteropus > Orycteropus afer. Next base: position 8,582,648 of record NW_006921668.1, read on the forward strand.
GACATTATGCTGAGTGAAATAAATCAATCACAGAAGGACAAATACTGTATTAGTCCTTTATTGTAAAAATCAAGGCAAGGTTTATCTATGGGAGGAAATTATCTTCGTTGGTTACCAGGAGTGGGAGGAGAGGGCAGGGAACACTGTTAGATAGGTAGAGATAAGTATTGATTTGGGTGAAGAGAAGGGCAATGTACCAAATGTGAGTGATCACTATGGTGACTTTGAGGAAGAGGAAGACATAGAGAGACAACAAAGATGAACCCTTTTGCACATACAGTACTGCGTTGTTAGTGAAGGCAAACATGGGTATATCAGGAGGAAGTGGAAGGGAAGGGTTGGGGTAAATTGTAGTCAAGGTCATGAGTCAAAGTGTATATGAACTGCTGTGTGGGAAGTGAATTTGCTCTGTAAATTCTCACCCAAATCACAAAAAAAAAAAAAAAAGAGACAAAAACAAAAACAAAAAAAACACTTTGTAGCTTTTTCCTAGGCTTCTTGAAACACTATCTAGAAGTTCTGAACTACCGTGTAAGAAACCTGATTATCTTGATACCACTGTGCTACCAGAAGCCACATAAAGAAGGCCTTGAGGATAAGATACCATGGAGAGAGAGAGAGAGAGAGACAGAGAGAGAGAAAATTACTACAAGATGGTTGGCTCTCTCCAGCCTCCAGTAACAATTTCTTCACTGTCCTCAAGTCGTCTGAAAAATCTCTTCCAGATTTTACTCACTGCTTGGCCCAAAAACCAATGTCAAATATTTTAGGTTTTTGTTATAATAGCAGCCCACTTTGTTGTTGTTGTTGTTAAGTGCCGTCGAGTGGTTTCTGACTCATAGCGACCCCATGCACAGCAGAACGAAACACTGCCCGATCCTGCGCCAGCCCCACAATCCCTGCTATACTTGAGCCCATCATCGCAGCCACTGTGTCAATCCATCTCGTTGAAGGCCTCCCCC
>NW_006921668.1:8583744-8602357 GCF_000298275.1 Orycteropus afer afer
CTTTCAGCATTCTCCGCCAGCACCACAACTCAAAAGCATCAACTCTTCTTTGGTCTTCCTTATTCATTGTCCAGCTCTCACATGCATATGAGAGCAGCCCACTTTAGGTACCAACATTTGTTCTGTTTTGTTTATTGCTGTATAATAAGCATGCCAAGACTTACTGCCTTACCACAAACCATTTTATTTTGCATATGATTTTTTGGACTTGGGATATAAGAAAGGTTCAGCTAGGCAGTTTGTCTCTGATCCTCTTGGGGCTTCAGGTGATGTATATAGGGTTAGAGAATTTATTTTTAAGATGGCTTTTTCACTCATATACTTTTTGCTCCTTGGCCTTTATCTCTCTAGTTGGTGGTTCATTCTCAAGGACTTCTTTATGCAGTTTGGGCTTCTCATAATATCTGAGGTAGTAAGACTTCTTACCTGGCAGCTCAGGGCTCTCAGATAGAGTATTTCAAGAGGCCTGACTGGAAGCTACAAAGCATCTTATGACCTGACCTAGTCTCAGAGGTCCCAGAACACCCCATCTGTCTTGTTCTTCTGATTACTCAATATACTAAGGCCAGTCCAAATTCAAGAAGAGGGGAGGTAAACTCTGATTGTCAATGGTGGTAATATCAAAGAATTTTGAAGCCATCTTGAACTATTTCATGGAAGAGCTCAAGTATCTGGAGATTATGAAGATGAGTCTGTCAATTAGATATTAGGATTTTATTTATGGTATAGTTATTTAGAAAGGATCCCGGGGCACAAATGGTTAAGCATTTGGCTGCTAATCAAAAGGCTGAGGTCAGAATGCACCCAGTGACTCTACAGGAGAAAGAGCTTTTGATCTGCTTCTATAAAGATCATAGCCAAGAAAACCCTATGGAACAGTATTTACCTCTGTTGTTTGTACCTCTTGTGCACCTCTCTGTATCTTCCTTTTCTTTAGTGATATTGTGTTGGTCACCCACTTTTGGTATATTGTCTTCTCCTTCATTGAAATCAATACATGTCTCTTACCTAGCTAGCAATTTTCCCTCCTCTCCCTTCCAAACCCTGGTAACTAACAAAGAAAATTTCCTTCAGTATATAAACCTTTCCTTAACTTTTTATAATAGTGGACTCATACAACATTTGCCCTTGCATGATTAACTTATTTCACTCAGCAAAAGAGGTACATGGGAGGTACAGACAACAAAGATGAACCCTTTTGCACATACAGTACTGCATTGTTAGTGAAGGCAAACATGGGTATATCGGGAGGAAGTGGGAGGGAAGCATTGGGGTAAATTGTAGTCCTCCACACAATACAGCATTGTCAGTAATAGGAAACATTACTCTACAGGTAAAATCATAGCTAGACAGGCAAGATGATCTGGTATGGCTAGGTAAACAGAAATATACCCAAGACCATATACATACGTTTGGCACATGGCATTTCTATATATATATATTTGTATATGCTATCAAAATGTCCATATGTATAAAATAGAGTGGGCAAAGTTATGATAACTTCTTAGCCACAACCAAGCAACCAAACACCTTGAGGGAATGAATTGCTAGGTCTGCAGGCTTAGGACCATTGTCATGGAGGTTATTAAGCTCAATTGGCATAACATACTACACAAAAACATTGTTCTACAACCTACTTTGATGAGTAGCAACTGGGGTTGTAAAGCTTGTGAGTGGCCATCTAAAATCTAACTGTTGGTGTCTCCTCTTCTGGAGCAAAGAAGAGTGAAAAAAATCAAAGATGCATGGAGACAATAAGACCAAGGACTAGTGGATCATGGGAAGCTCAGCCTACATGACCCTGAGAGCAAAAGAAATAGATGGTGCCCGGTTACCACTGTCAAGCACTCAAGGGTCCATGATTGGAGATCCTGGATAGAGTGGGAGAACAAAGCTTGAAATCATTAAAAAGACCAGGCTTACTGATCTGATCATAACTGGTGAATCCCCTAGTCGCTTTGTAGGCCTGGAATTAAACTCACCCCTGTGGCTTAACTTTAAGCCAAAAAATAGGCCTGCAAAGTAAACAATTACAACAGGTAGGTGTCCTCTTTAGAATAATCAATCATGAGAGATCAGAAGGGCAGCATTTGTGCAGGAAGGAGGCTCAGAGGGCAAGAATGTGTAGGGAAGAAGGGCATAGGGAAAAAGTAACCACAAAGAAGAAATGAGAAGAGAGCTATTACATTGTGGAGATTGCAATGAATGTTTGGAAAAAAATGTATGAAGTGTTGAATGGAAAACAGATTTGCAATGTAAATTTTAACCCAAATCACAATAAAAAGTTAATAATAACAATAACAGTAAGGTAACCACAAGGAGGAAGTGATAAGACAGCTGTTATGTTGTGAGTGTTGCAATCAATGTCATAAAACAAAATGTGTGTGAACTATTGAATGGAAAATGAAGTTGCTCTGTAAACTTCCACCAAAATCACAATCAAAAGTTAAAAAAAAAGGAAAAGAAAAAGAAAACCCTATGGGGCAGTTCTGCTTTATCACATGGGTCACTATGAGTCACAATTGACTCAATGGCACCCAACAACAACATTATTGAGACATTATGTACTTTTTTTCTTCTCGGACTTTTTTCTTTTCTTTTTCCCAACACAAAAATGATGTGTTTGAAAATTTTCAGTTTCAGGAATTTGCAGAGTTAATCAAGAAATAGAGACTACAGTATAGTTTTTAAAATCCCAGGGTGCCACAAATGGTTTGTATTTGACTGCTAACCTAAAGGTTGGTGGTTCAAACCCACCCAGTTGTGCCACGGAAGAAAGCACAACTGTGACCTGCTTCCACAAAGAGCACAGCCAAGAAAGCCCTATGGAGCACATCTGTTCTGTCACATGGGGCCACTAATTTGGATGTGACTCAAGGGCAACAGGTTTGGTATTTTTAGCTATATTGTTTTTAAAGATATTAAAAGTGACATAGGTATTCATCTGTTTTACTAGCATATTAAATTTAAAAGAAGAGAAATTAGATCACCAAAATATCCAAATCAATTATCACATTTGTTGGTGAATATTCCCAGGCACTGAGGCATTAGATATTTGCTTATCTGACTGACTAATGTAGGTTATGGGCTGTTTGGCTTTCTTTAAACTTCAGAGAAATAGAGAACTTGTATTTTAAGCTGCAGATACTGTATATTTGGGAGAATGTAGCCAAATAGAATAGAAATTCCTACAGTCTTAAATGGCTGTGTATTTAGGAGAAAAATCCTTGGAAAACTCACACTTTGGTCTCTTTTCCCACTCTCTAGTTAGCATAAAATCTGCAACTGCCTGCCCATTGAAGAAGAAACAAGATCTAGGGTCTCCCAATAATTAAAACCCTGTGGTAATGAAGAAAACCCCTACTCAAAAATCCCCGTTCTACAACATTTTGACATTGTTTTGATTTAAAACATATTCCTAAGATAAAAAGGGAATGAGGTGAAGTTTCTTTCTTAGACAGAAAGGGAGCTTCAGAACACATTTCTAACAAATCAATGATCACCATGAACTTTGTAAAAAAAAAAAAATTAATTAGAATTGTGAGATGGTAGACTTTTCTGAAAAACTGATATATTTATTTCTGTGTGTATATTCAAATGTCTAAATATGTGAAAAGAACGAATGTCAAACTTGGTCACTAGTCCAATTTCTTTTTTCCCACGCTTTCTAAACTTGCTTGCATAGACAGTTGAATCTTAATCTTACCACAGTCTAGCTTTTGCCGTTTTCCCACCAGCTTGATAACTATTGGCACTAATGTTTTGTTCACAGGCTTAGGGTATGCAGACATGTTGCTGCCCAGCACACACATATAACTGACTGCAGTAATGAAATAATGACTTGATAACATGCATATGTTCCTCACCCTTTGAGCATATACTTGGGTAAGTATCAGTTCTGACAGATTTGGACCCTTTATCCAAGTGGGGCTAAACCAAGCTAAATATCACTGGCAATTTTCTTCCCATGAATAAGGTATGTGTCATGAAGCAACCAACTTCTGGCTACAAAATAATTATTTCTAAACCCAATGCAGTTCTGTTGATATATGCAGAGGTATCTATCAGTGAAATGGCAAAACCCTTTCAGAAGCTCTTGCTAATTTGATAGTTGGACAGTGATCAGACAGACAAAATAAAAAAGGCATGCTTATGAAAACACAGGGTTTAGAGAAGGCAATCAAAGAGTTATTAACTTTATAGAGGGAAAATATGGTAGTTGACAACTTATTCTGATAAAGTATTGTTACGGCTAATGTGTGAAAGTAAACTGTTTATATTAAGAGGAAAAAAGAAAAAGCTGACGCTGGGTCAATTCCAACTCATGATGACCCCATGTGTGTCAGCCTAGAACTACACTCCATAGCGTTTTCAAGAGCTGATGTTCTTAAGTAGATTTAGCTAAGGTACCTCTAGATAGACCTGAACTTCAAACTGTTTGGTAAATAGCTGAGCACATTAACTGTTCATACCACCCAAGGGCTATGTGGTGGTTATGTTTGTGTGTCAACTTGGCTAGGCCTGGTTGAGTGGCTGGGCAGCTGGATATAGTATTCCCCGTGATGAGACTGGTAATCAATTCCATGGTGGAATCTACTATGAGCAGCTGAGTAGCTGCCTTTGGGATGTGGTCTGCTTCCTGTATATAAGGAGAAATTTTGAGAAAGGTTTCTAGCCTATGGCATGCTTGGACCCTGCATGTAGCTGTGTCGTTGCTCAGCAGCCTGCCATGTTCTGCCGACCCTGGGGCTTATAATGGACTTAAGTTAATGGCCTGCCATGTGGTTTGGTAACATCGGGACTGTGCCTTTTTAATTGTCAACCTTGGGGCTTCTCAGCCTCAGCAGCCAGTAGCTGTCTGAGTGAAGAAATGCCTCTAGCTCCAGTGGGCTGGGAGCAGGAGGCAGAGCTGGACCCCACGGTTGAGGGGATTTCACCTAGCCCCTAGAGGCTGGCACTTTGAACCTGGACTTAAAGCCTTCAAATTGTAAGAATAAACTGCTTGTTAAGGCATCCCATTTGCGGTATATTTCTTGTCAGAGTGGTACTAGGTAACCAGAACAGGATATTTAGACTGCACCAAACCCCAAAGAAAATTCTCTGTAGAGCCCAATATTGTCTATATAAATTGTAGCATGTATTCCCTCTCCTCTCCTCCACTATACACACACAGTTCTAACATAAAAAGGTATGGACAGTATATGCCCAGATTATTTCTCTTATTTAGACTTAGAAAGATCATTAGAAATGATCTAGTGAGTCCATGATCTAGGAAGGTTAAAATGCTTTGCTCATGCTCTTGCAGGTAGTTATAGAGTCAGGTCTTTGACCCAGCTTAGTGTGCATTTGACTACTCTATGATGCCAAGCTGAATCTCACCATTTTTGTTCTTTGTCAACTACATTTTTTGTTATTAGTGATTTTATATTTACTTGTTCAAGAAGTGCCTGCCTTATGCTAAGGTGCAAGAATACAAAAACAAGGAAGAGAACATTTGATCCTCAAAGAGACTGCTCTTCAGAGATCAATAAACAAAATGTTAAAATACAATGGCATCAATGATAAAGTGGGAATATTAGAATGTACTGTGGGAGTATGGAAGGAGCTCTGGTGGCACATTGCCTAAGTTATTTGACTGCTAACTAGAAGGTGGTAGTTCAAACCCACCAGCTGCTCTGCAGAAGGAAGTTGGGCAATCTACTTCTATAAAGATTTACCACCTTGGAAACTCATTGTGGGATTATGAGTCAGAATTGACTTGATGGCAGTGAGCAGTGAGGTGTTTTTTTTTTTTTTTTTTTTTTTTATGGGAGTATGGAGAAGAGAATGAGAAACTGTTTTAGAGAATGAAGGAAACTTAACAGAGGAGGTAATGCTTGAGCTACAATTTGAAGATGACTAGTAATTTCTAGGCAAAATAGTAGCAATAGATATTTTACTTTTTTGTTACTGCAAAATAGTAGCAATAGATATTTTAAATGGAATAAGGAGTATGGCTACTAGAATGGGAATTTGAAGAAGCTCATGTAAGCCCTATTATCAACTCTAGGAAGGAGCAGAATATGGGCAAGGCTTCCACTTTGGGAAAGGTGGAAGCTATCTATGTCAGAGATTTGATTTTCCTAGGAAGAAGAAGAAGAGAGAGGAGCCAATGATATGGAAAAGGTTGTTACCCTGAAAGCAGTCAGTGAGAATGTGTAATTGAGAGACGAAATCAAGTAAAGTCAGAGAGAGTTAGAAGAAAAAGGGTAAGTCACTATTATAAAAACAAGTGTGACATTACAGTGTTGATGGAAATTAGGACACAGTTTCTGTAATGAATAACAGAAAGAAATTGGGGTGGTGGATGAAGAGTGAGGAGTGAGAGGTAAGGGACAGAGCACCGCTGGATAAAACATGAGTGTTCTGAGCAATTTTGTGGGACAGTAATCAATTCTTTATTTACACACTAAACAGATAACCTCTTAGGTGGTAACTTGAAGGAGCTGTGTAGTTGGACAACTAGCAGGTAGTTGTGCATGGAAGGAGTTCTTAGACATGTTGTGGAGTGTTGTTGTTGTTGTTATGTGCCATCAAGTCGGACCCAACTCATAGTGACCCCTCCTTGGGTGGTCGAGGCAGTATCAATACAGACGTAGATTGCCCAACCTTCCTTCTGAGGAGTGGCTGGTGGGTTTGAACTGCCAGCCTTCTGGTTACCAGTCAAATGCCTTAGGCACTATGCTACCAGAGCTTCCTGTAGTGGAGTAAGAGTGGGGAAATGAGGTTGGAAAGGTGGGTAGTGGAAAATTCATGAAAGTTCTTATAGACCATGCTAAGGAGTTTGGAGTTTTTCTGAAATCTTTGAGAAGATATTGAAGGATTTTAGTTTAGAAAGAATTATCTGGAAGCAGTGGCAAAGATGATTAGGGCTACAGGAAATTAGCAGAAACATAAGGTAACTAAGAGATTATTTCAATAACTTTAGTGCAAGATGATGAGGACTGTACTGTGGCAGGGACATTAGAGATAGTAAGGATAAGGAGGAGTCACAAAATATTTAGGAACAAAATAGACATTTATAAAAATGATTATATGTAAAAGGTGAGAGCGATAGAGTGAGTGAAAAGCTGAAAATAACTTTCAGGGTCCAGCTTGGGAGATATATTAGTCAAGGTAGATGAACTGCTGGGATAGCAATCCCTAAATATCAATGGCTTAATACAAGGTTTTTTTTTTTTTTTTTTCATGTCACAGCCCATTGAATTATTGGTAGTAGTGAGTGGAGGTGTCTCTGCTCTATACAATCATTCAGGCTGACAAAGGAAGAGAGAGTGTGGAGGACTTTGAGGGAGATTTTTAGAGACACTCAGGGAAATTGTGTGTTCTACCTTTTACCTTCAACCTATTGGCTGGAACTGATCCACATGGTCACATGGAATTGGTGTAATGGGTTTGTCTCATTCAACCTTTCTGGACATGGGTTTACAACTCTCCCAAAATGATTGATTGGGCCGGAATCTGCAAGGTGATTAATTTGTTTGCTTTGTACATAGCAGATTTCAAGGATTGGTCATTTTGCTATTCATTTTATCATCCAAGGGGATTGATCAGCTTACAAAAGCCATGATTTGAAATTGACAAGGAGTTTTCTTTTGTAAGTGTCAAATCTCTCATATTTTTTTTGGGGGGGGACCTTCTGATTATCAACAAAAGCTTGAAAAGGAGCATGTCATTTGGACGTGGGTTCCCTGAGCTGAGAACCTTCTAGACCTGGGTGAAAGGCTGTACTGAGCTGGTAACACTGAGGCTGATAACACTGAAGAGCAAGAGAAGCAGCCACAAGTACAAGACAGTTTAGCAGCAGAGAAACAGGCGACATTGTTGTGAGTGGTGGGAACCATGAGACTGGCAGATGACAATAGTGGGCAATTTAGCCCAAAGAAAAGATGGTGGTGGTGAGCAGAGTTGGTCCATGGCACTTCTGAGCAGAAGGTCATTGATGGAGCTGAGCATCTTGGGACAAGAGATTGCCAATGGAGCAGTGCACACCATCATGGGGACAAAAACCTCATTCCAGGCTTTTGCAGGCTGAGTTGAGTAAGTGGCAGCATGAGAGTTGAGTGCCTGCCTTTGGCAGTGGCAGATGTCCCAGCTGTGATGAAAGCTCTAATACTAAGGGCAAGAGGAGGCTTGTCTTGAGGAGGCTCGGAGGAAGCCTGTCCTGAGGAGGCTTAGAGGAGATCTGAAGGACTTCAGCATACACAGACCAGGGTTTGCAATCCATAAGTTTTGCCTTCAGAACTGTTGTAATGCTGGCCTAATTCTGGCATTGGCTAAAGATTGTTCCAAAGATCCTGGTTGATAGCTGGACCAGTAAGCACAGGGGCCAGACCCATGCAAGAAAATCCACAGAGCCAGAGAACAAAACTGGCAAGGTGCACCTGGCCTGAGCCTATAATACACCTGCTAAGAGAGAGACACCTGCTGACATGTGATCCGTGGCATGCCTGCTCAGTGACAGAAAATGGACATGAATAATTTGGGATGAGTGAGTGAGTCCCCTTTTAGACAAGTGATTTCTTCTTCTACAATGGTAAATGGGGTACTCGTGGAGGTAGAGAGGACTGGGTAACCTCAAATCTGTTCCTACTGTTCACTGTTTATCTTCCATAATCAATAATAATGGCTTTTGATTGTCAACACTTCGTCAAGTGTCTTTATGTGTGCCACCCCATTGATCAGATAGTAGAGTTTTCACTCTAGCTATCTTATTACTGCTTGGGATTTAGAGTACAACTTGTGTGTGTGTGCACCATATATACTGGCATGTGCGCTTAGATCATTACCACAGTCTACTTTTCCAATCACCAAATATATTTTTCACTATTCCTCCCTCACACAGAAGACACTCATCATCTTTCCAAGGGAGACAACTTATGATCCTATCCAGTCACACCTCCAGCTCAAAGGGCAGGTGATGCATAGCTAGAGATGTGGCTTCTCATAGTTTGGTGACTTATGATCCAAAATTACATATGTTCTAACTTCCCCATCACACACTGTGTTATCAGAGATACTGACCACACTCAAAAAAATACTCTCATTCAGAAACAGAAAGAATAGAAAACACAGAGTCATTGGTCTGTAGCAATTCTGAAACCTACCAAATGAACAATGTGAAAGCCTCCTGCTCTGAAGGGAGGGCAAGTATCTTTATTAGTGCATTTCTACTCTCTTGGGGGAACTCTCTAGTCCATGACCCCTGGTTTTGCCCTCTGGGTGGTTCTTGCCTTCCTGTATTTTCCTGGTCAAGTCTGAAATAGATGCTGGGGAGTTTTCCTGTTTTAAATGGTTACATTTCTCCCAGCCATTCTTCTTTGAGCAGTGATTCATAAACATAAATTTTAAGACTATGTTTGTAATTTATCAATACAATTTCCTCAAAAAAATATTAAGCTTCTTATCTAATTGCTTCCAATCAGCATCATGTGCCAGTAACTACAGTCAAAGATTTCCTTTTTTTTTTTAATTGTGATTTACTTTTTTAATTGTGATTTACAATAATAAAAAAAAAAGCCACAGTTTTCTCACTCTCATATTTTTCTCAATATAATGTAGCATACTTGAGGCTATCTGCAACAATAAGCATGAGTAGGAAGTTAAGGGAGTCTCTGGGTGATGCAAATGTTTAATGTTCTCGGCTGCCAACCGAAAGGTTGGACTTCATCTAGCGGTGCCTTGGAAGAAAAGCTAGGTGATCTACTTCCAAAAACTTAGCCATTGAAAACCCTGTGGAGCTCAGGTCTACTCTGACACACATGAGGTCGTCACAAGTTGGAATTGACTTAATGGCAATTGGTGGTGGTAAGCAGGTTAACATAACACCCTTAATCTTTGCCATAAGATTGAGTTACTTTAACTAAAAAAATTTACTAGGTATTTTTTGTTTAAAGTTTTTCTCAATCTTCTCTCTTACTCTTGGAGGTCTAGTAACAGTTCTAATCTTTTGTACTCGCTTCTCTTTCATTCTGCCAATTCTTTTTTTAATTTTGTGTCTTTCTTGTAACACCTTGCCTAAGGTAGTAAGTAGCATGAAACATATAATATTCTGATTCTTTCTAGCTACTTCCCCTAGATCTTAAGATTTTTGCTATTATGTAGTCTGCCTTCAAATTAGAAAGCAGTTTTATTAAATATTTTGGCATTGTATAACATGAATTGCCATCTTTTTAGAGCTATGGTAATTGTCTTTTAATTGCTCTGTTCCCAACTACTAAGCTCATGGCACATATTTTAGGTGTTTTTCATTACAGTCCCTCACTTCAAGATACTGATTCCTATACTATATTCTATGAGTGTATACTTGATTCTGCCCTGGGTAGGGGGACCATGTGGTCATTCAGGGACATAGACTTCTTCCTTTTAGTGTTCTGACATATCGCTGGAGCCTCAGAGTCTTTCAATGACTTCATTGCATCTGGTGAGTGGATAAAGGAAGACAGAGAATTTATGTGAAGGATTAAGAATTGGAAGTGGCATATATCATTTTTGCTCACATTTTATTGGTAAAATTAGTCTCATGGCCATATCTAATAGCAAAAGAAGCTGGGTAATATTGTCTACTTATGTATAAGGAGGAAAAGACTTGGTAGGTGATGAGTAGGTACTATTTACTTTGATAAGAAATATGGATGCAGTAGGTTTAGATGTCATGTTTTGGGGAGGAGAGTGAGTCCAAGATAATTGTTGGTTTGATTGTAAAACTTGATTTTGAGATCCAAATTCTTGATGTTAAGTCATCCAGTGGGAGAGTCCATAAAGTAATTATAAATACCAGTCTGGAGCTCAAATGAGAGGTATAGTTTTTAGAAATAAATTGGTAGTGATTTACACATAGATTACTATCTTACTTTCCTGACATATTTTCACTATGTTCATTTTCTTTCCATTTCTCAACCTCACATTTTCTTTACTCTTTGCCCTAATCATTTTTTCCTTTTTATGTCTTCTCTTCTTTGTCTTTCACATTTTTGTTCTTCCTCTTTTTTCCTCTTTCTCTTCTTTCTATTATTCTTCAGTTAAAGGTGATAAACCAAAGCCAAACCCATTGCTGTCGAGTCAAATCCCAACTCATACCAATCCTAAAAGCCAGAGTAGAACTGCCCCATAGAGTTTCCAAGGCTGTAATCTTTATGAGAGCAGATTGTCAGGTCTTTTCTCTCGTGGAGTGGCTGGGGGGTGGTGGTTCAAATTGCTGACCTTCAGTTAGTAGTTGAGCATTTAACCACTGCACCAGGGGTGCCTTTAACTTTTTTTAAAATGTCTATAATATTTAAAACAATTATATATATAATTATTTTAAAATTAAGAAGTAAAGCACTCAAAATAAATGCACAAGTGGATATTTAATAGTGATTTAGGAGAAAAAAGACCATTGATTATTACCACATGTGTTTATATTTGAATTGGCAAAGCATTTTTTTCTCAAGGAAGCTGAATAACATCTCTGGATTTCATTTTTCTGAACATATCATACTGATATTTTTCCAAGTTAGTGTCCAACTTAGTTAGTCTCTAGAGTTTTTTTGGATTTGCTTTAACTGTAGCAGATGTTTTTCTATTCTCATTTCTATCTCATTGCAACAGACACACAAGAAAGATAAACTCTGCATTTCATTTCATCTACTTAATAAGCATTATAAATTTTATTTTAGCCAGGATTATAAATATGGAGTTTAAAGGGGCTTTAAGAATTACCTTTTGATACATTGTATGTAACAGAAAGGACTACTGGTCCATTAAAGAAACAAAAAGAACAATTGAAATAGTAAAAGCTGTTGTTGGTGAGTCACTCATTCATGGCCACCTCATGTGTGTCAGAGTAGAACTGTGCTCCGTAGGGTTTTCAATGATTGATTTTTCTCTTCCAGCATCTCTGGGTGGACTTGAAATTCAACCTTTTGGTTAGCAGCTGAGTACATTAATTGTACCACACAGGGACTCCAAATGGTAAAAAAAGATAATAATATTTAAAAGGGTCATGTGGTCACGTCCACATGTCATGTGGAATCCATAATAGTAGGGAGGAAAGTATAGGTTGGCTAACAAATGGAAAGAGAGACTCTATTTGTGAGAAATAGCATGAAGAAAATTGGAAAAGAGTAATGTGTATGTGTGCTGACTCACCATCTGCGAAGAACCAGGGAAGGCAGCCCTAAAAATAGTCTATTCTATATGTGTTATAGAAGGATGATGAGTGTCTTCACATGAAAATCTTTTCTGGGATACTTTTGTTCCCACTCATTTCATGTTATATCTTTTATGGTATTACTTTGAATAGTTGAAGTTGAGTTTCCTTCTGTGATTTCTTTTCTTTTTCAACTTTTTATTCTGATTTGGGTGAAAATTTACAGAGCAAATGGTTTTTCATTCAACAATTCATAACCTATTTTGTTTCGTGCCTTTGGTTGCAATCTCTACAATGTAACACTACTCATCCCACTTCTTCCCTGTGTTTACCATTGAGCCTTTGTCTTTTATGATCTCTTCTAGTCTTCTCATCTTTGTCCACAGGCAAATGCTGCCCTTTTGGTTTCATATCGTTGATTGTTCTAATGAGTGTGTACCTCCCTGCTGTTATTGTTCATCTTAAGACGTGTCCATTGATTGGCTGAAGGTTGAGTCATGGGTGTAAGTTCATTTCTAGGCTTCAAGTATGTATAAAGGCCATACATAGTCTAGGAGGTTCCACCAGTCTCTATCAGACCAATAAACCTGGTCTTTTAATTATTATTATTATTATTTTGAGTTTTCTTCTACATTTTCCCCTGTTTCACCCAGGACCTCCCATTGTGATCCCTTTCAGAGTGGTCAGCAGTGGTAGCCAGGCAACACCTAGTTCGGTCTCAGGGTCATGAAGGCTGGAGTTCACATGGTCCATTAATCCATTGGACTAATTCTTTCTTTGCATCTTTGACTTTCTTCACTCTTCTTTATTCTGGATGGGGAGAGATTGATAGTTGCACCTTAGATGGCTGCTCAGAAGCTTTTAAGACTGCATTCAGTACTCTCTTTGTGTGATTTCTAAGTCTTACCAAAATGAACAATGGAAAGACTTTCCTTACTCCATTACTTTTCTGAATCTTTAGTGAAAAGAGATGAAACCAAGTTCAGATTTACATCATTCAAAGTAGTATTAATAAAGTTATTTAAGATAGTGTATGTGATTCCAACTTGCAGCAGTATTGATCAATTACATATTTTGAAAATCACACTGATATTTGGCTGATATTTCTGGAAGCAAATTGCCAGGCCTTTCTTCCTAGTCTGTCTTAATCTGGAAGTTCCTCTGAAACTTGTTCAGCATCATAGCAACACATAAACTTCTACTGACAGATGGGTGATGGCTGCATGTGAGATGAATTAAATTTATACTACTGGTGTAATTAACATACCTAAAGCTAATACTTTAAATATATGTCATTGTTGTTAGGTGCCATTGAGTCAGCTCCAACTCATAGTGACCCTATGTACAACAGAATGAAATACTCCCCAGTCTTGCGCCAGCCTCACAATACTTGCTAAATCTGAGTCCATTCTTAAAGCCACTGTCAATCCATCTTGTTGAGGGCCTTCCCCTTTTCTGTTGACCCTCCACTTTACCCAGCATGAACTCCTTCTCCAGGGAATGGTCCCTTCTGATAACATGGCCAAACTAGCTGAGACAAAGTCTGGTCATTCTTGCTTTCAAGGAGCATTCCGGCTGTACTTCTGCCAGGACAGATTTGTTTATTCTTCATACTAATTTCATAATAATTTCAATATCAATAAGTTCATTTACCATCCAGCAGAAGGAAACATACATTTCTTTGGAGTAAACCATCTTAGACCCAGACTGCCACAGGTTTTCATAGGTTAAATTTAATCTAGTTAAAGCAGATAATAGATTATTACCAGTCAATGAAAGAAACATGGAATTAGAGTTAGTAGAAATAAAAAATCTGGGCCTTTTATGGCTTCAGATATTGGGATTTATCTGAAAGAGTATAAAACAAGTTAAATAAATAATAGATGAAATTGAAAAACTGAGTGAGAAACAATGGTCTATTGAAAATGACCAAGGATATTTTAAAAGCAACCAAATACAGAAATAAAATTGATCATTGAAATTCTGAAACATTTCTGTATCTGGCAATGACTGACTAGATAATTTGGCCAATTATTTTATTGAGAGGAAAGGAGCAAAAAACAAAATTGTCAGTCTTTTTAAGTCTGATGAAAGCAATGGAAGTTAGAGAACAATGGACAATTCTTAGTGCTGATAGAAAACATAATGTTATTGAGAATCTATGAGATTTAAAAAAAAATGTAGAATTAAAATAAAAAAGTATAGAAGTCAGAAGACAGGGAATAGTCAACAACTAAAAGAGTAGTAAAGCAATATGTAACTACAAAGCTCACAGAAGGGAAAATGAGGTTAAAAAAAAAAAAAAATTGACCACCAATGCAGCCTGACACTAATAGAGGCATCTCTCCCTAATCAAGAGACATCCAGCAGCCATATCTGAGGTAATCCCTTCTGCCCAATCAGGCAGCACGAGCAGGGACCAATGGGAGCCCCACTAGCTTCAGATAAACCAAGCAGATCAAAATAACACTGCAAAAAATTGGAACCATAGACTAAAAAATACCCTAAGATCCACATGCTAAACCTCTAAGGTATGCATGGCACTGAGAGACAGATTAGAGAGAGTTTCCTAATATGGTAGAAAAATGCTCATGGTAAAATAAATATTTACTTATCATAGCAAGAAGAAAAAAAGAATACAATATCACTGAAACCCAATCGGCTGATCAACTGATAACAAAATCAAGAAGAATCAGATGTCTGGATTGCTGACCAAGATTTTAAAGCAATAATAAAAATGCTTCAACAGTCTATTACAAATTCTCCTGCTACAAATGAAAGCATAAAAAAAAAAAAAAAAAAAAAATTCAGGGCCTAATAGAAATTATAAAAAAAGTACCAAATGAAATTAAAGAACTGAAAAATGTAGTAACAGAAATTTTAAAATATCTGAACAACTTTGCTGGAATGACTTGATAGTTGAGCGGAGATGACTGAGAATAGAATTAATGAACTCAAAGAGAGAAAAATAGAATTCACTAAATCTGGACAACAGAGAGAAAATTTTCTGAAAAATAAAATAAAATAAAGCACCAAGGACTTGTGTAAATAGTAAAAGGACAATAGTAAAAGAGCCAAATTTTGTATTATTGCCATTCTATAAGAGAGGAGAAAGAGAATGAGACTGAAAGAGCATATGAGGAAAAAAAAAAAAAAAAGAGTGGAAACTAACCAAATTTCACAACAAATAACCTACAGATCTAAGAAGATGAATAAGCTACAAAAAGGATAAATCAAAAGAAATCTATGCCAAGGCTCTTCAACATTAAATTTTGAAAACTAAAGATAAAAACAGAAGGGAAGATGAGGTACAAAACATTTACATTGAAAACAGCCAGAGAAAAATGATATATTACCTTTGTAAATTACCATATGGTTGAATGACAGTGGATTGTTCATCTAAAACATGAAGCCCCAAGGGAATTGGCACACTTTTCAAGTGCTGAAAGTAAAGAATTGTTAACAATGAATTCAATATCTTGCAAAATTCTGGTATAGGAATGAAAATGAAACAAAAACTTTCTCAGAAGAAGGAAAGTTAAAAGAATTTGTTGCTTTCAGACTTATCCTTAAAGATAGACTAAAGGAAATTTTCAAAAAGAAAGGATAGGTTTTTTTTTTTTTTTTTTTTTTTTTTTTAATTTAAAAAGAGGAATATTGGAGCATCAGGAAGAAAAAGAGATAATTAAAAAAAAAAGCAGAAAGATGTATCTAATATAGATTATCATTATCCTCATGAGTTTTATAAACCATGTTTGATGATTGAACTAAAAATTGTAACACCGTATGATACTCAAGAAAATAATAGTTAAATGGAAAAAAAGTAAAGATCTAAATATAAGTGCTCTACACTTCATGTGAAATAGTAAAATGTTGCTATTAATAGACTATGATAAGTTATATTTAAATATTTTATTACACAGTGCAATCATTGCAAAATTATGCAAGAGATACACTAAAAAATACTCCAAATAAGTAAAGATGAAATCCTTAAATATGTTCAAGTAACTCATAGGAAGGCAAGAAAAGAGAAAAAGAGAACAAGATTTAGAAAAAAGAGAAAATAACAGAAGACTTAAATGCTAACATATTGCCACTGTAGAATATACATATTTTAAGTGTCCATGGAGCATTCACCAAAACGGACTATATCCTAACCCATAAAACGAAAGTTAACAAGTATAAAAGAACTGAAAGCATATAGAATGTGTCATCTGACCATGATGAAATCAAACTGAAAATCAATAGTAAGACAACAGGAAAATCTCTAACCATATGGAAATTAAACAGCACACTTATGAATAGTCCACAAATCAAAGAGAAAGATTAAAAGGAAATTAAAAAAGAATACATAGCATTGAATAAAAATGAAGCAAAGAATATAATAATTTCTGGGACTCAGCTAAAGCTTTGCTGAGAGGGAAGTTTATAGTGGTAAATGTTTACATTAGAAATAATAATAAAAAAAAGATCTCAAATCATTCACCTAAACTCCTACCTCAAAAAAGTAGAAAAAGAAGCACAAAATAAATTCAAAACAGGCAGAAGGAAGGAAATAACAAATTAAAGAAGAAGAAATAAAATAAATTGAAAATAAAATAGAAAATCAATGATGCTAATAACTGGTTTTTTTTTTTTTTTTTTTTTTACATTTTATTGTGATTTGAATGAAATTTTCTATTCAATAGCTCACATACATTTTATTTTATTTTTCTGAGAAAAATAATTAATAAAATAGATGAAACCCTAGTAAGACGGTCAACATAAAAAAAGACAGGCATAAGTCACCAATATTAAGAATTAAGTAGAGAATATCACTACAGATTTTGCAGAATTTAAATGGTAGAAAGGGAATATTAGAAATAACTTCATGATTGTTAAATGCCATCCAGGTGACTTTAACTTATACTGACTCTGTATGACAGAGTAGAACTACCTCATAGGGTTTTCTAGGCTTTAATTTTCACATTTCATTTTACTTGGATTCACAATCAACACCCATAGGAGCAGTAGTCAAGAAATCAAACAACATATTTCACTGGGTAAATCTGCTGCAAAAGACCTCTTCAAAGTATTTAAGAGCAAAGGTGTTACTTTGAAGACTAAGATGTGCCTGACCCAAACCATAGTATTTTCAGTAGTCTCATATGAATGTGAGAGCTGGAAAATTAATCAGGAAGACCACAAAAGAATCAATGTTATTTGAAATGTGGTATTTGTGAAGAATATTGAATATACCATGGACTACTAGAAAAACAAACAAATCCTTCTTGGGGGAAGTACAGCCAGAATGCTTCTTAGAAGTGAGAATGGCCAGACTTCATCTCTTGTATTTTGATAATTTGTCAGAAGATACCAATCCCTGGAGAAGATATCATGCTTGGTAAAATAGAGAGTCAGTGAAAAAGGGAAAGATCCTCAATGAAATGTATTGATACGATAGCTGTAAATGATGGGCTCAAGCATGGCAATGATTATGTGGAAGGGGCAGGATTGAGCAATGGTTTGTTCTGTTGTACATAGGGTGGCTATGGGTTGGAACCTACTTTATGGCACCTAACAATAGCAACAACAAATCCTTACAAGGCAGATCATCAGGTTTTTTTGCCGGTGGAGCAGCTGAATGAGTTCAAACTGCTAACCTTTCAGTTAGGAGCTGAGCTCTTAATCATTGAGTAACCAGGGCTTCTAACAAACAACTTTACACTAATAAATTTGGCAATTTAGAAGAAATAGACCAATACCTCAAAATCCACAAACTCCTGAAGCTTGCCAAGGATGAAATAGACAATCTGAACAGAACTATAACCAATAAACAAATTCACAACAGAAGAATCTCAAAAAAGAAATCTCCAGGCTTGGATGGTGTTGCTGGAGAATCTACAAAACTTTTAAAAATCAGTTAACACTGATTTTACACAGTATCTTCCAGAAAATAGAAGAGGAACACTTCAAAACTAATTTTATAAGTGCTTGCTTTGGCAGCACATATACTAAAATTGGAATGATACAGAGAAGATTAGCATGGCCCCTGAGCAAGGATGACATGCAAATTTGTGAAGTGTTCCATATTTTTGAGACCTCTAATAAGCAAAGAACTATCGATGAAGAAGGACAAAGTAGGAGGTCTCACACTCCTGGATCTCAAAACCTACTGTACAGCCACAGTAGTCAAAACTGGCTAGTATTGGTACAAAAACAGACCATAAACCAATGCAATAGAATCGAGAACTCAGAAATCATTGACCCATGGTCAGCTGATCTTTGACAAAGGGCCAACATCCATTAAACGAGGAAGAGATTGTTTAACAAATGGTGCTGGCAAAACCGGATATCCATTTGCAGAAAAATAAAACAAGATCTGTACCTCACACCATACACAAAAACTAACTCCAGATGGATCAAAGACTTAAATGTGAAACCTAAAACTATAAAGTTTGTCAA
>NW_006921668.1:8605922-8618598 GCF_000298275.1 Orycteropus afer afer
GTTGTGGTGCTGGCGAAGAATGCTGAAAGTACCATGGACTGCTAAAAGAACTAACAGATCTGTCCTGGAGGAAGTGCAGCCAGAATGCTCCTTGGAAACAAGAATGGCCAGACTTCGTCTCTCCTATTTTGGTCATGTTGTCAGAAGGGACCATTCCCTGGAGAAGGATGTCATGCTTGGTAGGGTGGAGGGATGACGAAAGAGGGGGAGGCCTTCAACTAGATGGATTGACACGGTGGCTGCGATGATGGGCTCAAGTATAGCAGGTATTGTGGGGCTGGTGTGGGATCGGGCAGTGTTTCATTCTGCTGTGCATGGGATCACTATGAGTTGGAAATGACTCGATGGAACTTAACAACAACAACAAGAAAGACTTCTGCAAAAGAGTCAAAAGACAACCTACAGATAGGTAAAATAATATATATATATTAAAAAAATTGGCAATGACATATCTGTCAAAAGACTTATCTCTAGAATTTATAGAGAACTCCAAAACTTCAACAACAAAAAGAAAAATAATCCAATTAAAAATGGGCAGAAAACATGAATAGACACTTCACCAAGGAGGATGTTCTTGTGGCCAATAAGCATGAAGAAATGCTCACAATCATTAGCCATTAGAGAGATGCAAATCAAAACAACAATGAGGTACCATCTTGCTCCAGCACTAGTAGCAAAGTTCAACAGGACAGAGAATAAAAAATGCAGACAAAGATGTGGAGAGATTGGGACTCTCATACACTGCTGGTGGGACTGTAAAATGATACAACCACTGTGGAAAGGAGTATGGTGATTCCTTAAAAAGTTAGAATTAGAAATATCATTTAACCCAGCCATCTTATTTCTAGGTCTATATCCTAAAGAAGTAAGAGCCAAGAAAAGAACATATATATGTACACCCATGTTCATCATAGTGCTATTTATAGCCAAAAGATGGAAACAACCTAGGTGCCCATCAACAGAAGAATGGATAACCCAACTATGGTACATAAACACAATGGAATTCTATGCAACCCTAAAGAATAACATAGAATTTGTGAAACACCACATAACATGGATGAACTTGGAGGGCATTATGCTGAGTGAAATAAGTTAATCACAGAAGGACAAATACTGTATTAGTCCATCACCTCAGAAATCGAAGGAGGGGTAGCTATGAGTCAGGTCCAACTTGATGGCACATAACAACAACAACATTATTGGAAAAAGTCAAGGAAAGTTTTATAGATGGAAAGAAACTTTCTTTGTTGGTTACCAGGTGTGAGAGGGGAGGGGAGGGAACTCTGTTAGATAGGTAGGGACAAGTATTGATTTGGGTGAATGGAAAGGCAATGTTGCAAATATGAATGATCAACATTGCGGCATTGAGGAAGAGGAAGACACCGAGAGGTGCATGTGAGGTACAGACAAGAAAGATGAACACTTTTGCGCATATAGTACTGTGTTGTCAGTAATGGCAAACATTGCTTCATGGGTGGATTGATGGTTGGACAGGATAAATGATCAGGAATGTCTATGCAGGTGGCAGGGTGCCCATAACCATGTATAGGGTTGTTAGACAATGTTTCTACAAGTGTATTTGTACGTTCTGTAAGAATGTTCAGCTATGTGGTAGAGCTGACAAGGTACAAGGTTGTA
This sequence comes from Orycteropus afer afer, assembly GCF_000298275.1. NCBI lineage: Eukaryota > Metazoa > Chordata > Mammalia > Tubulidentata > Orycteropodidae > Orycteropus > Orycteropus afer. The sequence goes on from NW_006921668.1 coordinate 8,607,561, forward strand.
GTCACTTCTTGGCTACAGCCAGCTACCCAGAGGGAGTGAGTAGTTGGACCTGTGGGATCTGAACCATGGTAACAGGGGACATCAAGCTCAATTGGTGGTAATATACTACACAAAAGCATTGTTCTACATCCTACTTAGGTGAGTAGTGACTGGGTTCTTAAAACTTTGCAAGTGGTTATCTAGATGCAACCACGGGTCTCTCCTCATTCAGAGCAAAGAAGAATGAAGAAAACCAAAGATTCATGGAAATAATAAGTCCAAAGGACTGGTACATCATGCGATCCTCAGCCTATATGACTATGAGATCAGAACTAGATGGTGCCTGGCTACCACTGTCAATCACTTGGAGGGGGGTCTATGTAAGAGATCCTAGATAGAGTAGGAGAACATGTGAAACAACATTCAAAATCATAAAAACAAAAAACATCATAATTTAAAATCATAAAAACAATTGCTGGTCTGATAGAGTCTGGTGAAACCCCTGAGACTATGGACCCTACCTTCCCTTCAAGTCTGGAATTGAACCCACTCCTGTGGCTCCCAGCCAAACAAAAGACAGGTATGTGAGCTGAACATTTACATTAGGTAGGTACACTCCTTGGAGAGATCAATCATGACAGAGTAGAAGGGCTGTGTCTGCACAAGGAGATAGCTCTGGGGGCAGGCATACATGGGAGGGAAAGACACAGGGGAGATGTAATTGTGGGGAGGAAGTAGGAAGAGAACTGTTGCATTGTTGGAAATTGCAGTTGATGTCATGAGACAAAGTGTATGTGAACTGCTGTATGGAAAATGAATTTGCTCTGTAAACTTTCACCCAAATCACAATAAAAATTTTAAAACAAACAAGCAATTTTTTTTTGGGTGAAAGTTTACAGAGCAAATTCACTTTCCATACAGCATTCCACACACACGTTGTCTCATGACATTGACAGTTTACCCCAATGAAACACCTCCCCTCTCGCTTCCTCCCGATAGTTACCTCTTCCCTGTGTCCATCAACCAAATGAATTTTATGAGACGAGTGTTACCTTGGCATCTAAAACCAGACAATGATAATACTGCAAAAAAGAAAAAGAAAATTATAGATCAATATCACTCAAGCACAAAAAAACTCAAAAACTATTAGCAAAACAAATTCAAAGCCTTTCTTTGAAGATGGAGCCAAAAGCAAAGAAGGAAGCCCCTGCTCCTTACAAAACTGAAGCCAGAGTAAAAGTGTTGAAGGCCGAGAAAGCAGTGCTGATAGGCATCCATAGTCAAAAAAAAGATCTATACATTATCCATCTTCCAGTGGCCCAGGACACCGAGGCTCTGAAGCTAGCTCTAATACCCTCAGAAAAGCCACCCCCATAGCCCCCAAGAGAAACAAGCTTGAGTACTATGCCATCATCAAGTTTCCCTGACTACTGAGGATGTCAAGGCCAACAAGCACCAGATCAAACAGGCTATGAAGAAACTTTGTGATATTGACACGGCCAAGGTCAACACCTTGATTAGGCCTGATGGAGAATACAAGGCATATGTTCAACTAGCTCCTGACTTTGATATTTTGGATGTTGCCAACAAAATTGGGATTAACTAAAATGAGTCCAACTGGCTAATTCTAAATACAATTTTTTTTCACCAAAATCCAACTATATATATAAAAAATTATGTACTATGACCCAGTGGGATTTATTGCAAATACAACAGACAGAATCAGTAATTGCAAATCAATGTAAGCCAACTTATCAACAAGTTAAAGAAGAAAAATCATAACATTATATTATTTGATGAAGAAAAAGCATTTGATAAAATCCAACATCCATTCATGATAACAACTTTTGACTAATTAAAAGTAGAAGAGAATTATCCTAATTTGATAAACAGCATCTACAAGAGTCAATAGCAAACATTGTTAAAAATAAGGGATTCAATATCTTCTCCCTTGTGATTGGAAAAAAGACAAGAAAGTCAACTCACACAATGCTTGTTCAATGTAGGATTGAAAGTTTCCCCCATTGTATCAAGACAAGAAATAAAAGGCAGACAGATTGGAAAGGAAGAAATAAAACTATCTCTTTATAGATGGCATGATTGCCTAGATAGAAAATACCAAGAAATTTACAAACAATTCCTAGACTTAATAAATGAGTTCAGCAAGGCCATAGGAATCAAGATCAACAACCAAAATCAATTTCATTTCTATATACTAACTATGAACATGCAGAAACCAGAATTAAAAACACAATACAATTTATAATTACTCCATATGAAATACTTAGGTACACACTTAACAAATCAAATGCAATAGTACAGCATACACTGAAAATTATAAAATTCTGATGAAAGATAATAAAATAAAATAAAATATCTAAATGAATGAAGAGACTTACTTACTTTGTTCATGGGTTGGAAGATTCAATATGTTGATCTATAAGCTTGATGCAATTCAATAGAAATTCCATCAAGGTTTTCTTTTTAGACATCAAATGCTTATTCTAAAATTTATATGTAAAGACAAAGACCCTATAACAGCTAAAACGTCTTGACAAAATGAAGTAGGTGGAATTGTTACAAAAACTAGTTGATTCCAACTCATGGCAACCCTAAGTATGTCAGAGTAGAATGGTGTTGTTCCAAAGTGTTTTCCATGTCTGGATTTTACAAATTACCAGTACTTTTTTCAAGACACCTCTAAGTGGACTCACACTTCCAACCTTTGGGATGGAAACTTTTGGAAGCAGCCAAGCACCATTTACCCTGCTTATTATATATGAAAAAGGGGAGGCAGTAGTAATTAATATTAGGGATTAAAATGGATAGATGTTAAAAAGATAATAAGAATATATTATAAACATCTTTAGGCAAATTACTTTGAAAATTTATATGAAACGGAGCAGTTACTAGAAAAACATATATGAACAAAATTGACATATAGAAAACCAGAATATCTGTCAACACAATATTTATCTAAATACCAACAGCCTTCTTTTCAGAAATAGAAAACCCAGTCCTCAAATTTATATGGAATTGCAGGAAAAAAAAAAGAAGAAGAAGAAGAAAAAACACTCCCAAGTTGATTTCGATGCATAGCAACCATTATTGGGTTTCTAAGACTGTAAATCTTTATGGATTGCCTTATCTTCCTCCTGAAGAGCAGCTGGTGGCTATGAACCACCAACCTTCTGGTTAGCAGTCCGATGTCTTACTCACTGTACTACCAGAGCTCCTTACAGACCTGCAAGAGGCCCCAAATAGCCAAAGCAATCTTGAAAAAGAGAAACAAAATAGGAGGACTCACTGCTCAGTCTCAAAGCATATTATCCAAAAAATCAAAGTAGTTGCTGTCAAGTCAACTTGACTTATGGCAACCCATGTGTGTCAGAGTAGAATTTGCTCCATAGAGTTTTTAATGGCTGATTTTTCAGAAGTAGATCATCAAACCTTTCTCATGAGATTCCTCTGGGTAGACTCTAACTTCCAACCATTTTGTTAGCAACCAAACATGTTAATCATTTTTACCACCTAGCAACTCCAAACATTTTAAAACTATAGTAATCAAAGTAGTCTGATACTGGTATGATAGACATATAGACCAATGGACTAGAATTGGGAGTCCAAAAATAAACCCATCCATCTATGGTCAATTGATTTTTCAGAAGGGTGCTAAGTCCATTCATTTGTTAAAAAAAAAAAAAAAAAAAAAGATAAATGACGGCATTGGGACAAGTGGATTTCCACATACAAAGGAATGAACCTGGACCCACACAACATAATGTGTACAAAAACTAATTCAAAAGGAGTGACAGGCTAAATGTAAGGATTGAAACCATAAAACTCTTAGAAGAAAGCATAGCAATAATGCTTAGGGATCTAGTTTTAAGAATGGATTCTTAGATATGACACTAAAAGCATGGGAAACAAAATACAAAATAGATAAGTAGGGCTTCATAAAAATTAAAAACTTTTTTTCATCAAAGGAGTTAATCAAGAAAATGAAGAGACAACTTACAGATTGGGAGAAATTTTTTGGAAACCCTGTATCTGATGAGGGTTTAACATATAGAATATACTACTTGCCAACAAAAAGATAGCCTAATCAACAAATGGTCAAAGGACTTGATTAGAATTATCTTACATAGACAAAACAAGAAATACAAATGGCCAAGAAGTACATTAAAAGATACTCAACACTATTACTTATTATGCAGATGCAAATCAAAACTATAATGAGATATTACTTCATACCCACTAAGATGGCTTTGATTAAAAAAAAAAAAAAATTGCAAAACCAGTGTTGCCAGGGATGTGGAGAAAAAGGAAACATCATCCATTGCTGTTGGGACTGTAAAATGGTACAGCTGCTGTGGAAAACAGTCTGAAGTTTTTCAAAATTTAAACATAGAATTACCATATGATCTAGCAGTTTCACTCCTAAGTAAATATTCAAAAAAATTGAAAGCAGGAAAACAAACAATTATCTGCTCACTGCAACACTAGTCACAATAGCTAAATGTAGAAAGAGTCAAAATGTCTATCAACAGATAAATGAATAAACAAAATGTAGTATATGCACACAATGGTATATTACTTTGCCATAAAGAGAAATGAAATCCTGATACATGCTACAGCATGGGTGGACCTTGAAATCATTATGCTAAATGAAATAAATCAGTCACAACAAGATAAAATTGTATTATTCTACTTATATGAAAGTTCTAGAATAAGGAAGTGCCTAAGGCACTTGACTGAGAATCAGAAGAATGGCAGTTCAAACCCACCAGCCATTCCTGACAAGGAAGGTTGGGCAATCTACTTCCATAGTGATACTGCCTTGGAAACCCAAGGAGGGGTCACTATGAATTGTATCCTATTCAACGGCACATAACAACAACAATATAGAGATCAAAGTTTATTGCTGGGTACCAGGGACAGATGGGAGAGGGGTGAAAGAAGAATTCATTACTTAGGGTACACTGAACTTCTGTTAAGAGTGATAGAGGAGTCAGAGACAAGATGGCATCCTGCTAACACATTCCACCAATTCCCTCTACAACAAGATCCAGAAATCTGAGTGAAACAGATACAAATAATGATACTAGAATTCTGAGGATCAAATAAGAGGATAACTAATTAGACTGAGTGCCAATTGGAAAGGGATACAGAGTGAAAGTAGTGACTGGGGAGAGAGGAGGATGGACCATCTGAAGCAGAGACATCTTGCAGAAAGATGCAAACATTTCATGAAAAAAAAACTTCATGAAATCAACACAGCAATAATGATACAGTGTAGACAGATTGGGAGGAATTCAAGGTAAGCAACAGAAATGTGGGAGCTGAGAGAGAAATGTTCAGGGAATCCAGGCAGTGTTACAAGTGGCACATGAGGCCACAGAGGGAGGAGGGAGTGGGAAAGAAAATCAACTCACCACTGGAAGAAGCCACGTTGGGCTGGCAAAAGGTCTGTGTTGGGGCAGTTGAAGAAACTGGCTCAGCACAATCTCTTGCTTGATTGAAATTGGGCAAGAGTGGGACAAATAGCTGTGTGAACCCAAAAAGGTGATACACCCATGCCAGGGAATTGAGATTGATGGGATACTCTCTTTGATCTAACAAACATGCACTTTCCCTGTGGGTAGGGGTAATACTGTTTCTATATCCAGAGACTCTGTGAATAAAGAAGCCCCACTCTCACCAACCCTGACTCCTGGACAACTCCACCTCTAGCAACCTGAGTCTGGGAATGAAACTGGCCTGCTAGGTCCCTAAGGGACTGAGAGAACTTTTTCATACTGAAACAAGAAACACAATTCTGCAGCCTCCTCTCTCAGGAGGGCTCACTCATATCAGGCACTTGCCCCCTTTGTGAATTGAAAGGCTTGTGTTGGGGTGGTTAGAGAAGAAAGTATCAAAGTGACATTTCACTAAAGTCTAGGCAGGAACTGTGTCTGCCTAGAGGGTTGCCAGACCCATGCCAGTGAATCATGACTGGTGAGCCACACTCTCTGCTCCAAAAAAGTACAGTTTTCCTGCAAATAGGGGCAAAACCTCACCCTACCACCACCAAGCCAGAGGCCAAGGAAGTCCCGTAGCCATCTGAAGCAACCCACTCCAAAAAGACCCAGAGGATCTGGTTGATCCTTCTGACACTAAGCAAAAAAGGCAAACATTGCAGCTTTTTCTACTGGAGATGCCCCTTTTGTGTCAGGTTCCTTTCACCTCTGCAGGCACCACTTTTGGAGTGTGGTTTCTGCTACATTCCCTTGCTCCCAGGGTTGCCAGCTGACTATAATTACAAAAGTTCCTCCTCCTCAGTTTCTCTTACTTCCTTTTCACTTTTTCTTGTTCCCTGTTTCCTAATTTTTCTCCCTTTTTATGTATTTTTTTCCTCCCTTATGTTCTTCATTTTCTTACAGTTTTGCCAATCTTTCAGCTTGACCCCCCCCCCCTTTTTTTCCCTATATTTTTTATCTTCCATTTTTATTCTACCATTTCCTTTTCTTCTTCTACTTTTTTTTTTTTTTTTGGTCCCTCTTCTTACCCAATCCAACAGGAGGAGGACATTAACTTTCCACTACCCAGGCATTTCTACTGCACTGTCCACCTCATCCAACTGAGAAGAGCCACTCAAGAATCATCACTTACACAACTGGATCAACAACAGACTGTGGACAATACCTGTTCATCCCAACTGCAGCTCCTCTTAATGTCAAACACAGACCCACACCCACATTCCCACCAATTATTCCACCAATCTGGAGATGGCTGAGGAGCACCTCAGTACTGTCAAGTTAACAACCAAAGAAGCACACCTTCCCTACACATCCTGATATATTGAAACAAACCAACACACAATCAGCAAATAAAAAAACAACTTCAAAATGTCTCAGAGAAAACAGACAACTTCAATTCAAACAAAGAAACAGGACAAGATAGTAGAAGCAAGTGACCAAAATGAAGAGGTAGGAAATCATCCCAAAGAAGAATAGGTAATAGAACTACCTGGGAAAGAATTCAAAAGTTGTATGTATAGGACCTTCCAAGAGTTCAAGGAAATCATAAACAGAAGCAAGGAAAAGACAGACAATATCCTGAAGAATTCAGGAAAATCATTGAAGAACACAATGACAGAATAAATAGACAATTAGAAATCATACAAAAATACCAATTAGATAACCAGAAGATGAACACTAGAATTATGAAGATAGATAATATATTGGAAGGAGAAAAGACTATAATGGAACTGGTTGAAAAATGCATATTCCTAGCTAGAAGACAAATCCCTTGACACCAGCTTGTATGAGGAAAAATCAGAAAAGAGAATGAGGAGAAATGAAGAAAACCTAAGCATTGTATGGGATAATATTAAAATAAATGACATATGCTGGATTTAAATTCCAGAACAAAAGGAGGCGAAAAAAAAAAAAAAAATCATTAAAGACTTGCTAACAGAAAGTTTCCCAAGTATCATGAAAGACAAAAAGATATCCAACCAAGAGGAACAATGAGCCCCATACAAGATAGATCCCAAGGGAAAGTCACCAAGACATATCATTATCAAACTTTCCAAAACCAAAGACAAAGAAAGAACTTGAGAGCAGCATGGGAAAAATGAAATATTACTAAGAAAGGGCAACCAGGAAGACTGAGCTTTGATTTCTCAGCAGAAACCATGTAGGCAAGAAAGCAATGGGATGACATATACAAAATCTTAAAGGAAAAAAATTGCTAACAGAGCATTATATATCCAGTAAGACAGTCCCTCAAATATAATGGTGAAATCAGGACACTCCTCGAACAACAGAAATTAAAGGAATTTGTAAAAAACCAGACCAACCTTATAAGAAATTCTAAAGGGAATCCTTCCAACAGAAAGCCAATGACAGAAGACAACAATCTAAGATTAACACATGTTACAGCACCACCCAGAAACCAACTCAGGAAAAGAATTCTCAAATCTAAAATAAGCTTACAAAACTGAAAATAGAAAATCAGAGGAGTAAGTCTGTAAATGATATCAACTACATAGCAAATAGAGGGAACAAATGGCATAATTACAAAAGTTCCATATGGAGAGGAAGTCAAGATGATGCAAATGGAGAACAGACTGTTAAAAAATTTAGGGAGATAAGAATTTACTATAGAGTAATTACAAAGAAAATTAGTAAATCTTATAACCAAAAAACCAAAATAAAAAAGGAGAAAATCACAAGGGCTTAGTAAACATGAAAGTAACAATAATGAATAAAAGAGAAACAAAACTTGATAACAAAACAAACTCAGCACAGAAAAATACTTGGGACAAAGAAACTGTTATTAACACAACAGAAAACACAAAAGAGTGACAGCAGTAAATTCATACCTATCATTAATTACACTAAATTTGAATGAATTAAATGCACCAGTAAAGAGAAAGACAGTGGCAGATTGGATAAGAACCCAAGACCCATCAACACTCTGCGTACAAGAGACTCACTTTAGCCAAAAAGATAAATGTACATTAAAAACCAAAGGATCCAAAAAAAAAAAAGTACAATTTAATGGCAACCAAAATAGAGCATGAGTGGCAAATTAATTTCTGATAAAATAGTCTTCAAGGTAAAATCCAGCATAAATAACAAGGAAGGATAAAAGGACTAATAGACCAAGAAGACATACCATAATAAATAACTACTCACCCAATGAAAAAGCTCCAAAATACACAGAACAAACACTAACTGAATTGAAAGGAGAATAAAGAATAATCCAATAGGAATAGGAGGCTTTAACACACCAATTTCAATAAAAGACAGAACAACTAGAAAAAACTCAGATACAGATATCTCAACATTACTATCAACCACTTTGACCTCAGAAACATATACAGATCACTCCACCCAAGAAAAACACAATACACATTATTTTCCAATGCACATGAATGCACACAATAGACCTTTTATTAGACCACAAATCAAGCCTCAGTAAATTTTAAAACATCAAAATTCTACAAAGCATCTTCGTGGATCACAATGCTATAAAAATTAGAAATAAAAAAAAAAAATAGTCAAATACATGGAAACTGAATAACACACTGTTCAAGAACCACTGGTAACAAAAGAAATAAACCGTGAAAAAAAAAATTGTAGAAACAAATGAGAAAGAAAATACAACATACCAAAACCTCAGAGACAAAGTAAAAGTAGTACTCAGAGGCCGATTTATAGCAAATAATACACACATTAAAAATCAACACCTTAACCTAACAATACCAAAAAGCAGAAAAATAGCAACAAAACTAGCCTGCAGTCTCCAGAAGAAAGGAAATAATAAAGATCAGAGCAGAAATAAAACACAAACAAAAGAAAAACTCAGTAAGCCTAGAAGCTAGTTCTTCAAAAAGATTAACAAAATCAACAAACCACTGGCTAGCTTAATTAAGGAAGAGAACGAGATGATGCAAATAAGATAAATAACAAATAAAATGGACAGCATCCAACAGAACCAACCAAAATAAAAAGGATAATAATAGAATATTACAAAGATTGGTACTCCCACAAATTCGAAAATCTAGAAGAAATAGACAAATATCAAGATACATAAGACCTACCTAAACTAGCATAGACTGAGGCAGAACATTTAAACAGCTCCATAAGAAAGGAAGAAATTGAGTAGGTCATAAACAAAACTCCCCACAAAAAAAGTCCTGGTCCAGATGGCTTCACTGGAGAATTCTATAAAACATTCAGAGAAAGGTGATACCTATCCTACTCAAGTTTTTCCAGAAGTAGAAAAGAATGGCGCACTCTCAAATTCATTCTATGAAGGAGGCATAATCTTAACACCAAAACCAGGCAAAGACATCACTAATAAGGAAAACTACAGATCAATATCCCTCATGAATACAGATGCAAAGATCTTCAACAAAATCCTAGCCAATATAATCCAACACTATATCAAAAAAATAATTCACCATGACCAAGTGGAATTCATACCAGGTATGCAAGGATAGGAGATGACTCAACTGCCAGTTGGTTGTATTGTGGTAGCTTGTGTGTTGATGTGAGGCTGGAGGTATGCCACAGGTATTTCAAATACCAGTAGGGTCACCTATGGTGGACAGATTTCAGCAGAGCTTCTGGACCAAGACAGAATCAGAAGAAGGAAGGGACCATTCACTTCTTAAATAATTGGGCAGTGAAAACCTTATGAATAGCAGTGAAACATTGTCTGGTATATTACTGGAAAACTTTATGAATAACCCTGAAACGTTCTCTTGTATAGTGCTGGAAGATGAGCCCCTCAGGTTGGAAGGCACTCAAAATATGACTGGGGAGAACTGTCTCCTCAGAGTAGAGCTGACCTTAATGATGTAGATGGAGTAAAGCTTTCAGGACCTCCAACTGTGGATGTGGCATGACTCAGAATGGGAAGAAACAGCTGGAAACATCCATTAATAATCAGAACATGGAATGTACAAAGTATGAACCCTGGAAAATTGGAAGTTATAAAAAAATGAAATGGAACACATAAAGATCAATATCCTAGGCATTAATGAGCTGAAATGGACTAGTTTTGGCCATTTTGAATCAGAAAACCATACGATCCACTATGCTGGGAATGACATATTGAAAAGGAATGGTGTGGCATTCATCATCACAAAGAATGCTTTAAGATCTATCCTGAAGTACAGTGTTGTCAGTGATAGGATAATATCCATACACCTACAAGGAAGACCAGTTACTACTACTATTATTCAAATTTATGTACCAATCACCAAAGCCAAAGATGTGGAAAAACTGAAGATTTCTACCAACTTCTACTTTTTGAAATTGACCAAACATAAAATCAAGATGTGTTGATTATCACTGGTGATTGGAAAGGAAAAGTTGGAAACAAAGAAGAATCATGGGTAGTTGGAAAATATGGCCTTGGTGATAGAGATAATGCTGGAGATCACATGATAGAATTTTGCAAGACCAACTACACAAACAAAGGCTATACAGGTGGACTTCACCAGCTAGAGTACACAAGAATCAGATTGACTACATATGTGGCAAGAGGCAATGGAAAAGCT
>NW_006921668.1:8619033-8621036 GCF_000298275.1 Orycteropus afer afer
AATGAAATGTGCAAAGACCTGGAGTTAGAAAACCAAAAGGGAAGAACACATTCAGAATTTCCCAAGCAGAAAGAACTAAAGAAAAATTTCAAGCCTCGAGTTGCAATACTGAAAGATTCTATGGGCCAAATGTTGAATGATACAAGAAACTTCAAAATGAGATGGAAGGAATACAGAGTCACTGTACCAAAAGGAATTTGTCGATGTTCATCCGTCTCAGGAGGTGGCATATGATCAAGAACCAATGATATTGAAGGATGAAGTCAAAGCTGCACTGAAGGAATTAGCAAAGAACAAGGCCCCAGGAATTGACGAATACCCAATGAAATGTTTCAACAAACTGATGCTGCACTGGAGGCACTCACTTGTCCATGCCAAGAAATTTGGAAGACAGCTACCTCACCAACTGACTGGAAGAGATCCATATTTGTACCTATTCCAAAGTAAGGTGATCCCATAGAATGTGGAAATTATCAAACAATATCAGTAATATCACACACAAGTAAAATCTTGCTGAAAATAATTTAAAAAAAAAAAAAACAATGATTGCAGCAGTAAATTGACAGAGAACTTCCAGAAATGCAACCTGGATACAGAGGAGGATGTGGAATGAAGGATATCACTGCTGATGTCAGATGGATCTTGGCTGAAAGCAAAGAATACCAGAAAGATGTTTACTTGTGCTTTATTGACTATGCAGAAACATTTAATTGTGTGGATCATAACAAATTATGGCTAACATTGAGAAGAATGGGAATCCCAGAACACTTGATTGTGCTTGTGAGGAACCTGTACATAGACCACAAGGCCATCTTTTGAACAGAACAAGAGCATACTATAGGGTTTAAAATCAGTAAGGGAGTGTGTCAGGGTTTCATCCTTTCACCATACTTACTCAATCTGTATGCTGAGCAAATAATCTGAGAAGATGGACTATATGAAGAAGAATGTGGCATCAGGATTGGAGGAAGAATCATTAACAACCTGTGATATGCAAATGACACTACTTTGCTTGCTGAAAGAGAGGATGACTTGAAGCACTTACTGATGAAGATTAAAGACTTAAGTCTGCAGTATAGATTACATCTCAGTGTAAAGAAAACAAAACTCCTCACAACTGGGCCAATAAGCAGTTTCATAATAAAGGGAGAAAAGATTGAAGTTGTTAAAGGTTTCATATTATTTAATTCCACAATCAACACCAATGGAAGCAGCAGTCAAGACGTCAGAAGATATATTGCACTCGGCAAATCAGCTGCAAAGGACCTCTTTCATGTGCTGAAGAGCAAAGATGTCTCTTTGAAGACTAAGGTGCGCCTGACACAAGCCATGGTATTTTCAATCGCCTCATATACATGTGAGAGCTGGCCAATGAACAAGGAAGACTGAAGAAAAGTTGATGCTTTTCAATTGTGGTGTGGGCAAAGAATACTGAAAGTACCATGGACTGCTGAAAGAGCTAACAAGTCTGCCCTGGAAGAGGTGCAGCTGGAATTCTCCTTGGAAGTGAGAATGGCCAGACTTCACCTAAACCTACTTTGGTCATGTTGTCAGAAGGGACCATTCTCTGGGGAATGATACCATGGTTGGTAAAGTGAGGGTCAATGAAAAAGGGGATGGCCCTCAATGAAATGAATTGACATAGTGGCTGCAACGATGGTGTTTTGTTTACCTAGTGCTGCTCTAACAAAAATACCACAAATGGGATGGCTTTAACAAACAGGAGTTTATTCTCTTACAGTTCTGGAGGCTAGAAGTCTGAGTTCAAAGCGCCCAGCTCTAGGGGCTGAGTGAAAGCCCCTCAACCTTTGGCTTCAGCTCTGCCTCTTGCTCCTGGCCCACTGAAGCTAGAGGCATCTCTTCACTCAGGCAGATGCTGGCGACTGAGGTTGATAAACCCAAGGTTGACAAGTGAAAAGGCACAGTCCCAATATTACCAAATAACATGGCAGGCTATATTGATTCAAGTCCATTAACAGACCCAAGATCAGCAGAGCATGGCA
>NW_006921668.1:8622036-8632298 GCF_000298275.1 Orycteropus afer afer
AGGAAAGGATCAAATCTGAAGATCCTGGATAGAGTAGGAGGAAAAATGTGGAACAAAATCCAAAAACTCAATAATGACCAGAATTACTGGTTGGATGGAGTCTGGTGAGACCCCCAATACTATGGTCTTGGGATACATTCTGAGCATGGAATAAAACTCACTCCCAGAGGCTGGATCTCAGCCCAATAGTTAACAAGATGTACATGCAGACCACTCAACCCAGGGTGATGCACCCACATACTCTATGGAAATGCATCCCTTGGAGCAATTGACCACAGGCCACCAGAGGACCAACATTTGCATGGAGGAAGTTCAGGACTACATGTTCTGGTTACCTAGTGCTGCTCTGACAGGATTATACCACAAATTGGATAGCCTTAACAAATAGGAGTTTATTCTTATAATTTGGAGGCTTTAAGTCCAAGTTCAAAGTGCCAGGCTCTAGGGGCTGGGTGAAAGCCCCTCAGCCTTGGGCTTCAGCTCTGCCTCATGCTCCCAGCCCACTGAAGCTAGAGGCTTTTCTTTACTCAGACAGCTGCTGGCTGCTGAGGCTGCCAAGCCCAAGGTTGACAAGTAAAAAGGCACAGTCCTGATGTTACTAAACCACACGGCAGGCCATTAATTCAAGTCCATTGTAAATTCCAAGGTTGGCAGAGCATGGCAGGCTGCTGAACAATGACACAGCTACATGCAGGGTCCAAGCATGCCATAAGCTAGAGACTGTCCCCAAGGCTTCTCCTTATATACAGGAAGCAGACCTCATCCCAAAGGCTCCAAAACTCAGCTGCTTGTGATAGGTCCCATCATGGAGCTGATTGCCAGTCTCATCATGGGGAATAACTACCACCAGCTGCCCAGCCACTCAACCAGGCCCAGCCAAGATGACATACAAATTTAACTACCACAGTATATAACTATGAGGGGCACAGGGTGAAGGGGGGTTACTGGGCAGGGAGGGGAGGAGACTGGGTTAGGGTTGGGGATGGTAAATGAGGAGTGAAACTAAATGTACACATAATGTAAAATAAACTCTGCTCTGTGAACTTGCACCTAAAGCACACACATACTCACACACACACACATAAACTCTCAGCAAAATAGGAATAGAAGGGAAATTCCTCAACATAATAAAGGGCATATACATAAAACAAGCAGCCAACATTATTCTCAGTGCCGAGAAACTGAAAGCATTCCCTTTGCAAGTGGGAATCAGGCAATGATGTCATCTATTACCACTTTTATTCAACATTGTGTTGGAAGTCCTAGCCAGGGCAATAAGGCAAGAAAGAGAAATAAAAAAGATCAAAAATTGGTAAAAGAAAAAGAAGTAAAACTATCTTTATTTGCAAATAACATGATCCTATACATAGAAAGTGGTTCAAACCCACCAGCCACTCCTCGGAAGGAAGGTTGGGCAATCTACTTCCGTAGTGATACTGCCTCAGAAACCCAAGGAGGGGTTGCTATAAGTCAGGTCCGACTCAATGGCACATCACAACAAAAACAATACATAGAAAACCTGTGAGACTCAGCAAGGAAACTACTGGAACTAACAGAAAGATTTAGCAAAATGGCACAGTATGAGATCAACATACAAAAGTCAATTGAATTCTTCTAAATCAATAAAGAGATCTCTGAAAAGGAAATAAGAAAACAATACTCTTTACAATAGCTACCAAGAAGATCAATACTTAGGAATAAATCTTACCAAAAAACCCCCAGAAAAATCAAACTCACTGCCATTGAGTCAATTCTGACTCATAACTACTCCCTTTGGATTTCTGAAGTGGTAAATCCTTATGGAAGTAGATTGCCCAGTCTTCCTTCTTTGGAGTGGCTGGTGGGTTTGAATCACCAACCTTCTGGTTAGCAGTCAAATGCCTTAGGCACTACACCACCAGAGGACCTATACAAAGAAAATCGCAAAACACTACTATAGGGAACTGTAAGAGACCTACATAAATGGAAGGATATGCCATGCTCATTGGTGGGAAGACTGAACATTGTAAAAATGTCAGTACTACCCAAAGCAATGTATAAATTCAATGCAACCTCAATCCAAATTCCATCAACATTTTTTAAACACATAGAAAAACTAATGGCTAATTTTATAGGGAAAGAAAAGAGCTCAGATAAGCAAAGCACTACTGAAAATGAAAAACAATAACCAATAGGCCTAGCTGCTGAACACCTACACCAGGAGATGCACTCCTTAGAACAATCAACCACAGGAGATCAAAAGGACAGCATTTGCAGAAGGAGAAAGGTAGGGAGGCAGTAATGAACAGGTAAGAAGGACTCAGGGAGGTAGTGGGAGGTGAGCTGTTACACTACAGGGAATGTAACCAGTGTCACAAAGCAAAATGTGTATGAACTGTTGACTGCAAAAAGAATGTGCTTTGTAAAATTTCACCCGACTCATAACAAAAAGTTAAAAAAAAAAAAAGTGATAAATTTGGAACAAATATGCATGGTTGAATAACATGATGAATATAAATATATTAATGATGCTGATCTGTACATGTGAAAAATTTTTAAATAGCAAATGTTAGGTTGTATATTTATTTACCACATGCAAGAATAAATAGAGAATAAAATAGATCTACATCTATTAAAGAATATTAATCTGTTTATTAAAATCCTCCCCCCCCAAAAAAAAATTTGGACCAAGATAGAAAGGTGTGTTCTACACAATAGTTAAGGAAAAAATAATGTCAGTTCTACAGAAATTCTTCCATAGCATAAAAAAGGGAGGAATGCATTTTAACTCATTTAATGAGATCAATGTAATCTTGATATGAAAACATGATGAGGACATTATAAGCAAGAAAAATGAAGTTCGATTTCTCTCACAAATATTGGAAAATATTACAAACAATTTTCAAAATAAACTTACTTTTTGAAGTTTTACGTAATAGAAAATTTGCAGGTACTACAGAATGTTCTTATACATCCCATACAATTAAACATCGTTAATATTTAATTAACAATTAAACATTATTAATGTTTTATATTACTATGGCACATTTGGGAGCTCTGGTGGCATAGTGCCTAAGGCATTTGACTGCTAACCAGAAGGGTGGTGATTCAAACCCACCAGCCACTCCTCGGAAGGAAGGTTGGGCAATCTACTTCCTTAGTGATACTGCCTCAGTTTCCCAGGAGGGGTCGCTATGAGTCAGATCCAACTTGATGGCAAAACACAACAACAACAACATGGCACATTTGCCACAACTAGTGAAATAATATTGATATATTATTTTTAGGTAAATTCTGCTCTTTATTTGAATTTCTTTAGTTTTAGCTAATGTTATTTTTCTCTTCTAATTCCATCCAGGCTATCATGGTATATTTAGTCATCATGTCTCTGTAGTTTCCTCTAGACTGTGACAGCTTCGTAGACTTTTCTTGTTTTTGATGATGTTAATAGTTTTGAGGTATACTGGTCAGAAATTTTGCAGAAAGCCTTCAACTTGAACTTTTTTAAAAAAAAATAATTTTCTTTCCTATGAGTTTAATAAAAATAACTTAAAGAAATACACCACACAGCAATGCTACAAAAATATAAAAAGATTATAGGCAGATAATAAAATAGGAATTCTTTTCAAAAAGACACGATAAGGAAGAAAGACAAACAGTTTTATATACTATTTATGCATTAATTATAAACCATAGCAGTAAAAGCTCTATCTGATGCTTTTCTCATGGTTGGACAGAGGTTATAAGTTTTTAGGAAGATCTATAAAATACTTTGAGGAGCCCTGGTGGTGCAACAGTTAAGTACTCAGTTTCTAACCAAAAGGTGGGTGGTTCAAAACCACCCCATGGTTCCATGGGAGGAAGGTTGTGCAATCTACTTCCGTAGAGATAACTGCCTTGGAAACCCAAGGAGTGGTCATGATGAGTCAGAGACTACTGGAAGGCACAGAACAACAACAAGAGTAGCAATCAAATTGACAGTCCCAAACAACAATAACATATTTAAACTAAAATCTAGCAATATTGTAAGTAAGCAATAAATTATTAACAAACTGGCTTGTTCTAGGAATGTAAGGTTAACATTTAAAAATCAATCAATATAATTAACCAAATTAGAATAATAAAGGAGAAAAACATATTCATTCAACATACATATGAAAAGCAGTTAATAAAATTCAGCATCAATTTATAAAAATAAACCCAAAAAACTCTTAGCACATTAGGAATAGAAAGCACTTCTTTAATCTGACAAAGAGCACATGCAACCCATTTTCATTATTCACAGTAGTTATGTTCTATAAAGTCACTGTCAACTAGCCATGTTACATCTGAGCTGTGAACTGTACACTTGTAATGATTCAAGTTTTTCACTGTTCTGCACACGTGTATGTCTACAAATAATGCTTAAATCACAAGTATTAATTTTGAGGTTACTCATACATTTTAGTAAGTAAGCTAATTTCCAAATACAGAATACACAAATAATGAGGATTATAATCAAACTGTCTGCTATTGAGTCTTATCTGACTCATAGCAACCCTGTAAGAGAGTATAAACGCTCTGTAGGGTTTCCAAGGCTGTAAATCTTTACGTAAGCAGACTGCCTTATCTTTCTCCTCCAGAGTGGTTCAGGTTTGAACCAGTGACATTTTGATTAGCAGCCAAATGCCTTAACCACTGTACCACCACAGCTCCTAATTATAGCAGATTATAGTAAAAGACTTACCATATTTTTATGCAAAAAATGCTCATGTTATGTTTTTTTGCCAATTGAACTCTCCTCCAGTACCGCTAATTTATAAAATTAACATAGCACACTTAGGAAAATAAAATACCTTGAGGGGTGAATGTGGAGGAGAGTGTGGTTGGCAAAAAGAAACATATAACATGGGTGTTATTTCAGTAAAAATGCAGAGCCTAACTGGTGAAAAGTTGAAAACTTTTCCTCTGGCATCAGGAATGAGATAAGGATGTCAGCTTCCACCATTTCTACCCCATATTATCCCGAAGGTCTCAGTCATGGAAAAAAATAATAAGGTTTATTAGGATTGAAAAATAAGAAATTAAACTTTCATATTTGCAATGACATGATTCTATACATTAGAAAATTGAAATGAAGTAATCAGTAAGTTACTCAAATGAACGAGTTTATTTAGAAAGCTTGCTAAAAGATGTTAACTCTCCCCAAATTATTCTATTGAATAAATGTGATCCCTGTCAATGTACCAGAAGGTTTTCTTGTTTTGTTTTATATTTTGGGAGGTGTGCATGTGTATAAATTAACTTTTCCAAATTTATGGGGAAATTTTAATATCTCGAGATAAGACAATCTGAAAAAGGACAATGTGGCAAGATTTACTTTACCTAGACTATAATGATTAAGGCAGTGTGGCATTAACATACATATACAAAGATAGATGAATGGAACAAATAGGAGGGTAACTTGATTTATGAAAAGAGGGTCTTTGCCAAGAAGTAGAGAATGATAGCCTTTTTAATAAATGGGACTGAGTCAATAGATTTTCATATGAAAAAGAAAAATAAACTTAACACCTACCTCACAGTATATTAAAATATCCATCTTGGGTGGATTGTTTCAGTACACCGTAGTATTTAACATGTCCCTTCTAGCCATAGTCCTCCATTTCTTGATGTATTGTAAATCCTAGTCTCTATGCCTGTTTAGGGTGGGATGTATCTTGAGTCTCGCCTTGCTGGAGGATGCGACTCAAGTTACAGCTCTTCGTTTCCTTGAAGGTACATATGTGAATGTTCAGAGAAATTTCACCCTCTTGCTGCAGTGCTATGTTTGGTTCATTATCATCTCACCTCTGGATTTGAGACAGCAGCTGGTAATCTGACCCACCAATTTGAGTTCACCAACTCCTGCAACCATGTGAGTGAGGAGAGTCCTTCAGACCTACCCAAGGATTGGGACTTGCCAGCCTCCCAGCCCCCACTACCACATGAGCCATTCCCTTGGCAGTTTGTGAGTTCTGTCAGATGTTACAGCGAAATACAGAATCCTGAAACAGGAGGGAGAGTACAGAGGAGAGGAGGCATTAATGTTAGAGATGATGGAGTGGTACAGCACTTTGGGAAAGTTGGACATTTAGGACATCTTTAATCTCCACTACATAGGGACTAGCCTTCTGCTGATCTTTGTAAAAGAAATTATTTGAGGAATTATAACTCTTAATGTGATATGTAAAACCACATAACTTCTAGAAGCTGATATGAGAAAATCTCCATGGACTTGAGTAGAAATTAGTACTTAAACAGGGCAAAAAATATATACTAACCTCAGAGAAAATGATTGTTAATTCAGACTATATTCAAATAAAAAAAAAATTCTGTATATCAGAAGTTGTCATTAGAAGAGTAAAATGGCAAGCCTCCAGAGTGAAAAACAATTTTTGCAAAACATGTTCCAACTATATAGAACATTCTTACTAATTAAGTTAGAAAATCCAGTAGGAAAGAGACTTGAAAAGGCACTTCACAAAATAATATACCCAAATGATCAATATATATAAAAGAACATTTTTAACTCACAGTGCATGGCTCTGGACAGCCACTGTGGTTGCCCTCCCAAAGAGATAAACAATGCAATGCAACACACTGCGGTGGAGTCGGATCCGACTCATAGCGACCCCTTCTTGGCTTTCCATGGTGGTTATCACTATGGAAGTAGTGAGTGCAACCTTCCTTCCAACCCTAAGAGATAGTCTAACCTAAATAACCTCATAGAACTGAGCTGCTGAACTTGAACTACTATATAAGACAGAAACTGTATTCCATACTGTGAAAGTCATTCTATTTTTAGGTCTCTGTTGTTGCTGAATTGGAATTGTCTCAATGGCAGTGGCTTGGGTTTGGTTTTGTGCTGCTGCAGCTTAATTTATTTACACCCTAAACAACAAATATAAAAATTCAGCAAGTTTGTAAAACTAATATATAGGAATTAATTGCACTTATATGCTCTAGCAACAAATAGCAAGGGTAATTAAAAAAGAAAAAAGTCAATTATATCCAAAATGATCTCTAGATTCAAAGCAAATTCAATAACCTATAATGTTTTTCATAAAGCTTGAGAGAAAGCAGTTCTTCGGATGGTCCAAATGGCTATAATTACTCCCCATTCTTCCCCCAGCATCTTTGGACTTTGGAACAAACCACTGCACATCCCTGAGGGTTAATGGTTTGTCTAAATAAGCAATAATGCTAAAGAGATACAATTCCAGGCTCATAATTACACCTGGCACCTCGTCTGACTACTCCCCTGTTGGCTAATCAGGTGGCAAAAATTTGTGTTGAGCTTTGTGGAGTGAACCACTCAACTCTTGGAGTATAAAACTGGGTCTGGGAGGGTCCTTGGAGTCTTTTATCCATGGTGCAAAGTGAGAGGGAATGTGGAGTTTTCTATCTGTGCTTGGACAGTTTTTGAGTCAGGGGGTGCCACATATCATGGGACTTTTCCTGTTGTAAGCTCTGGGGGCATAGTGTCTAAGGAATTTGACTGCTAACCAGAAGGCTGGTGGTTCAATCCCACTAGCCACTCCTCAGAATGAAGACTGGGCAGTCTATTTTCATAGACATACCGCCTCGGAAACCCAAGGTGGGGCCACTATAAATTGGAATTGACTCAATGGCAGTGAGAGTTTTATGCTGTCTGTTGTCTGTAAATAATTTTAAGTAGGCTTTTGCTATTGGCAACAAAGTTCATGTATCTTGTGTGTGTGATTCGATCTAGGGCTTTGAACCAGTTCTTCCTGGCTTAGTTATGGCTGATGAAGCTAAACTGTAACAGACCCAAATTTGTAAAATGTGGCTGTATCAGAATTATAACCAGAAAAAATATGGATTTATGCTCTCCTAGAAATTTATTCTCCCTCTTAGAAAACAAGGGTGCATATGCATTGCATAGCAGCCAAACCTCTGGACTGACAGGATCAAAAACAACAATGTCCTGCTCTAAGATGGCATCTGACTGCAGTGCTCTGAATGTGTGCTGTTTTCCACAGTCTTGGCAATAATACAGTCTCTTCATCAGGCTCCTGAAAGGGCTCATCATACCTCTTCTGAGTCTCCATTCCAAGGCTTCAGCCTGTACTTTTTCCCTTTCTGATTATTGTTCTGGTATACCTGCATTTTACAAATTCATGTTCTTCCCAATTCACTGAATTGGCCATGAGGGAACTGATTTGAACTGGTTCAAAGACCTTACTTAATCGGGCTAAATGGACATAGCACTCATGGAGTGGTTAGTGCCACTGGATGGAATTCTCACCCCATTACTCTGGTTGGTACTTAGAATCTGGAGAAAGCCTTTAAGGCAACCTGCAAGTGTAACGCCGACTTTGCAAAACTATTCTAACAAAAATTCATTTGAAGATTAGGAGATCTACCTCAAAGATAACAAGAGTTATTATACAACTATAGCAGTGTTAGTTATAGCAGAGATAAGGAAGTAGATCAGAGGAAGAAATTGAGATGCCAGAAATTGAAATTCCCATTCGTATCTGGAGATCAGATATATAATGGATGAAGTATTGCAGAGCAGTGGAGAAAGATGAACTCTTCAATAAATTGTACTGGGATAATTGGTTTTGCATGTGGAAAAAAAAATGAAATCAAATCCCTATTTCACACTATACTAAAAACTTTATTCCAGATGTTTTAAATATAGTAATGTAAAAAACAAAACTATAAAACATTTATTAGGAAATATGGAAGAATATTTTTATGATCTCACAATAGAGAAATATTTCTTCAACAAGAGAAAGGAAAAACCATAAAAGAAAAGATCAATAATTCACCTCTGATTAAATTAAGAACATCTGTTTATCAAAAGACATCATTGAAAAGTGACTAGACATATCAAAATCTGGGGGAAATATTTGCAATGTAAAATGTCAATGAAAGATTTGGGTCCTGGAAGAAAATAAAGTCAATAAGAGAAACACAATCTGATAGAAAACATGAGCAAAAGGCATATACAAGCATTTCCTAGAGAAGAAACATGAAAGATGAATACATATATTAATATATGCCTAACCTCAGTGGTAAAATAAAATACAAAATTAAAATCACAGTGAAGAAGAGTCTTACATTCACCCAGATTGGAAACATGAAAACGTGGGAGAATATCAAGTGTTTGTCAAGGAATCTCTTACCTACAGCTGATGGAAGGGCTAATTGGTGTAACCACTTTGGAAAACAATTTGATAGTATCTTGTAAAGTTGAGTATATATTGAACCATAGCCAAAGAATTCAGCTTCTATGAAATACTTTTTTAAAATTCTTGCATATTATACTATTTATAATAGCATTAATTGTAATAGAGAAACATTGGAAACAACACAAATACCTATTTTGAGGAGAATGGATAAAATGTTATAGAGTAGGATAGTTTATGGCAGTGAAGATTAATGAACTATAGCTACCAATATAAATGTAAAGTACTTTTGAAAAGAACGTTCCGTTAAAAAAATTACCAATTATAAAAGAAACTACACAGTGAGATACCAGTTATATTAAATGCAATAACATAAAATTCATTAATTAATATATTGCTTAAACCCAAAAAAAACCAAACTCACTGCCATCGAGTCAATTTCTACTCATAGCGACCCCCTTTGGGTTTCCAAGGCAGTAAATCTTTACGGAAGCAGATTGCCCAGCCTTCTTTCCATGGAGTGGCTGGTGGATTTGAATTGCCAACCTTCTGGTTAGCAGTCAAATGCCTTAGGCACAAATATATTTAAGTTGTAAAACAAAAAGGTAAATCAAAGGGACAATGAACACAAAATTAAGAATAGTGTTGATTCTGGAATGAGAAGGGGAATGTAATAAATGATAACATCCATGGAATTTACCTGTACAACATTGTTTGATTTCTTGAGAGGTGGGTAATCTGTGCTCATTTTATAATTGTTGATAATATATGTATACATTATATGAATTGTTTAAGCTTGGATTGACTTAATAATACAAAGGAATAAAAGAAACAATCTCTAATTTCACATCAAGGATTTATAATTTATAAAAGGTTAGACAGTAGCACCTGCCACTATGCCACTTCCTCTTCAATTTGCTCAGTTTATCTATTATAACATGGTATGATGAAAACTCAATGTGTGACCAAGTCCTTGTATTCACACCTAATGTTATTATTATTATTATTTTTTATTAGGATTTGGGTGAAGATTTACAGAGTAAATTCACTTTTCATACAGCAGTTCACATATACTTTGTCTCATGTCATTGACCAAAATTTACA
>NW_006921668.1:8634818-8677248 GCF_000298275.1 Orycteropus afer afer
CTTATTTCTTTTTCAGCAATCTCTTTGCTGGTGTAGAGGAATCCAACTGATTTTTGGATGTTGATCTTGTATCCTGCGACGTTGCTAAATCTCTCAATTAGTTCCAGTAGTTTTTTGATTGAATCTCTTGGGCACACCTAATGTTATTTCTGTAGCAAGAGCGCATAAAAGGCACCATTTCAGATATTATGGAAAAAGATTTGCCATTGACAATATAAGGATCCCTGGTGAAGCCTGGTGGTGCAGTGGTGAAACCTTGGCTGCTAACTGAAATGTCAGAGATTTCAACCCACCAATTGCTCCATGGGAGTAAGATGGTGAGTACTACAGCTTTGCAACCCCATGGGACACTTCTATTCTGTCCTATAGGATCACTAGGAGTTGGAATTAACTGTACCTCAATGTTGTGTGTGTGTGTGTGTTGGTAGATAAGGGTTAAAGACATGGCCTAGGATATCATTCACCACTCCTCTTGCTTGCCTGACTGATAACTCTCACTCTTTGCTGCTGGGATTTTATATATATATATATACTGTAATCCTATGGAAGCAAACTGCCATATATTTTTTTTCCCCATGGAATGGCTGGTGGGTTTGAACCATGGTCTTTCAGTTAGAGTCAAACACTTAACCACCGCACCACCAGAGCTCCTTATATTTTACATAAACCCAAAGTAAACCCACTGTGATGGATTTGTTATGATTCATAGTGACTCTATAAGACTGAGTAGAATTGCTCCATAGGGTTTCCAAGACTGGAAAGGAGCTTTGGTGGAGCAATGGATAAGGTATTTGGCTGTTAACCAAAAGGTTGGAAGTTCAAATCTACAAGCCACCCCATGGGAGAAGGATGAGGCAGATTGCTTCTGTAAAGATTTACAGCCTTGGAAACCCTATGGGAAAGTTTTACTTTGTGCTCTGGGGTCTGATGGCAGCAAGTTTGTTTTTATTTGTTTGATTTTTTTGAAAACAGACTGGCACATCTTTCTCTTATGGAGCAGCTGGTGGGTTCAAACCACCGAAATTTTGGTTAGTAACTGAAACTTAGCCACTGCACCACCAGAGCTCCTTGCTTGGGTTGTACAAAGCCTTCAGTTCTCTCTCTGAACACACTCCAGGGAGCTGCTGCCAATTGATCAAAATTAGCTTGCAAGAGGAAACTTACTTTTCTTCTCTGTACTAGACCACATAGTCTATCACATTAATGTACTAGATCACATTCACATGAAGAGAAGACTAGATTTATTGGTAAAAAAAAAAAAAAAAAAACTCACTGCTATCGAATGGATTCTCACTCATAGCGACCCCCATTGGGTTTCCAAGGTGGTAAATCTTCACAGAAGTAGATTGCCCAAACTTCCTTCTGCAGAGTGGCTGGTAGATTTGAACCACTAAACTTCTGGTTAGCAGTCAAATGCCTTAGGTATTATGCCTCCTTAGATTTATTGTAGTTACTCTAAATTCAGAACCAGAACAAATGAAATTACAAGAAGACAAAATCTCTCTGATATTAAAAATAAAGTTTATATTTATATTTTTTGTCATGAAATTTAAGTTCAGTGAAATGCACAAACATTAACTATCTAATTAGAGTTTTGACAAATGCATAAATACATGTCACCCATTACTCATCAAGTTATAAAACTCTTTGATTACCCCAGAGAATTTTCTTTGTGCCACTTTTCAACCAATTTTCCCACTTTTCTCATTTTTTCAAAAACACAGAATAGTATTTTCTGCTGAATTTCATGTCTATGGAATCATGTAGTATGTACTCCTTTGTATACAGCTGCTTTCACTGACCATATTGGGTATGGGATTCATGCATGTGGTTGCATGTATCAGAAGTTCACTCCTTTTTCTTGCTGAGTAGTAGCCAAGCACTTAACTATTGCACCACTAGGGCTCCTTACATTGAATATAGTGGTGTCTTTTAACTTTTCTCTATACTGGATGGAGAATGACACAGCTGATTACCATTTGAAAAATAATAACCCTTTACATTTAGGATGATTGTTATCATGCCAATATTCATGCTTTTCTTCCCTAGACCAACCAACATGCATTGATCAAGGTCCCATTTCATCTGGTGTTTCATACTTACTACTCTTGTGTGATGTTGAGTTGATTCTGACTCATAACAGCCCTATAGGACAGAGTAGAACTGCCTCATAGTTTCCAGGGCTGCAATCTTTACTGAAGCAAACTGTCACATCTTACTCCTACAGGCTGGCTGGTGGGTCTGAACCACCAACCTTTTCGTTAGCAGCCGAGCCGTTGACCACCAGAGCTCCTTTTAGAAGATGCAAGAAACAGGAGGCAAAACTCCTGCCTCAAAATAACTCAATAAGGTGGTCCCAGTTCCTTTCACCTTTGCCCTTAGGCCTAGTTCTCCAACCTTTTAATTATCTATATTCCTTTGCTTTGAACATTGTCCAAATTCACCAAGTCACTTTTAATTTGTAGAGGCCAGAAATATGCATAATACTTGACTGTTGTGTGCTGCTTAATGTCAAAAGAGCCCATAAGGGCTTGGACAGTCCTTTTTCTGCTTTTATATTAATCTATTATGTCTACTTTTAAACCATCACCAAATGATAGCAGAGTCTGCCTCACACTGAAGCCCTTTATGCCATTGTCAGGGAGGCTATTCATTATCTAAGATAGAGTTTTTTATCCAAAGAGAAGGATTGCCCATATATTTCTCTGCTTTTTTATTAATCTCAGTGGTTTGAAATTAAAAAAAAAAAAATTATACTTTATCTGGTTTTTCCAAGTAGTTTTCACAACAGAAAATAAACTGCATGCCTTCCATAATACTACGCTTCTGCCTCTAATTGCCATGTGCCTTTTATTAAATTGCATTTGGATTACTTTCTCTAGGAAAAATTATAAATAAATAAATAAATAAAATTTACTTCCTTGCCAATTGCCTCTTACACCTATTAGTTTAGGAATCCAAGCCCATGTCATAGTGACCTTATTCCATGGTTTGAATTATTTCACCAATTAAACATAGAAAATATTTCCTTGAAACAGGTGTTTAGAAACATCTGGGAAACTCGAACAGCTTACAAAGAAATAAATTTGCTTTGTTCTTCTGTTTTAGGCCCTGAAAATACTTAACCATTTAGTATTTCGTTTTTGAAATACAGTATCATTTATGGTCTAGACACCAAAGACAGCTGTTCAAATTCAATTCAAATGGCCTCTGTTTCTGGTGTATTTATTCAGCATGTCTAGCTAACTCTCTGAGTAATCTTGGCTTGAGTCTTGAAAGAGGGATTAGAAGATACCAATTGTTGGTTTTCTTTTCTTTTAAAATACTAATGAGAAATTTTCTACAAAATTTGGTTATTAGCCTTAAAACAAATAACTTTCAGTTGTTTTTTAATTTCTTTTTCTTTATATAGCATTCAGTCAACATTGCCAAAAATTTATAATAAATGAATATATAAAGGTTTACCTTGAAATATAATCTGTTTTTAAGTTAATAATTTGGCTTTCCTTCTTTCCTGTTGAACAAACTGTATGTTGTCACATCAGAAATCACAGCTGCTTTTATTTTAGAGGAAACTGGACCCTATTTATTGAACTATAAACATACATAAAAAAATATTTTTCTGTACCCTTCATTGATACATAAGTAGCTCTGGTGGCACAGCAGTTAAGGCATTTGGCTGGTAACCAAAACATCGGTGGTTTGAACCCACCAGCCATTTCATGGGATAAAGATGAGACAGTTTGCTTCTGTAAAGATTTACAGCCTTGGAAACCCTATTTGGCAGCATTACTCTATCCTATTGGATCACTGAGAGCTCTGGTAGCAAAGTTCCTTAGGCACTTGACTGCTATTCCGAAGTCTGGTGGTTCAAACCCACCAGCCACTCCTTGGAAGGAAGATGGGGCAATCTACTTCCATAGTGATACTGCCTTTGAAACCCAAGGAGGGGTTGCTATGAGTCAGGTCTGACTCGATGCCACACAACAACCACAACAACAACATGGGATCACTATGATTTAGAATTGACTTGATGACAGTGGTTTTGGTATAGTCATTGAGACATATTTGTGTAATTTTCATTAAATCTGCAATATCGTTAACATCTGGAAGTTTTCTCAACTGTGTGTCACTGGTTGATTCATCAAAAGAATAGTAAAATTTTGCATATGTTACTGCAGCATAAACCCAAAACCAAATCTACTGCCGTAGCATAGATTCCAATTCATAGTGACCCTTTAGGACAGAGTAGAACTGCCCCCATAGGATTTCAGAGGCTGTAAATCTTTACAGAAGCAGACTGCCTAATCTTTTTCCTATGGAGTGGCTGGGGGCGGGGTTCAAACCATAGACCTTTTGGTTAGTAGCCAAATACCTTAATCACTGCACCACCACAGCTCTCCATTACTGTAGAATACAACCATGAAAGTTAGTATTGAGTAGTATTCCATTTAATAACTATTTTTAATTAACTTACATTTTCTTCAAAAGCACTGGAGACCAGATTGGGAAGATGGTGTCGTAACCATAACCCACACATTTTTTCCCTCGAGCAACATAATCTCTGAATAACTAGGTAAAGCAGATATAAATAATGATACTGTAGTTAGGAGCAACTAAGGTGAAGCTAAAGTGTCTGATTTAGTGAAGTTGGAGAATAAAAGCAGATTAAACAGCTGGGGAATATAAACAAACGTGCCTAGCCAGTAGAGACAGAGAGATGGAGAAGGAGAGGACTCATTGAAATACAAAAGAAGTCAGTCAGTGGATGAAAGGAGGAAAAAAAAAAAGAAAAAGGAAACATCATGGAACCCACAGAGTCATTGGAGACTCAGAATATCCACACTGGGAGTTTTTGGTGGCAACCTTGGAAGCAGAGTTAGATAATCTTACTAGGAAATAGGTCAAGACTCTTCTTGCTTGGACTGCTATGGAGTCCAGACAAGAGTCAGTGAAAGGGAGAAACTGCCTCCGAGTAGGTGGAGCCCCAGAGTCCATGGCCCCTTCTTTGCACAGAGTGGACCAGGGTACTGGGATTTTGTGGCTTCCTGATCCAAGTGGAAAGTAATGGCCTTTTACCTACTGGGGTCTCTGTTGATTTTGAACCACAGGTCTTTGATTGACAGTAGTACATCATCATTAGTAGATGGCTCGGGAAGACACAAACTACATTGCTTGTCATGGCAGAGCTGTCTGTAGTATCTCACCAAAACATAGAAAATGGGGACTTTGTACTGGCATCTTTTTTTTTTTTCTTTTTTCATCTTCTCGCCTGTCTCCTCCAATAGAAAGAACACATTAAACTGCCACCAGGCAACAGGTGTTGTTACAGTGAATACCTCCCCAGTAAATAACACCAATAACTCCAGCAATACAGAAACATGACAGACAGTGGACAACACCTGCTCATCCCAACTCCAGATCTCCTTCACAATGAACAGAGACCTGCACTCACATCCCCACCAGTGATTCCAGCAATATAAAGAGAGCTGGAGACCAACCCGGTACAACTGAGTTAACAACAACAAAAAAAGTATACCTGCTCCACACTTTCAGGTATAGTAAAACATAAAATCAGGGTGAAACAAATCAATACATAACCAACAATTAAAGACAAGAACTTCAAAATGTCTGGGAAACAACAGACAATCTCAAATCATACAAAAAACAAGACAAGACAATAGAAATAAAAACCCAGGTGAAAGAATTATCTATTATGGAAGAAGAACAAGCAGTAGAACTACCTGAGAAGGAATTTGGAAGGTATATATATATATATGACTCTCCAAGAGCTCAAGGAAACCACAAACAGAATCAACAAAAAGACAGACAGTACCCTGGAAGAATTCAGGAAAACTATTTGAAAACAAAATAACAAGCTAAATACCCAATTAGAACTCATACAGAAACAGCAATTAGAAATCCAGAAGATGAACACTAAAATTACAGAGTTAGACAGCACAGTGGAAGGACAAAAGAGTAGTCTAGAACTGGCTGAAGAACACATTTCCCAACTAGAAGACACATCCATTGATGCTAGCCTGTATGAAGAAAATCAGAACAAAGATTTAAGAAAAATGAAGAGAACCTAAGAGTTACATGGGATGACATGAAAGGAAAGAACATATGCTTCATTGGAATACCAGAACAAGAGGAGGCAAAAAAAAAAAAAAAAACCCTCAGAAAATTGTGGAAGACTTGCTAAAAGAAAATTATCCCATATCATGAAGGAAGAAAAGATATCTATACAGGAAGCTCAATGGACCCCATACAAGATAAATGCTGTTCTGGTTACCTAGTGCCACTCTGACAAGAATATACCACAAATGGGATGGCCTTAACAAACAGGAGTTTATTCTCTTAGAGTTTGGAGGGTTTAAATCCAAGTTCAAAGTACCAGGCTCTAGAGGCTGGGTGAAAGCCCCTCAACCTTGGAGTCCAGTTCTGCCTCCTGCTCCTGGCCCACTAGAGTTAGAGGTGTTTCTTCACTCAGGCAGCTGCTGGCTGCTGAGGCTAACAAGCCCAAGGTTGACAAGTAAAAAGGCACAGCCCCTATATTACCAAACCACATGGCAGGCCATTAATTTAAGTCCATTGTAAGTCCCAAGATCGGCAGAGCATGGCAGGCTGCTGAACAATGACACAGCTACATGCAGGGTCCAAGTGTGCCATAAGCTACAGACCATCCCCAAGATTTCTCCTTATATATAGGAAATAGACCATATCCCAAAGACAGCTACTCAGCTGCTTGTGGTAGATTCCACTATGGAGTTGATTGCCAGTCTCATCATGGGGAATAACTACCACCTGCTGCCCAGCCACCTAACCAGGCAAAGCCAAGTTGACATACAAATTTAACTACCACAGATGTCAAGAGAAAGTCACCAAGACATATCATAATCAAACTCTCCAAAACCAAAGAAAAAAGAAAGAATATTAGGGACTGCTAGGGAAAAATGAAATGTCACCTACAATGGACAACCAGTAAGACTACGTTCAGATTTCTCAGCAGAAACCTCCAGGCTAGAAGGCAATGGGATGAAAAATGTAAAAGAATGAAGCAAAAGAACTTTCAACCAATAGTTATATATCCTGCCAAATTGTTCCTCATACATGAGGGTGAAATCAAGACATTCTCAGGCAAACAGAAATTAAGAAAATTTGTGCAAACCAGAGCAACTGTACAAGAAATGCTACTGGGAGTCCTTCCAAAAGAGAACCCACAACAGAGAACAACAAATTAAAATCAGTGCACTTGGCATCACCACTTAGAAACCAAACCAGTAATAGATACTCAAAATAAGCTCATAAAATAATGTACACTGAAAAGAGGGAGTAAATCTGCAAATGACACCAGCAACAAAGCAAATAGAGGGAATAAAAGCTTTAATTACAAAACTCCCAAATGGAGAGGAAAACAGGACAATGTCTTTATAGAAATGACTGTTCCAAACTTAAGGAGATAAGAATTTACTTCAGGGTAACCACAAAGAAAAGTAAAAATCCTCCTAAGCAAACTCAGAAAGAAGAAAAACACATAGGCTTAATAAGCACAAAACCAACTATAATGAAGAAAAGAGAAGAAACATCTGATAACAAAATTATCTCAGCACAGAAAAATATCTGGAACAAGGAAATCACCAACAACACAGCAAAAAACAATAGAATACAGCAATAAATTCATACCTATCACTAATTACACTCAATGTGAATGGACTAAATCTATCAGTCAAGAGAAAGAGAGTGGCAGATAGGATAAGAAAAGAAGACCCATTGATATGCTGCCTATAAAAGACTCACCTTAGACACAAAGATAAAAACAAATTAAAAATTGAGGGGTGGAGAAAAAATATATCAAGCTAATGGCAACAAAGAAAAAGCAGGAGTGACAATATTAATTTCTGATAAAACAGACTTCAAGGTGAAAAACAGCATAAGGGACAAAGAAGGACATTACATGATGTTAAAAGGATCAATTGACCAAGAACACATCACCATAATTAATATCTATGTAGCTAATGAAAGTGAAAGTGCTCCAAAATACGTAAAACAAATATTAACTAAATTGAAAGGAAAAAAAAAATAGACAACTCTACAATAGAGTAGGAGACATTAACACACCACTTTCAAGGAGAGACAGAGCAACTAGAAAAAAAAACTCAACAAAGATACAGAAGAACTCACCAACACAATCAACCAACTCAACCTCATAGACATATACAGAGCACCCCACCCAACAAAAGCACAATACACATTCTTCTCTAGTGCACGTGGATCATTTTCTAGAATAGACCATATGCTAGGGCATAAAACAATCCTCAATAAATTAAAAAACATGGAAGCATTACAAAACATCTTCTTGGATCACAATGCTATAAAATTAGAAATCAAGAACAGGAAGATCAAGGAAAAAATATCAAATATGTGGAAGCTGAATAATATACTGCTCAAAAACTACTGGGTAACAGAGGAAATAAAGTGTGAAATAAAAAAAAAAAAATCCTAGAAACAAACAAGAATGAAGATACAATTACCAAGACCTTTGGGACACAGTGAAAATAGTACTCAGAGGTCAATTTATAGCAATCAAAGCACACATCAAAAGAGAGGAAAGAAACAAAATCAATACTCTAACTCAACAATTCCAACAATTAGAAAGAGAGCAACAAAAGAAACCTACAATATCCAAAAGTAAAGAAACAATAAAGATCAGAGCAGAAATAAATGAAACAGAAAATAAAACAAAACAAATAATAATAGAGAAAATCAACAAAGCAAGAAGCTATTTCTTTGAAAAGATTAACAAAATTGACAAACTACTGGAAAATTTAATGCAAGAGAAGATGCAAATAACACAAATAATAAACAAAAAGGGCAACATCAAAACAGAACCAACTGAAATAAAAAAGATAATAACAGAATACTATGATGAGCTGTACTCCAACAGATTTGAGAACCTAGAAGAGATGGACAAGTTTCTAGAAACACAAGATCTACCTAAACTATCTCAGGGAGAGATAGACTACTTGAACAGACCCATAACAAAAGAAGAAATTGAGCAAGTCATAAAAACAAACAAACAAAAAAAACTTCCTACAAGAAAAAGTTCTGGCCCAGATGCTTCACTGGAGAATTTTACCAAACATTCAGGGAAGAGTTGACACCTACACTACTCAAACTATTCCAGTACAAAGAAAAAGTTGGGATATTCCCAAATTCATTTTATGAAGCAACCATAACACTGATACCAAAACCAGGCAAAGACATCACTCAAAAGGAAAACTACAGACCAATTTCCCTCATGAATATAGATGTAAAAATCTTCAACAAAAATCCTAACCAACATAATCCAACAACATATCAAAAAAATAATGCATCCTGACCAAGTGGGATTCATACCAGGTATGCAAGGATGGTTCAATATTAGAAAAACAATCAATGTAATCCACCACATAACAAAACAAAAGAAAACAACCATATAATCATAACAATTGAAGCAGAAAATATGTTCGGTAAAATCCAATACTCATTCCTGTTTGGAACTCTCAGCAAAATAGAGATAAAAGGGGAAAATCCTCAACATAATAAAGGGCATATATGCAAAGTCAATGGCCAACATTATCATTATTGGAGAAAGACTCAAAGCCATGGGAACAGGAACCAGACAAGGATGCCCTCTATCACCACTTCTATTTAACATTGTATTGGAAGTCCTAGCCATGGCAATAAGTCAAGAAGAGAAATAAAAGGCATCCAAATTGGCAAGAGGATAAAACTGTCTCTATTTGCAGATGACATGATCTTATACATAGAAAACCCAAGAGATTCAGCAAAAAATTTACTGGAACTAATAGAAACGTTCAGGAAAGTGACAGAATACAAGGTCAACAAACAAAAATCAGTTGAATTCCTCTACATCAACAAAGAGACCTCTGAAAAAGAAATAAGGACAACAATACCCAAGTTCATTGCAGCACAATTCACTATAGTAAAGAGATGTAACAGTCTACATGCCCATCAACAGATGAATGGATAACCAAACTATAGTACATTCACACAATGGACTACTATGCTGCATTAAAGAGTAATGAAGAATACACGAATCATCTTCCAATGTGAATGAATTTGGAGGACATTATGCTGAGTGAAATAAGGGAATTCCAGAAGGACAAATATTGTATGAGCCCATTATTGTAAAAAGTCAAGGAAAAGTTTACTTAGGAAAGGAAACTCACTTTGTAGGTTATGGGGGTGGATGGGAAGTGGGGGGAATTTCAGACTAATTGGGGGTCACATGTTGATTTGGGTGAGGGGAGGAATCGTATGGAAAGAGTCGTCTGTGACCAGCGTGATGATGTGGGGAAGGGAAGGACACTGAAACGTGCACATAAGATACAGACAACAGAGGCAAGTAACAGTGCATGCACCATGCTGCATTACTGCTAACACCAAACACCAGGCTACAGATAAATCAATAGATAACTGAAGATCAGGTGGGGGTTGGCAAACAGGAATATACCCTAGGCCAAGGATAGATTTAGCTGAAGATAATCTTACATATGCACTTGTGCTACAAAATTAGCCATACACAGAAGCAACAGAAGACAGAGTTGGAGTAACCTCTCAGAGAAAACCATACACTTTGAGAAAGAGAATCCCTGGGGCCTGCCAACTCAGGACCATAGTCTCAGGGAACACCAAACTCAATTGGCACAACATAAAACCAAAGTTTCCGAGGCAGTATCACTATGGAAGTAGATTGCCCTATCTGGTGGTGGGTCTGAACTACCAGCCCACTGGTTAGCAGTCAAATGCCTTAGGCACTACACCACTAGACTCCGTGGCACAACATTGTACAAAAAAATCTTGTTTCACAACCTAATTTGGTGAGTAGCTACTGGGGTCTTAAAAGCTTTCAAGCAGCCATTTAAAATGCAACTATTGGTCTCCTCCCATCTGAAGCAAAGAAGAGTGAAGAAAATCAAAGGCATCTGGAAACAATTAGTCCAAGGATATGATGGACCCTGAGACCAGAAGAATTAGATAGTACCTGGTTACTAATGCCAACTG
Source organism: Orycteropus afer afer (assembly GCF_000298275.1). Taxonomy (NCBI): domain Eukaryota; kingdom Metazoa; phylum Chordata; class Mammalia; order Tubulidentata; family Orycteropodidae; genus Orycteropus; species Orycteropus afer. The sequence goes on from NW_006921668.1 coordinate 8,645,889, forward strand.
CTCAGAAAGGGATCAAACCTGGAGATCCTGGGAGAGAAAATGTGGAATAAAATCCAAAAGCACAAAAATGACAAGAATTACTGGTTGGATGGAGTCTGGTCGAACCCCCAAGACTATGGCCCAGGTTACCCTTTAGGCCTAGAAGTGGACTCACTCCCATGGATTGGCCCTCAACCCAACAGTAGAAAGACCTACATGCAGAATACCTACCCCAGGGCAATGCACCCACCTACTCTAGGGAAATGCACCCCTTAAGATAATTGTCCATGGGGCACCAGAGGGACAACATTCATGTAGAGGGGAAGCTGGACAGACAGGATTGCACAGTTAAGAGGGGCACCGAGGTGGCAGTCACAGGGATGGGAGGGGAGGAGAGCTTGTTATGGTTGGGGATGGCAATTGGGGTGTGAAATCATATGTACATGAGCTGTTGAATGTACAACAAAGTTTGCTCTGTAAATTTGCATCTAAAGCACAATAAAATTTTTTTTAAAAAAAAGCACTGGGGACCATAAAATTATAATGTAATGTAATAAGTGTATTTCATGCATATTATTATTTTTGTTAGGTTTTTATAGAGTTGATTTCAACTCATAGTGACCCCACGTGACAGAGTAGAACTGTTCCATAGGGTTTTCTTGGCCATTATTGTTATGGAAGCAGATAGCCGGATCTTTCTCTTGTGAAACAGCTGGGTAGTTTCGGGTGTGGAGTGCTGGCTGGTGGGTTCAAATCATCAAACTTTTGATTAGCAGTCAAGTGCTAAATTGTGCGCATCACCAGGGCTAATTTTAGGATAAAGAATTGCAGGTGCCACTTTCCTTAGCACCTGGAGTGAGATACAAGAGAGTCAGTCTAAGGCTTTGTAATGTCAAGTGGAAAAATCCCTATTTCTAATGTCATTATATTTTCCCTTGCGGTTTTGCTCTCCAATGGAAGAAAACAACAAATCAATTTTGACTATTATAATTGGTTTCACACATGTATAATCGTATTCCCATTTATTATTTGAAAATAAAGCATAGCCTACCTATAATAAAAATTTCTCTTTTCATTGTACAGTTCTGCCAGTTGTTATTTATTTATTTATTTATTTTAAGAGTTTGTTTTACATTCAACGTTATGTGTACATTTAGTTTCACTCTCCATTTACCATGCCCAGCCCTAACCCAGTCTCCTCCCCTCCCTGCCCAGTAACCCTTCCCCTGTGCCCCTAATAGTTATGCACTCCTGTTTGACCTGCATTTCCTCTGTGTGAATGTTGCTCCTCTGGTGCCCTGTGATCTATTGCTCCAAGGGATGTATTTCCATAGAGTACGTTGGTGCGTCACCCTGGGTTGAGTAGTCTGCATGTACATCTTGTTAACTATTGAGCTGAGAACCAGCCCCTGGGAGTGAGTTTTATTCCAGGACCATAGTATTAGGGGTTTCACCAGGCTCCATCCAACCAGTAATTCTGGTCATTATTGAGTTTTTGGATTTTGTTCTACAGTTTTCCTCCCATTCTATCCAGGATCTCCAGATTTGATCCTTTCCTAAGTGGCTGGTATTGGTAGCTGGGCACCAGCTAGTTCTTCTGGTGTTAAGGGCCATCGTGTCCTAGAAGCTTACATATAGTAAAATTTTCTCTTTTCATTGTACAGTTCTGCCAGTATTAAATGAATATGGTCATATAACCATCACAATTATCAAGCTATAGAACAGTTTCATTACCATCCTATTTTTAAAGTGTAAATTGAAGAAGTTTAGTTCCTTAAGCAGACATATTTGGGCTGAGTGGTTCAGATACATAAATAAATAATTATCTGAAATTAATCTATTCATTTTCTTATTATATTCATCATGTAATAATAATAATAATAATGATGGTGGTGATGGTGGTAGTCATGGTGGTTACATATCACTAAGACTAGTTATATGCCACATACTTTGTTAAGTACTTTAGATACACATTGCATTCAACCCTATCAGTAATCCAAGAGTTATCACACACATTTTACAGAATAAAATCTCAGGCACAGGCCCATGGCCAGAATCACTAAATGGTCACATTTCTTAAGAATCCATGTACATTGCTTTCATTAGAAAATATAAACATTGTGCCTGAGAGAGGTCACCTAATTTATCCTTTCTTTTATTCCTTCAGGGATCTCTGGTAGCATAGTGCCTAAGGCATTTGACTGCTAACCAGAAGGCTGGTGGTTCAAACCCACCAGTTACTCCTTGGAAAGAAAGTTGGGCAATCTACTTCCGTAGTGAAACTGTTTCAGAAACCCAAGGAGGGGTCACTATGAGTCGGATCTGACTCCATGGCAGTGTGTTTGTTTTTTTTTTTTTTGGTTTTTATTCCTTCATGAAACAAAATTTTATTGAGTAACTACAATGTGACAAAATTGTGCCAGAGACTAAAACAATAAGCTTCTATACTGACCTCCTTGTTGTTAGTTTCCATAGAGCCAGCTCTGAGTCATAATGATTCAATGTATAAGAGAGTGAAACATTGCCCAGTCCTGCACCATCTTCATAATAGTTGGTATGTTGAGCTCTTTGTTGTAGCCATTGTATCTATTCATCTCATTAAAGATTTTCCTTTGCCTTCACTGGCTGTCCACTTTAACAAGCATGATGTCTTTCACCAGTGATTTTCCTTCCTGATGACATATCCAAAGTAAGGAAGTTGAAGTCTCAGACAATATTCTGTAATTCATAGGCTTTTCCTTGTTTCTTTCTTAGCCCCATTTGGTTATTTAGCACTCAGCATATGACTAGTACAACTAAGGATTTTTTTTTTTTATTTTTTTTTTACTTTATTTTTAATTAATTTAAATGGAAATAGCAACATCTGGCTAGTCAACACCACTGCTGTAGTGCTCTTCCAGAACTCTAAATGACCAACACATCAGAGACCACGTGAAAGCTGCGTTCACCACAAGGCAGAGAAATTAAAAAAAAAAAAAAAATTTTACTCCTATCTAGTTGATTCTGACTCATAGATACCCTCATCTGCTTTCCAAGGCTATAAATCTTCGTGGAAGCAGACTGCCCTATCTTTCTTGTATGGAGTGGCTGGTGGGTTCAAACAAACCTTTTGATTAATAGCCAAATGCCTTAACCACTACACTGTCAGAACATCTTCAAGCCAGAGAAGAGGGAGAAAAATATAGAAGATGAACCATTGGCTAAGCTAAACATGACTGATTGGACCCTGTCTCCTCCTTTACTAAAATTAACTGCTATCAGTTTATTTTGACATTGGCCTGCTAATACGTTGGACCTCCACCCAACCTGCACCCAAGAGGCTTTTTTTTTTGGGGGGGGGGGGCAAGTGGAAATTTACAGACCAAATTCATTTAGCACTCAAAAATTCATACACATTTTGTTTCATAACATTGATTGCAATCCCCATAACATAATAGCACTCTTCTAACTTCCTCCCTGTGGTTATCTTTCCTATGCATTCCTGCCCTCTGGGCTATCTAACTCTGTAAATGCTGCCCTTTTGATCTCCCATGATTGATTATTTCAAGGAGGGTACCAACCTGGCATAATTGTTCACCTTGTAGGCCTGTGTATTGTTGGGCTGAAAGCCACAAGAGTGAGCTCAATTTTGGACTCAAAGAGTTACTATGGGGCCTTAGGGGTTTTGCCAATCTCTATCTGACCAGTAGAAGCTCTGGTGGTGCATTGCCTAAGGCATTTGACTACTAACCTGAAGGCTGTTGGTTCAAACCCACTAGCCTTGGAAGGGAGGTTGGGCAATCTACTCCCGTAGTGATACCACCTCAGAAACCGAAGGAGGGGTCACTATGAGTCAAACCCAACTCTATGGCAGTGAGTTTGGTTTTGGGTTTAGATTAGACCAGTAAGCCTGATCTTTTTTTTTTTTTTTTATGATTTTGAGTTTTGTTCTACATTTTTCTCCACTCTATCCAGGATCTTCTATTTTGATCCTTTTCCTAGTGGTTGACAGTATCACTGTCCAGCCACCATGTAGCTCTGGTCTCAGAGTCATGTAGGCTCTATTCTGGACTAATTATTTCCATAAGTCTGATTTTCATCATTCTTCTTTGCTCCAGACAAGGAGAAACCAATTGTTGCATCTTAGATAGCTGCTTGCAAGCTTTAAGATACATCAGGTTTTCATTGGCTTGTCATTGGAAGTAGATTATGAGGACTTTCTTCCTGCTCTGTTTTAGTCTGGAAACTGCTGAAACCTGTCCACCATGAATGACTCTAGTGGTATTAGAAATACTCATGGCTTAGCTGCCTGTATTATAGCAACATGCAAGCTACCACAATACTACAAATTGACAGAATGATGGTGGGTATTGACCTTAGTTCCCTGCTTTGTGCCATATTCCGAGGTTCCATCTCAGTCCTCCAATACCCTCATATACATCATGAAGAGGACAAGTGATGAGATAAAGCCTATTGGCAAACCTCCCAACACTTCTCTTTAGTTGCTATGAGTTCATAATTATTATTTTTTTGATTTATCTTTCAGCCAATTGCAGGTTTAAGTGTACCATTATTCAAGCTGTATTTCTTTTTCTTGCTCATAGGCATATCCAAAAGAGCCCTTTCCAATATCTTGCTGAAATCTCTGTACATTATATATTTTATACTCCCATAGTCTACCAGCTTAATTATTTAGGTAAGAAATAATAAAATTAAAAGGATATTGTATTCGTTTAACATGATTTACTAGTGAATTCATGCAGGCTCATAGTGAATATTATTTTCTCTCCTAAATACTCATAAAGGAGTTCTGGCATCGTGGATAAGCATTTGGCTACTAACCAGAAGGTCAGTGGTTCAAACCCACCAGCTGGTCTGTGAAAGGAAGATGGGGCAATCTATTCTTGTAAAGATTTACAGCCTTAGAAACCTACCAGGGATCACTATGAGTTGGAATCAATCAATGGCAATGAGTTTGTTTGGTTGGTTGGGTGGTTTTTAAATACTCATAGAGTAAGGGCTATATTATAGATAGACATTATGCTAAATTCATAGAATTTAAGGCTCTAAGGCTCATGTTGGTAATTCTTTCTTGAGCCTTGGCAGGGTCTATTCTGAAATTTTGGGAGCTTTCCTTTTCTAATTCTCCGTGAATGAACTCTAGGTTTTTTGTACCTCTCCCATTCCCCCAAGATTAATATTGAACCTAAATGCAATTCTATGATCACAATGTCAAATTCTTGCCATATAGTGCTGTTGAGTCAGACCCCACTCATAGTCGACCCCTCCTTGGGTTTCTGAGGAAGTATCACTATGGAAGTAGATTGCCCCAACTTCCTTCAGAGGAGTGGCTGGTGGGTTTGAACCTCCAATCTTGTGCTTAGCACTCAAGTGCCTTAGGCACTACGCTACCAGAGCTCCTAAGGTAGATTGTCATATAGTAGAACATGTTTTAACAATCTTATCTGATTTGTTCTGAACAGTTTTATTTCTTATTGACAGGTTTGAGGGTGGGTAGGAGCAAAGGATTATCAGAAGAGATATCAACAACATTAGGAAATGATACTGCACATTGCATCGGTAAGATTCTTAATTGCAAGCAACGAAGAATTTATTAAGGATATGGAGTAAGCTGAAAAAAAGGCCGGGGCGACATTCTCCTTTGACCTCCTCTAACTTCACAAGGGGGAGAGAAAATCACCATCAAAGCCCAAAATTTATTGTTGTAAGTCCAGACATGCCACTCACCCTCCAATGTTTTTACTAATTCTAACACTGGCTGTCCATCCCACAACAATCACTACTTTTCTGCTGGGTTTGATAATTCATTGCAAGGGCCGCACAGAACTCACAGACAATGCTCACGATCATGGAATTTATTAGGGAAGTAACACAGTGCCTAGGGCATCTGACTGCTAGCCAGAAGGTTGGTGGTTCAAACACACCAGCCACTCCATGGAAGGAAGACTGGGCAATCAACTTCTATAAAGATTCACCACCTCAGAAACCCAAAGGGGGTTGCTATGAGTGGGAATTAACTCAATGGCAGTGGGTTTGTTTTTTGTGGAACAGGTTACAGTTCAGATTCAGGAACACTCAGGATACAATTTTTTGACCAGGACATTTCCCCTGGGCCACACCCTCAGGTACGCCTCTCTGACCCTTCACCTCTTGGCCTGGACCCTGCACTGATCCAGTGCACTCACCAGAGTTCTTTTAGCTCTGCTAATATATGCACCCCACTCAGCCAGAACCTCCTACCCAAAGGTACTCAGCCATACTATCTCATGCTGGTCTCTCGGTTCTGCTGCTTCTGCTGTTGCCATCACTCTACCATCTCTCTGCCAACTCAGTGCAGAGATCTTGAGTCTAAGGATGTGCTCCACTCTACCTCCTCCTCTTTTTTTTTTTTTTTCTTTAATGGCAGTGAGACCCCTCTTTCTACTTCTGAGAGGGCTCGTTTTAAGCCTAGAAGAATGACAAAACTGACCAGTCCCAACATTAGGGCTCCATTCACTTTATTTCCATGGGCCCATCCCCAGAAGGGTGCCATGCACCTTATTTTCATTACTAGCAAGTTGTCCAATCAGCTTGGTGGGCCACAAGCACCTTATATTTGCAGAGCTCCACCCAGTCATCTGGTGGGAGTCACAGGGACCATGGCCAGATGAACCATACCAGGTAATTCACTGTACTACTGTAGTTGACAACATCATTGGATAGGCTAAAGAACCAAGCTCAAGGCTAAATTTCTGGGCACAACAGCCAAAATCAAGCCATAAAACTTCCTATAAATGGCTGCCTTCACCCTCTACGAGCACCAGAAGTGACTGTTTATACTGAGGCTACTTTTACAGCAGGAATTTGAGCTTATAGTCACTTTTCTAGGCCTTGCCCTCTTGTGTCTCAACTTTAGAATCTAAATCTCACACTCTGATTGGAAGAGTTGAGATCATATGCTTCAACGTAAGTGCAACGTAGGCTGGGGAAATAAGTACTTAGCATATTTAGCTCCTATAGGGGAAGGTACTGTTGGAGCTCAGCCAAGACTCCTGACGTGGGCAAAGAAAAGAAAAAAAAAAAAACCACCAAACTCACTGCCATCGAATCAAATGCAACTCATAGTGACCCCTCCTTGGGTTTCCAAGGCAGTATCACTATGGAAGCAGATTGCCCAATCTTCCTTTTGAGGGTGCTGGTGAGTTTCAACCATCAGCCTTCTGGTTAGCAGTCAAATGCCTTAGGCACTATACCACCAGAGCTCCTGATGTGGGGCATTCCCCAAATATATAAAGTAGTTCAGATTCAGCTGTTGTACATGACAAATGTCTACTACAAACAGTAATACAGAAGAAAAAGAGAATTCCAACTATAATATTTCACCAGTTTGGGATTCTCTTCTGTAAATAAAACAGCCCAAATACATGGATATCTTCCGAAGTAATTGAGATAAACTTGCATGATTTACTGGTGAATTCATGCTGGCTTGTTGTGAATATAATTTCTGAAGAATCTGACATTTGGGAAGATTATGCTACCTTTCTTAAGTCATGCACGTACAAGGTTTCAGTCAGGATGAGAACTGAAGTCGCTGTTAAAAAAACCCTGTGGTCTCTCCATTATGCCATTATGCACTAAACAGCTAGTGATTTTGAACATCTAACCAATGGCTATAAATTTTATTTAAATTACCTCATTTAATCCTACCAACAACACTGCCAGATATGATTAGACTTGGCTTTTTGAAAAAAGGAGATTCTGAGGTAAATAACTCACTTACGGGCACACAGAGGCAAAATATGAACTTATGCTTATTTCGTGGTTCTCGAGGCAGTATCAATGCGGAAGTAGATTTACCCAACCTTCTTTCTGAGGAGTGGCTGGGGGTTTGAACTGCCAGCCTTCTGGTTAGCAGTCAAATGCCTTAGGCACTACACCATCAGAGCTCCCTCAAAATGAAGGTAGTAACATAATTTTTTTTATTTGATTAATTATAGTTATCTTGAAAAGATATTTCATCCTAAAGGGAATCTGTGCCATAATTCTTTCTCAATTTTTTTTTTTCTGGCATTCATATATATTTCTTTCAGACTTATAAACATTTTAACATTTAGTTGTATATGAATTTTGAAAATATTTTAGGGCTGCTGTTGTTATGTGCCATTGAGTTGGACCTTACTCATAGCGACCCTTCCTTGGGTTTCCGAGGCAATATCACTAGGGAGGTAGATTGCCCCATCTTCCTTCTGAGTATTTTAGGTCTAGGAGTATATAATTTATGACTAATATTATTTTAAGATGTATGTATATATTTAATTGAAAAAGCAACACATGCATAAAACAATCCAAACCAAAGCCATTGCTGTTGAGTTGATACTCATAGTGACCCTATAGGATAGAGTAAAACTATGGCTGGTGTGTTTGAACTACCAGTCTTTCGGTTAGCAGGCAAGCGCTTAAGGATCCCTGCACTACCAGGGATCCTTAATACGTGCATAAAACCAAAAACCAAACTCACTGCCATTGATTCAATTCCGACTCACAGCGACCTCCATTGAGTTTCTGAGATGGTAAATCCACAGAAGTAGGTTGCCTCATCTTCCTTCCACTGAGTGGCTGGTGGGTTTGAACCAGTGACCTTCTGGTTGGCAGTCAAATGTTTTAGGCACTATGCCACCAGGGCTCCTTTAATATGTGCATAGAATTTAAAAAATAATAATAATAAGTGGAACAGAAATATATAAAATAGTAAAAATTCCAGCTCTCTCTGGAGGAAATCGCTGATTTTGGCTTCAGTTCTAAGGATTTTCTTGATATCCTTAATAATATGCTTATATAGGCTCCATGTTTTGATTTCTTGCCTTTAGACAGTATTTTATTAATTCTTCTTGTGAAGCAGGAAGAATTAGCTAATCGTAGTTTCTCCTACCTTTCCCCCTTCACTGAATTTTTGTTACAGTTGATATACTATTAATTTAATTTATTATATTAAATTTCCTTTATAACTTACCACAGTAACCTCTTAAACTTCTTGATCTATCAATTTCAGACCATTTATTTATTTTTTTCTTTTTTACATCTTATCCTGCCTTTTTGAGATCCTTATGTTGGTCAGCTATATTTTCACATTTCCACTGCTGTAGTTTGGGAGCTCTGGTAGTGTAGTGCCTAAGGCACTTGACTGCTAACTAGAAGGCTGGCACTTCAAACCCACAAGCCACTCCTCGGAAGGAAGATGAGGCAATCTACTTCCGTAGTGATACTGCCTCCAGTCTTGGGTCTCCATGAGTTGGTCTTGGGTCACTGAGTCGGGTCTGACTCGATGGCACATAACAACAACTGCTGTAGTTTATAAATTTTGCATTCTGCTCTTACATGATTTAGCTGTCTGTGCCTTGACTATTGGTTTAGTTTTAAAATTGGAAAACAACCAATATTTGCTAGTGTTACAACTAACCAGACTATAAAGACATAAAATTATTGTGTCTTTTCAAGGGAGATCAATTAATGGATAAAAAAATAGATAATGTTCTCTTACACTTTGTCAGATGCTCAAAATCATTACACAGTTACATTTGCCTTATACATGATTTTCTTGATTTAGTATTTTTTCTCCTCTGGTGAAAATTTAATTTTCTTTTCTAACACTTTTCTCTGGAGCATTTAATTTTCTTTTCTTTTCCTTATTAAGAGAAGAGAGATGCTTTCACTTTATTATGATGATTCATGTTCTTTTTCATATAATCAAGTAAATGAATTGACTTTCCTTCTGAAGACAAGCTTATTGGTTTTAACTGACTTGCCATTCAATTTGAAAATATTGGTTTCTAGGTCAGTTTTGAGGTTGCCATCCTAGATTTTGTCATCACTGTACTTCTGGGTTAAACCCACTGTGCTTTAGATTTCATTTCTTCTGCTTTTTGGATTGCTTCTTAAGCAGATTTTCTTTTTCCCCAAAAGGATATATGTTGATGAAATATTCTGAATCCTTGCATATATGAACAAGTATTTATTAACAGTTAGTGTATGTATATGTGTGTGTGTGTGTATATATATATATATATATATATATATATATATACCCCAGCCACTCCTCAGAAGGAAGATTGGGTAATCCATTTCCTTAGTGTTACCGCCTTGGAAACTCAAGGAGGGGTCTCTATGAGTCAGATTGAACTCTACGGCAGTGAGTTTGGTTTGGTGTGTATGTGTGTGTATATAGATAGATAGATAGATAGATAGATAGATTAAGCCCTTTTTTTCCTGCTTTTTTTTTTTTTTTTTGCATTATTTCACTACCTTCTAGCATAACTGGAGTTCTGGTGGCATAGTGTCTAAAGCATTTGACTGCTAACCAGAAGGTTGGTGGTTCAAACACACCAACCACTCCATGGAAGGAAGATTGGGCAATCTACTTCCGTAAAGATTTACCGCCTCAGAAACTCAAAGGGTTCACTATGAGTCTGAATCAACTCGATGGCAGTGAGCTTGGTTTTTTTTTTTTTTTTTGGCTATCATAATCATCATCATCACTGATGGATCGTCTGATACTTATTTTATTCTCATTCTTTTGTAGGTAAAATATTTTTTCTCTCCTGCAAGCTTTGGCTGGCCCCCCTCATTTTTCATTTTCATTCATTTTGATTGGTGATCTCTCTGAAGATACCACTGATACTTTTCAACAGGTTCCTTGTGGTGTCTGAATTATATGTGCTTCCTCCATACTTAATCATTGTGCATATCTATGTAGCTCATTCTTGTTATTGGTTTAAAATATTGTTGTTGTTTTCAAATATCTGGTTATCCTATGCACTTCACTTATACTTACGTGTGAAGCATTTGAATGCTTGTGATAGGTAGCTGGTGTGGTTTTGTTAACTGTTATGCAGAAGTGCTTACATTATGGCTTCTCCCTCAACCAGAGGGACAATGATGAGCTTTGTACACATGGGTGGGGCACATAAACTTCACAGTAGGAGCATGGGTGGCAAGAAGGGAGTGGTATAGAGCTCCCCAAACCCCAAATGTCAAAATGAGGCTAATTTACTCCACACTAACACTCCCCGGGAAGAAGATTCCATTTCTTTTGTAAATGGATCTCTGTGCTTATTCTGGAACAAACACTCCTGCTACCATATTTCTATCTGTGTAGAGGAGAGGTGGGAAGGTGATCTGGCCCAGCTCATATACAACCCTTTTATCAGTATTTTGATTACTGCCTCCAATTTCTGGTTTCTAAATCTACCACCTCTGTACTTAGAGGCAGGAAGAAAGGTTTTCACATCGGCTTCGTCTTTTCCTGGACTGAGGGCTCTCCACTCTAACTTCTCCCACTCTGACTAGCTGGAAGTAAGATTTCCGTATGTTTTCTCTCTTCTGGTAACTTGTGTTGTCTGGTATGCTGATGGGATATCTTCCCTCTATCAACACTGTTCTGGATTTATTCCCTCTTATATATCTTACTATCTTACTGACATTTTACTGGGATTTTGGGAAAACAGTTGATTCAAATTTTTGCTTTGTTATCTTGAACCAAAACCTTTCTACTCATTTTTTAAAAATAACTTTTAACTGCAAATTTGTCACACTTTTTGAGCTTTCAAGAAAAAGTTACATTATATTTACTATGCTTTGAATATTGATTCAGGAATGGTTGTAACATTGTATAAAGGATTCCCTTTAGAATTGTGATAGTTAAGTTTGTGTGTCAACTTGGCTAGGCCTGGTTGAGTGGCTGAGCAGCTAGATGTAGTTATTTCCCACGGTAAGATTGGTAATTGACTCCATAGTAGAATGTATTGGAGCAGCTAAGTAGCTGCTTAGGGGTGTGGTCTGCTTCCCATATATAAGAAGCAGCTTTGGGAATGGTCAGTAGCTTATGGCATGCTTGAACCCTGCATATAGCCCTGTCATTGTTCAGCTGCCTGCCACGCTCTGCCGACCTGGTCACTTTCAATGGACTTGAATTAATGGCCTGCCATGTGGTTTGGTAACATCGGAACTGTGACTTTTTACTTGTCAACCTTGGGCTTGTCAGTCTCAGAAGCCAGCAGCTGTCTGAGTGAAGAAAAGTCTCTAACTCCAGTGGACTGGGAGCAGGAGGCAGAGCTGAAGCCCAAGGCTAAGGGGCTTTCACCCAGCCCCTAGAGCCTGGCACTTTGAACTCAGACTTAAAGCCTCCAAAGTGTAAGAGAATAAACTCCTGTTTGTTCCAGCCATCCCATTTGTGGTATATTGCTGTCAGTGCCACATTAGGTAACCAGAACAATACTTAAGCCAAAATGAAAACTTGGTAGTAATTAAAGGAAAAAAGTTCAGTCACCGGAAATATTTACTCAACTAGACTATCTCATTCCTCAAATATACCAGCTAAATGCAGTATCACTGATGTTTATGATATTATTATGATTTATTTTGCTTTAGTATCTTGAGGATATTATTCTGTGTTCTTTATCTTCTGGATTCGAATATCACATAAGTGTAGATAATCTTTTTCTCTCTGCTTGCTTTTAGGTGTCTTTTGCCTCTGATCTTGAACAATTTCACTGTAGTATGTCTGGAGTAGATTATTTGTGTATTTCCTGCTCTGTATTAAACATGTTTTCAGAATCTGATTTAGGAATTCCAGAGTTTCAGATGATTTATAAATTGTGTTTTTTTAGGTATCGTCTTTCTGACATTTCTCTATTATCTTGTTCTGGAAATACTATTGGACATATGTTGGACTTTCTCATTCTATCTCCATGACTCTTTAGCTCCCATATTTTCTATTTTAGTTTCTGTGGTGAATAAGAATAATAGAATAATTTCTTTACTTTATCTTCCATTTCAATCATTTTTTCTTCAGTTTTATGTCAAATCTATACTTACCCATCCATTTGGTTTTTAATTTTAATTAATTAATAAAAAATTTACAGAAATTCCATGATTCTTTTTCAAATTTGGCTTTTTATTCTTATTCCTTTTTCAATATATTATTCTTTTAAGTCCCTTCTATTATGCCTTTAATAAACTTCAACTCCTCGTTTTCTGTTCTGTATCAGAGAGTTCTATTATTTACGTTCATGAGGGTGGAGTCCTGACAACCCTGCTGGGTGTGCTCTCTTGTTCACATGGGTTATTTGTTCATGTATTCTGTAATTCTGGATTGTGAATTCATCCAAGCAGGATTTTATCAGTGGGAATTTCCATCTGACAGAAAATTTTCAAGGAGTTTTACATGTACTTCTACCAGGCACCCTAAGATTGTTACTGACTTCATGCCAATTTATTATCATGATGGTGGCATGTGCAGTTAGTTCTATAGTCCTATCTCCCACTAAATCACCAAAAATAAAGAAAGAAAGAAAAGTAAGCTGAGAGAACCAACTTTGTCAGAACTCTGGAAACCGAATGGTTACAGAAAGTAAGCAAATGTTATTCCATGAAAAAGATGACTTCAACACAGTGGAAAGCTTTGGTTTTCTACTTGCCTGCAAACTACCCCCTCCCCAGCTCAGTGTGGCTATCTTATAGTAGTGATCCACACTCCCAGACGGGATCCTGGTCTTTGGCTCCAGAGGGAACAGAGCAGACTTCATTCATAAGTTATTGTGTGTGTCTGTTCTCATCTGTTTGGAGGCTGCCTGAGGCAAGGTACTTTTCTTGGTTTAGCATGTCTTGGGGTAGGGGCAATGGGAAATGCCCAAAGACCGGGGATCTGCCTTATAAGAAATGCTGAAAAGAGTCCTTCAGGTTGAAATGAAACAACACTAGACAGGAACTCATAGCCATATGAAGAGAAAAAGATCTCCAGAAAGGTAATTTCATGGGTAAATCTAAAAGTCAATTTTATTATCTTTTTGGTTTGTAACTCTTCTTATTATGTCCTACATCATTTAAAAGATAAAGGCATAAAAATAATTATTAATTTATGTTATTAGGTATGCAATATAATTGGTGACATAAAGGGGAAAAGAATACAGGAAGAGAGTTGTTGTATGTATGTTACTAAAGTTATATCAGTATCAATTTAATTTATGCTGTTATAAATTTAGGATGTTAAATGTAATCCCTATGGAAACCACAAAGAAAATATGTAAAACATATACAAAAATAGAAATGAAGGGAATCAAATGGTTATGAAATCTCTAGAAAAGGCAAATAAAAATAAAAGTTTATTAGTGGTTACCAGGGACTGGGGTCGTGTGAATGAGTGGTCATTATTTATTTATTTTGGAGTGGTCAGTGCTTTTGAGTGGTTATTTTTTTGTAGGGGACTCAGTTTCTGTTTGAGGTGATGAAAAACGCATGGAAATAGATAATGATGATGGTTGCACAACATGGTAAATTAATGAAAGTTACTGAATTATACTTAAAATAGTAATTTTAAAATATACTTATATTTTACCAGAATAAAGAAAAAGGAAGTCAAAAACAATGGAAAGCCATATTTAAAGGGCTGAAATAAAAAAAAATATAATGGTTGTTAAAAAAAAAAGTCTTCAAGATTTTTGGCCAAAGCACAAAACTAATGCTCTTGCCATGGATTGAGAAGCAGAAAGTTGCAAGAAGGACAGGATTTCCTGGAGACTGGGTGTTTCAATGAAATCTAGCAGTTTGGTGTTGAGTATATGGCATTTGAGAGACCAATCAGAAATCCCAACAAAGATATAACTGAGTAGGGAGTTCAGAGATGAGGTCCAAGTTTTTTGGTAGTTGTCATAGTATATAGTATTTAAAGATATTGTAGGTAGAAAATGGCTAGCCAAAGATGTCCATTTCTTAATACATTGTGAATATGTTAGCTTACATGACAAAAGGAACTTTGCACATTAAGCTAAAGATTTTGAGAGAGGAAGATCAACTTGGACCATCCTGGTGGACCTTGTTGACTTGATAAGAGGTGATTCAAAGCCACCCACAGACACCCCAGAAGACAGGCCTAGAGAGTCAAAGTCAGAAACAGGGGGATTTGAAGATCCTACCCTGCTGGCTTTGCAGAAGGAAGAAGGAATCATGAACCAGGGAATGTAGGCAGCCTCTCATACAGAAGGCTGAAAACAGATTCTCCACTAGAGTCACCAGAAGGAACACAACTCTGCTGACACCTTTAGCTCAGTGGAGTTTTTGAAGTACAGAATTGTAAGATAATAAATTATGTTGATGAAAGTCAGTGAGTTTATGGTAATTGGTTACAGAAGCAATAGGAAACTAATACTAAGCCATTAGACTGGATAACATCATTTAGAGAATGAGTGAGAGTGATATATATCGTTAAAATAATACAGAATATATTGAAAAAGTGAAAATTTGGATAATGTTTATTATACACTGTTGTTGTTGTTAAGTGCCATTGAGTCGTTTCTGACTCATAGCGACCCCATGTACAGCAGAACGAAACAGTGCCCAATCCTGCGCCAACCCACAATCCATGCTATACTCGAGCCCATCATCGCAGCCACCGTGTCAATCCATCTCGTTGAAGGCCTCCCCCTCTTTCATCGACCCTCCACCCTACCAAGCATGACATCCTTCTCCAGGGAATGGTACCTTCTGACAACATGACCAAAATAGGTGAGACCAAGTCTGACCATTCTTGCTTCCAAGGAGCATTCTGGCTGCACTTTTCAGCAAATAAATGTACAGCTTGTTTTGGCTGTTGAGCTGATTTTGACTCATGGTGGTCCCATGTGTGAAGAGTAGAACTGGGCTCACAGAGTTTCAAGGCTGTGTGTACTTTCAGAAGCAGATTTCCAGGTCTGTCTTTTGAGGTGTCTCTGGGTGGCTTTGAATCACCAAACTTTTGGCTACTAGTCAATAGCATAACCATTTGCACCACACAAGGGCTTCAATATACAGTAACTCTTCCTTCAGATGACTTGAGTCTTTGAGACCATTACATACACTAACAGATAATTATTGTTGTTGTGAGTCATCAAGTCAAATTTGACTCATAGAAACTCCACGTGACAGAGTAGAATTGTCCCATAGGGTTTCCAAGGCTGCAATTTTTATAGGAGTAGTTCACCTGGTCCTTTCTCCTGCAGAGCTACTGAGAGGATTCAAACCACAGACCTTTTGGCTAGCAGGTGAGGGTGCAACCATTGTGCAACCAGGTCTCCTTGAAAGACCTTTACATACGTTGAATTATACCACTAAACCACCAATACCTTCTATATCATTTACCTCAGTCACAAAATTGTCATCTTTCTCCATTAGGAGGAAGATGTGGCAATCTGCTTCCATAAAAAATTTCAATTTAGAAAGCCCTATAGGGCAGTTCTATTCCATCCTACAGGTTATCTATGAGTCAAAATTGACTCAACACACAGCAAGAAGTTGCTTTAATGACAAATGTGTTCCACAATGTCCTTCCTCTGCTTTTTGCCCCTTATCTAGATTGCATTACTCCCTTTGCCTCACTGGTTACAGAGCTGCATAGGCCCAATTGAACTCACACCTTAAATCAGTTTCTGCCCTGTTGGAATACAGATGATGCATAAGTTAGCTCACTGTGACATTCTGGCTCTAGTCTGGTGTTGTTTTTTCCTTTATTGCATCTGAATTTTGAAATGCTGTAAGCATTGATCACCAAGTCCAGCACTTGATCTCCAGTTATCTAGGTAATTATCTGGTTTCTGAAAACGTAAATTCATCATTACAATTCCTTGATTTTTTGTTGTGGACTATTTTGTTATCATGGATAGGCTTATCTTTGCTTCATCCTTCTGTACTGAAGCCCTTGCTTATTCCCAACAAAAGGTAATGACTTTCAGGTATCCACTGCTTCATTTAGTCATCACAGCAAACTCCTAGATATATTGTATAAATATACAGGAAATATGGTTTAGAGAATTTAGAGGATATGCTCAGGGTTGTTGGTGACAGAGTGAGGTTTGAATGCAAGTGTCTCGTGGAAAAGCTCATGCTCCTCGTTACTATGTCACACACTCTTTAGATCTCTCAGCCTTCTAAAAGTTGACTTGATTCTGACAACTCAGGAAGATTTAATGCCTCATTTCCCAATCTCAACCCAGATCCTCTATTGCCACTGTTCTGGCAGAGATTAATAATTTTTTGTGTTAGACACATCTATCTCTAGTAGCATCGTGCCTAAGGCATTTGACTGCTAACCAGAAGGCTGGTGGTTCAAATGCACCAGCCACTCCTCGGAAGGAAGGATGGGTAATCTACTTCCGTAGTGATACTGCCTCGGAAACTGAAGGGGGGATCTCTATGACTCGATGGCACATAACAACAAACAACAAGAACTACATTTATAAATGCCTTATCAATATTAAAACATTCTAGTTAAATATATTTAGAAGATCTGGATGTTCATTATCTATTTTACAGTCTCATTCAGTGGTAGAGTTCTTTCTCAAGTCAACAAAACTGGGGGAGGTGAGCCTCATGACGTTAAAATAACCAAAGCCCTTTAACTTCTTGTTTAAAACTTGCATAACATTTGAAGAAAACAACAAATATTAACAAACTTTGGTATTAAAAATGCCATAGTTTTAGCATGCTGTTTTTATACTTTACACGATTATTTTTTATGAACTTCTACATTTATTTGTTAGTTCTTAGTCAACCCCATATCAAAGATTTGACATTCAGCTGAAGACAAAAACTCAGGTGCTTCATTTAGTCAGCACAACAAACCTCTAGATGCATAGTTTAAACTGAAGGAAATACGATTCAGAGAGTTTAGATGATGTGCTCAGGGTTCCTGGTGGCGGAACCAGGTCTGAATGCAAATATGTCTGATGGGAGAGTCCAGGCCCTCTGTTACTATGCTACACAGTCTTTTGATCTCTCAGAAATATGTTCACTCTCACATCCCCAGGAGTTTAGCTGCAAGAGACTAACTTGTCTAATAAAAAGTCACAGTAGCATTGCTATTTTTATTCAAGCTTTACATTGGGCATTCTTAGTGTCCAACTTCAGGGTGTTTTTTAACTGTCAGGCCTCTCAGAAGAGCTTTCCTGTGTCTCATTCTGGTGTTCTGAATATCTCTTGAGGGTTTGTTGTTGTTTTCCTCAATGGGTCACTGTTGTTGACCTTGCTATGAATCCTGGGAGCAAAGCAAGGCTCTGTATGTTGTTGTTAGGTGGTGTCCAGTGGATTTGGATTCATAACAACCTCATGTGACAGACTAGAATTCACCATAAGGTTTTATAGGCTGTGATCTTTACAGTGGAGCCGTGGTGGTGCAGTGGTTAAGCACTTGGTTGCTAACTGAAAGGCTGGTGGTTTGAACCCACCAGCTGATTTGAGGGAGAAAGATGTGGCAGTCTGCTTCTGTAAACATTACAGTTTTGGAAACGCTATGGAGAGCAGTTCTACTCTCTCCTATAGGGTCATTGTGAGTCGAATTGACTCTATTACCAATAGGCCTTTGGTTTTTAATCTTTACAGTTTTTATGTGAACAAATGGCCAGGTTTTTCTCCTTCCTGTAGATCCACTGGATGGGTTCAAACCACCAACATTTCCATTAGCACTTAACCATTAGGCCACCAGGGCTGCTGAGCTTTATATAAAGCAGGCAGACTTAATTTTATTTTTTTTAATGGCAAAACAACAGCTGCAGGGGCAGACTCTACAACACACCCTGGCTGAGTATGTGCAGATACTAAAATGTCCTTGGAGACATTATTGGTGACTACACAGCAGGTTGAATATCATCTTCAGGCCTTTTTCAGAGTTAGCATTGCCTCAAACACAGCTGGTGGTGCAGACCCTCTAGACTGCAGACGCACCACTCCCATTTTAGGGGCGTGTCCTCCTTCTCACACTACTTCTGCCATAAGGACACACAAAGATGAATGGCGGGCCTGAATGACAGGGCTGCTTCTCTCTCCATGCTGCATACAGAGCACTTTGTGTTCACAGCGATTGCAATACTTCCCTTCTGGCAGAGGGGAGCTGGCTTCTCCAGGACTGCGGAAAGTAACGCTTGTTTCTGAATTGGTTAGAGTTCAATCTCAATTATGTCTGGAAACAACACATGTTCCTTTCCTCTTTCTGTATGACTGCAGTGTTAATTTTCAAGTAAACTTTTGCAAGCAACTTTAAAGTTGAAATAGCCACACAACATTGACATTCATTGGGCACTCCCTTTCCAGCCTTCCTGGCAGCATGGCCACAGAAGGTGTTGTCCATAAGGCTGGGCGCAGAGGTGCTAGCTCACTCTTTCCAGTCCTCATTTCCACTCTAAAGCGCGGCTGGAAGAGATTATTTGAACAGGATCACATTCAAATCTGCTTCTCCCCCAGTCACACAAAGCCTAATTTCAGTTTTTCCTCAACTGGTATAAGACTAAAACCCCATATCAAGTCCAAGAAAGAGAAGAAAGATAATATGACTTAATTTCCCTGCCATTGAAAAGCAATTATTATTATGTGGATGGCAGTGTACTCACTAGTAGTGATTTCTCCCCCTTGCTAGCCTAAATTCTACCTTTATTTCTTCTTTCAAAGCCTTGGCATTTCAGGTGACCATGTTTCTGAATTCTTTTATGCTCCTCCAACTCATACTTCATATAAACCTTGACCTGACAAAGAAATGAGTGTCATTTTTGTTTTTCTTAAGCACACAACACAATAGTCTTGCGGTGCACCTGTTTTTAGTATCTGCACATACTCAGCCAGGGTGTGTTGTAGAGTCTGCCCCTGCAGCTGTTGTTTTGCCATTAAAAAAAATAAAATACTACCATAGTCCTGTAGGTTTAAGCGTTGTGAACTCTGCAACTTGGGCTTGTTAAAGGGAGGTTATAAGACTCTGTCTGGACTGCTGATAATATGTTAGATAAAGATACAACACTGACCCTCACACAGCAGCATTTATACTAATGGTAGGAAGTCTCTCAAACAATATACAGTACAGCAGACAGCAGATGTGGACCATGCAAAATTAATGATTAACTGCGTGCCAGCATGTTTCTCAGGGAACAGTACTGCTCTTTAAGGGGCTTATATAGTCTATGAAAGAAATTAGCTCATGAGAGGGACTCATAAGGATAAAAGAAAAATCTTAAGTAGAGGCTTGACATATCCTGCTTTTCTCACAGGGCAAAAGTTAAACATAATGGTCTCCTTTTTATAATGTGAAGTTCTGACTCTGAAGTTGGGGCAGATCATCCACTTGTTAAAACAAGACAGGAACATTCTTGTTATTCCTCAAAAAGGGGGGAGGATGGTGTGCACTCAAACTGAACTCTAAATGTACTAGAGGGAAGGGGGAAATTATCGAACAATGATCCTAGACATTGAAGACCATGAAACCAAAAATAATTATGAAAGTGACAGCAAAGTTGTAAATAAGACTGAATGTTCATAATTCGTTATCCCTCTGGATTATGAGCACTTTAAAATTCCCAGAAAGTCTCATCAAAGTTCACAGGTAAAACTAAAGGTAAGTGTTAGTAACCTTGTAATTTACTGAAAGAGTGTCACAGGGAATATGATCTCCCAAAACATCTAGTCAAAATGAATTTCATAATGATCATTCCCTTACGTGACATAAATTTTCTTCCTGAATCCCAATTATGGCTCAGCAGATTAAAGGTAGTAGGAATCCAGGAATTGTTAAGACCCACATAAATCCTATAATGTTCATTTGGCTGAAGAGTCTTTGAGATCCCAGAGCCTCTGCCAGCCCCAGAGCCCCTTCAGAATGCTTCTGCTTTACTTGAGCCAGCACCTTTTGAAAGGCAAGATTCTCTGGGGGCAGCACAATGATGGCGAATTCAGAATTCCAGAAATGAAGAGGTCTATAAGATAATAAGGTCATGGGGATTTTAGGGAGTCTTAAGACTTCTCCAGGCTGTGGAATTAGGGGATTAAGATAATTCTACTAGATATTAAAACTCTAGGAGGCTCCATTTGATGTCTGGTTAGCATAAAGAATTCACTTAAGTTTGAAGTTGTATCCACTGTTTGCTGAACTTGTTATTATTTTGAAATATGTTTATAGTTAATACTTCTACATAGCTTGTTTTGAAATAAAAATTTTTAGTAACACAATTGAAGGTGGGCTCACAGAATTTAAAGTCTGGTACATTTTGCTTCTTTTCGAATAAAGAGTAAGGTAAGAGGAATTAGAGAGAAGGGAGGTTGGAATTGGGAGTAGGAGAACATGCAATGGCATTATTAGGTGGGGTGAGGAGGGTGTGTGGAGTGTAGATCACACTGGGTGACACTGTTAGAGGGGAAGATACAAAAATGACTGTTGATGAAATTTTTGTGCAGTGTTTCAGCAGGAATTTATGACTTTTTATAAAAATATCCCTGTAGTTAGTTATAACAGCAAAAACATTTTTCATAAGCCCAGCTTACATGTAACAATATACCTGTTGTTGTTGTTGTTGTTATGTGCCGTCGAGTCAGCCCTGACTCATAGCGACCCCTCCTTGGGTTTCCGAGGCAGTATCACTACGGAAGTAGGATTGCCCAACCTTCCTTCCGAGGAGTGGCTGGTGGGTTTGAACCGCCAGCCTTCTGGTGAGCAGGCAAGTGTCTTAGCCACTATATACCTACAAGCCTAAAACTCTATGCTAACTTTCTTTTTTAATTTATAATATACTCCACTCAGAGCTGTCATTATTACCCAATTACAATGACTCTTTGAATTTTTCATCTGCACGTGCTTCAAACACACTCTGTTGTTTTTTGTTGCTGCCAGTGTTTTCACAGTCACTTATTTGGTCACATTTTCTGGTGACTTACCTATAATATTGTGGTAGCTAGTATTTGTGAACCTATATCAATAACTATTTTGGGAATAAAGTAGTCATTAAAGGAAAAGAAGGAGAAAATCAAAGACGGTTTCCACTCAGTTACTAATAATGTAACTAATAATGTTATAACTCAATGTAAAAAGATTTTACAAAACGATTTTATTGTTAGTACTCATATAATCTAAGAAATATTGCATTTCCCCAATCACAACTACATTTTTCATATATTATCATTCTATGACTAAAATAGATAATAAACATTACTAAGGATTCTGTATGGTCTAGTACGGAAGGAAGTCCATGAGGCGGGGAGAAGGTAACTCCATGAGTTACCTCACAGGGTGATGACAAACCCTAGTAACATTACTGAGAACATATCTAAAGGAATGTAAAAGAGGAGGAGGAAACTCTTTATTATTTTTTTTTGCCTGACATGCACATCCTTCTATAAACTGGTTTATACCTACTATTCAATCTCAATTTCCTATTGTCCCTAATTCTGACTCTCCCATTCCAGAGAGGCTAGTTTCTTTTCTATTTCTACATGTGTGAGAACTTTATTCATGTCTGCTTGTGTTACTTCCTATCTTTCAAGGTGACCCCCAATTATCCTCTATTTCATGAAGTCCCTGAAATTAATCCTTCCAAATGCACATTATTCTTTTATATTTAATTTACTGCTAGTTTTTATAAGGAGCCTCAGTGGCACAATGATTAAATGCTCATCTGCTAATTGAATGGTTGGTAGTTTGAATCCAACAGTCATGCTACAGGAGAAAGATGTGACAGTCTGTTTCCATAAAAATTACAGCTTTGGAAACTCTATGGGGAAGTTCTGCTCTGTCTAGTACAGTGTCTGTGAGTTGGAATCCACTCGATGGCAATGGGTTTGCTTTTATTTATTTGTTTATTTTTGCTAATCTTTATTACACAGTTTAAGTAATATATTCTCTTAGTATTTTTTTTCTAAATTTTTGTTTTAAAAAGCATATTGTAAGCTTCTTGTGTGTGTGTTTGCATGTATGTGTGTGTGTACTTGTTAACCCCTGAGATATCTGGCAATCTAGCATTGGACATGATAAAACTGATGATTGATTAAAGCTGGAGAACAAATTCTAAAAACACTGTTTTATTACACACATTTAATTCAGTTGGTTTATGCTATTTCCTCCTTCAAGTTTTGGTGAATACTACTCTCCATAAGGTGCCCAGGTGGTGCAAACAGTTTTCACTCAACAGCCAACCTGAGGGTTGCTGGTTTGAATCCACCCAATGGTACTGAGGAAGTTAGGTCTGGCAATCTGCATCCATTAAGACTAAAACCAAGAACAACCCAGTGAGCTCTTCTACTCCTTAACACGTGGGTTGCCATGAGTGGGAATTGACTCTGTGGAAACCAAGAACAACAACAGTCCTTTCTTCATAAGAATGAAAATAACTACATTGTAGCTCCCGGGATCACTCAGTTCTGCTACAATGTGACATATTCTTCCAATACCTAGCTGGGCAAAATTACATAACTTGAAAAAATATTGTAGCACCTGATATGCATGCTTGATGCTTATAACACAGAGTATGGGGGGTATGTGTGTGTATGTATGTGGTGTGTGCATATTTGGTGTATTCTTTTGAAGCTTAGCTTTTATTTCTGCATTCACCTTGTGATTCCCTTTGAATAAATTGTGCATAAGCAAATGCAAAATTTGAAATTTGTGTTATGCTCAAATTGTTCCTAAATGTATCAACCATGTGACAAATTTATGTTTTCTGAAAAGTAATATAACAGACTGCAAATATTTCAAAACAATAAGTTCTGCCTTACTCATATGGATACCATATGGATACCAGCCTTATTCATATGGATAAGTTAAAGCTTTTGAGACCTCCATTTGCTGGCGTGGCACCACTCAAATTGAGGAGAAACAGCTGCAAACATCCATTAATAATCAGAACATGGAATGTACAAAGTATGAATATAGGAACATTGAAAGTTGTCAAAAATGAAAGGGAATGCATAAAGATTGATATCCTAGGCATTAGTGAGCTGAAAAGGACTAGTTTTGGCCATTTTGAATCAGATAACCATATGCTCTACTATGCCAGGAATGACAAATTGAAGAGGAATGGCATGGCATTCATCATCACAAAGGATGTTTCAGTATCTGTCCTGAAGTACAATGCTGTCAGTGATAGAATAATATCCATATGCTTACAAGGAAGTTGCCTTAACACTACTATTATTCAAATTTATGCACCAACCACCAAAGTCAAAGATGAGGAAATTGAAGATTTTTATCAAGTTCTGCAGTCTGAAATTGACCAAACATGCAATCAGGTTGTGTTAATTATCACTGGTAACTGGAATGCAAAAGTTGAAAACAAAGAAGAATAACTGGTAGTTGGAAAAGTTGGCCTTGGTGACAGAAATAATGCTGGAAATCACATGGTAGAATTTTGCAAGACCAATGACTTATTCATTGCAAATACCTTTTTTCAACAACACAAATGGTGGCTATACACATGGACTTTGCCAGATGGAACACACAGGAATCAGATTGACTACACCTGTGGCAAGAGGCGATGGAGAAGCTCAATATCTTCAGCCAAAACCAGGCCAGGAGCTGATTGTGGAACAGACCCATCAACTGCTCATATGCAAGTTCAACTTGAAGTTAAAGACAAAACAAGCCCAAGAGAGCCAAAATACGATCTTGAATATATCCCTACTAAATTTAGAGACCATCTAAAGAGTAGATTTGATGCACTGAACACCAATGACTGAAAACCAGAAGAATTGTGGGATGACATCAAGAACATCATCCATGAAGAAAGCAAGAAGTCACTAAAAAGACAAGAAAAGAAGAGAAGACCAAAATGGATGACAGAAGAAACTTGGAAACTTGCTGTTGAGTGGAGTGTAGCTAAAGCAAATAGAAGAAATGACAAGATAAAAGAGCTGAACTGCAGATTTTAAAGAGCAGCTTGATCAGACAAAGGCAATTACTATAATGAAATGTGCAAAGACTTGGAGTTAGAAAACCAAAAGGGAAGAACATGCTCGGCCTTTATCAAGCTGAAAGAATTAAGGAAAAAATGTAAGCCTCAAGTTGCAATATTGAAAGATTCTATGGGCAATGTATTGAAAGATGCAGGAAACATCAAAAGAAGATGGAAGGAATACACAGAGTCACTGTACCAAAAAGAACTGGTCAATCTTCATCCATTTCAGGAAGTGGCATATGTTCTAGAACCAATGGTATTGAAGGAGAAAGTCAAAGCTGCAATGAAGGAATTGGTGAAGAACAAGGCTCCAGGAATTGATGGAATCCATTCAAATATTTCAACAAATGGATGCCCCACTGGAGGCACTCAGAGATTTGGAAGACAGCCACCTGGCCAACTGACTGGAAGAGATCCATATTTGTACCAATTCCAAAGAAAGGTGATCCCACAGAATGTGGAAATTATCAAACAATATCATTAATATCACACACAAGTAAGATCTTATTGAAGATAATTTAAAAATGGTTGTAGCAGTATATGGACAGAGAACTTCCAGAGGTGCAAGCTGGATTCAGAAGAGGACGTTGAACAAAGAATATCATAGCTGTTGTCAGATGGATCTTGGCTCAAGGCAAAGAATACCAGAAAGATGTTTACTTGTGTTTTATTGACTATGCAAAGGCATTTGATTGTGTGGATCATGACAAATTATGGATAACATTGAGAAGAATGGGAATTCCTGAACACTTGATGGTATTCATAAGGAAACTGGACATTGACCAGGAGGCTGTCGTTTGAACAGAACAAAGGGGTGCTGCATGGTTTAAAATCAAGAAGGGAGTGCATCAGGGTTGTATCCTTTCCCCATCCTTATTCAATCTATATGCTGAGCAAATAATCCAAGAAGCTGGACTATATGAAGAAAAACTTGGCATCAGGATTGGAGGAAGAATCATTAACAACCTGCAATATGCTGACGACACAACTTTGCTTGCTGAAAGTGAGGATGACTTGAGGCACTTACTGATGAAGATTGAAGGACATAGCCTGCAGTATGGATTACATCTCAATATGAAGAAAACAAAAATCTTCACAACTGGACCAATAAGCAGCATCATGATAAATGGAGAAAAGATTGAGGTTGTCAAAGAATTCACATTGCTTGGTTCTACAGTCGAGGCCAACGAGGCAGCAGTCAGGACATTGGATGACGTATAGCACTGGGCAAGTTGGCTGCAAAGGAACTCTTTCAAGTGCTGAGGAGCAAGAACGTCTCCTTGAGGACTAAGGTGCACCTGAGGTGGACATGATATTTTCAATCACCTCATATGCATGTGAAAACTGGACAATGAATAAGGAAGACTGAAGAAGAGTTGATGCTTTTGAGTTGCGGTGCTGGCAAAGAATACTGAAAGTACCATGGATGGCTAAAAGAACTAACAGATCTGTCCTGGAGGAAATGTAGCCAGAATGCTCCCTGGAAGCAAGAATGGCCAGATTTCATCTCACCTACTTTGGTCATGTTGTCAGAAGGGACCATTCCCTGGCCAGGATGTCATGCTTAGTAAAATGGAGGGTCTACGAAAGAGGGGAAGGCCTTTAATGAGAGGGATTGAAACAGTGGCTGCGACGATGGGCTCAAGTATAGCAAAAATCATGGAACTGGTGTGGAATTGGGTGGTGTTTCATTCTGCTGTGCATAGGGTCGCTTTAAGTCTGAAATGACTTGATGGCACTTAACAAGTTCTGCAAACAATGGATGCAATTTAAAATTAAAATGAACTCTTTAATGGAGCTTCCCTAGTTCTTGCAATCTAGATAGAATTGTTTTAAACCTCTAATTCCACAGCCTGGAGAAGTCCTAAACTGCCATCAAATCATTGTGTTCTTATTATCTTAGTTTCTAAGTTTTTGAATTCTCTTAGTTTCTAAGGTTCTGAATTCTCAATCTCTGTGCTGCACCATTGACACAGATGTGCAACTTAACACTTCCAAAGAATCTATTCACACACAAAAAAAATTGGCTTCCCCAAACACATGTGTCTCCCCAAAACATGTGTCATAATTCTAACCCCTGTACCTGTGATTGTAATATAATCTAATGTCATTCCATAATGAAATGTTATATAATGTAATTCCCTTCTGTAACGTAGTCTAATGCAATGCGATTAATTAATCAGTGAGGTCATATCAATATAGGATAGACCCTAAGGATAATCACTTCTAGTTATAAAAACACCAGAATATACACAAAGATGCACATACACAGGGTGGGAGAGTTGAGGGTGGGAGAGACAAATGACATGTGAGAACCATCTACAAGCAAGGAACCAAAGAATAATTGGGAAGACAGACAAGAAATGAATTGACATTAATACAGCTGAGAACTGATTTGGACTTAGAGCATCAAGAATTGTGGGAAAATAAGTTTTTGTTCATTCAAGGGGGAAAAGAGAATTGACTTCCTGTTGAGTTACATTAGTGAGAGACACCTAGTAGAAAGAAGAAAGGATGTGTCAGGTAACTGAATCCATCAGCTTCCACTCTGCTGGTCATCATGGGCTGACTGAGTCCCTGACAAATGCTCACAGCTTACGAAAGATGGCTCTCTTCATACAACTTCTCTAACAACCACCTTTAGGTTGGGGCTCCCACTGGGTTATTTATACCTTCCTCACACATTTATTAAACTCTCTAAAAAATTTGAATGCACCATATGTTTCTTACTGCACTAGTGTACCTGTGAGCACATTCTACTTCTATCATTGAGGGTTTAACGTTAGGCAATTTATCTAACCTGTTTGGTGTTAATAAAATCATCTATGAAATGGGGACAATACTAGCTAGGATTGCTATGAGAATTAGATGGGATTGGACAGGTAGATAGTTCAATACAGTATCAAGAACATAGTAAATAGCTAGCAAATGAGAGCTATTATTTTGGTCTGTTCCACAGTCAGTCCCTGACCTTATTCTAACTGACGATATTGAGCTTCTGCATCATCTCTGTCCACAGATGTAGTTGATTTGATTCCTGTGTATTCCATTGTGGAGCTGAAACCCGAGTCCTAATAGCCTCCAGGGAAATCTTTAACCAGAAACCTTTAGTATGGAGATTAACACGTCCCATGCTGAGTCCTAATGCCTCCAGGTAGATCTTAAACCAGAAGCCTTTAGTATGGAGATTAACATGTCCCATGTCTCAGAACTTTTTATCAGAGATCTCCCTGGCCCCAAAAAGTCTCTCACCCACCTTTGAAAGCTCCAACAGCTCTCACCTCCCCACGGATTTTGCACATATCAAAGAAATCCACCCGGCCCCAAAAAATCTCTCACTCACCTTTGAAGCCGGGGGATTCCAACCCGCCCCCCAACTTCCCAAACCCCTGTCCTAAAACCCAATTATCTACTCCACCCTATATTTTTTTCTATGAAAATGTGATAGTAAAAGAGTATGAGGTCTTTTGCTCAAGCCACTGAATTGGTGAGAGCAGGGACCCTAACTCAAACTAGCAAATAAACTCTCCTTCTTGCACTTGCATTGTCGTGTGTTAGCAAATTCCTCACACCGAACAACTCCTTCATAACCTGAGCTCAACACCATCTGGCAAGGTCCACCTGTATGGTTGCTGTTTATGTTACTGAAAAAAAAAAAAAAAAAGGTATTTCCAATGCATAAGTCATCAGTCTTGCAAAATTCTATCATGCAATTTCTGGTGTCATTTCTATCCCCAAGGCTGTATTTTCCAACTACTGATGCTTCTTCTTTTTAAACAAGTCCACATGAGCCAAAATGTGACATTAAATATATCCCTTTGCATTTCAATCATCAGTAGTTATCTATATATCCCACGTGCATGCTTGGTCAATTTCAGACTACAGAAGTTGGTAAAAATCTTCAATTTCTTCATCATTCGCTTTGGTGTTTGGTGTGTAAATTTGAATAATAGTCATATTAACTGGTCTTCCTTGTAGAGGTATAGATATAATCCTTTCACTGACAGCATTATATTTCAGTATAGATCTTGAAATGTTCTTTTTGACCATGAAGGCAACACCACTCCTCTTCAATTAGTCATTCTTGGCATAGTAGACCGTACAATTATCCAATTAAAAATAGCCAATACCAATCCATTTCAGCTCACTAATACCTATGATATTCCATTTCCTTTTTGACAACTTCCAATTTTCCTAGTTTCATTCTTCATACATTGCTGTTATTTCTTCCCATTTTGAGTCATGCCCCATCAGCAAATAGAGGTCCAGAAATTTAATTCATCCACACCCAGTCATATTTTGGGTGGCTTCCAGCTGGAAGGGCACTATATCAGACAATGTTTCACTGATGGAACAGGCCATCAATTACTCATTTGCAAGTTTAAATTGAAGCTGAAGAAAATTTAAACAAGTCCACATGAGCCAAAATGTGACATTAAATATATCCCTCCTGAGTTTAGAGATCATGTGAAGAATAGATTTGAAGCATTAAACACCAATGACTGAAGATCAGATGAGTTCTGGGATGGAATCAAGGACATCATATATGAAGAAAGCTAAAGGTCATTAAAATGATAGGAAAGGAAGAGAAGACCAAAATAGATGTCAGAAGAGACTCTGAAACTTAATATTGAACAGAGAGTAGCTTAAGTGAATGAAAGAAATGATGAAGTAAAATATCTGAACAGAAGATTCCAAAGGGCAGCTTGAGAAGACAAAGTAAAGTATTAGGATGAAATGTGGTAAGAGTTCGAAAATCATAAGAGAAGAACATGCTGGATGTATCTCAAGCTGAAAGAATTGAAGAGAAATTCAAGTCTTGAGTTACAATACTGAAGGATTCTATGAGCAAAATATTGAATAGTGTGGGAAGCAACAGAAGAAGATAGAAGGAATACACAGAGTCACTGTATGAAAATAAGTGGTCAACATTCAACCATCTCAGTTGGTGGCATATGATCAAGAACCAATGGTACTGAAGGAAGAAGTCCAAGCCGCAGTAAAAGAATTGGCAAAAAAAAAAAAAAAAAAAAAGGCTCTAGGAATTGAAGGACTACCCATTGAGATGTTTCCAGAAACAGATGCAGCACTGCATGCACTCACTTGCTTATGCCAAGAAATTTGGAAGACAGTGACCTGGGTCCATTACAAAGAAAGGTGATCCAACCAAATGAGGAAATTATTGAATAATATCATATCACACAAGTAAAATTTTGCTGAAGACCATTCAAAAATATATTAACAAGGAGCTGCCAGAAATTCAAGCCAGATTCATAAGAGGAAGTGGAATGAGGGATATCATTGCTGATGTCAGATGGATCTTAGCTGAAAGCAAAGAATACCAGAAAGACGTTTATCTGTGTTTTATTGACTATGGAAAGACATTTGACCATGAGGATTATAACAAGTTATGGATAACATAGCTGTTGTTGTTAGGTGCCGTCGAGTTAGCTCTGATTCATAGCAACGCTATGTACAACAGAACAAAACACTACCTGGTCCTGTGCCAGCCTTACAATACTTGCTATACCCATTGTTGAATCATTTTTTGTACATTCCATGTTCCAATTATTAACAGATATTTGCAGCTATTTCTTCTCATATTGAGTCATGCCAAAAATGAGAATGGAGCTCCCAAAAGCTTTACTCCATCCACATCATTAAGATTGGCTCTACTCTGAGGAGGCAGCTCTTCCCCAGTAGTATTTTGAGTGCCTTCTGACCTGATGGGCTCACCTTCCAGCACTATATTGGGCAATGTTTCAGGACTATTCATAAAGTTTTCCAGTAATATATCAGGCAGTGTTTCACTGCTATTTGTGAAGTTTTCACTGGCCAATTCTTTGAGAAGTGGATGGCCCCTTCCTTCTTCTGATTCTGTCTTAGTCTGGGAGCTCCACTGAAATTTGTCCATCATGGCTTACCTTGCTGGTATTTGAAACACCTGTGACATAGCCTTCAGTCTCATAGCAACATGCAAGCCCCCACACTATGTATGACAAGCTAACAGACGAGTGGTGGGGATAACATTGCAGAGAATGGGAATTTTAAAACACTTAATTTTGTTCATGAGGGACCTGTCTTTAGACTAAGAGGCAGTCATTTGAACAAAACAAGGGAATACTGCATGGTTTAAAACCAGTAAAGATTTGTGTTAGGGTTGTATCTTTTCACCATACTTATTCAATCCGTATGCTGAGCAAATAATTCAAGAAGCTGGACTATATGAAGAAAAATATTGCATCAGGATTGGAGGAAGATTCATTAATGGCCTGTAATATTCAGATGATACAACCTTGCTTGCTGAAAGTGAAGATAACTTGAAGCACTCATTGATGAAGATCAAAGACTACAGCCTTCACTATAGATTATACATCAATATAGAGAAAACAAAAATACCAAAGACTGGAACAATAAGCAATATCATGGTAAATGGAGAAAAGATTGAAGTTGTCAAGATTTTATTTTTACATGATCCATAATCAATACCTATGGAAGGAGCAGTCACAAAAGCAAACAATGTATGGCATTGGGCAAATGTGCTGCAAAAGACCTCTTTAAAATGTTAAAGAGCAAAGATGTTACTTTAGAGACTAAGATGTACCTGAGCCAAGCCAAGATATTTTCAGTAGCCTCATGCCTAAGGCACTTGACTGCTAACCAGAAGGCTGGTGGTTCAA
>NW_006921668.1:8678123-8682121 GCF_000298275.1 Orycteropus afer afer
CACTCCTCGGAAGGAAGGTTGGGCAATCTACTTCCGTAGTGATACTGCCTCGGAAACCCAAGGAGGGGTCGCTATGAGTCTGGGCTGACTTGACGACATGTAACAACAACAACAACAAAGCCAGATGGAACCACTGAGACTATGGCCCCTAGCTGCCCTGCAGGTCTGGAATTGAACACACACCTGTGGCTTCCAGCCAAACAGTAGACAGACATATGAGTTGAACATTTACCTCAAGTAGATACACTCCTTGGAGAGAACAAGCATGGGGGAAAGAAGGGCTGTTTATGCACAGGGAGACAACTCAGGGGGCAGGAGTGCATGGAGTGATGGATACAGGGAAGAGGTAACTATCGGGAGGAAGTAGGAGTGGAGATGTTGCGTTGTGGTAAATTGCGGTCAATATCATGAGACAAAGTGTATGTGAACTGCTGTATGGAAAGTGTATTTGCTCTGTAAATTTTCACCCAAATCACAATAAAAAGGAAAAAGAAAAAAAGATTGAATTGAGATAAATTTTCACTAATAAAATTGGCAAAGACCATATTCACATGATCATATCTCCTAGTATGAGTAGGAGATGAGAAAACAGACATTATGAACATTGCTTGTTGCCAGAGTTAAGTACATAAACTTTTGGAGGACAATTAAAAATATTCATATTGTGTATAGATGAATGACTTGACATCTGGGGTTTGCTTTAAAACTATATACCAGGATCTAGGTTGAGGGAAATTGGGAGGGAAGAATTATATAAGATTGATTATACATTAGTAATTGTTGACATTCCCTCAATTATAAACAATGATGCATTAAACTATTTTCTCTAATTTGCATGTTTGTAAACTCTCATAATAAACATTTAAAAAATTAAAAAGTACACGGGTCTTTTAATGCATAAATAAAACACCTTTTTTCAGGTGCCTGCTATTGCCATCCACCACTTGTTTGTCAGTTTGCTGTACTACAGTGGCTTGCATGTTGCTCTGATGTCGGAAGCTATGCCATTGGTGTATCACATACCAGCAGGATCACTCATGGTGGACACGTTTTAGTGGAACTTCCAAATTAATACTGACTAAGAAAAAAGTCCTACTGTTCTCTACCTGAAAATTAGCCAATAAAAACTTTATGGGTCATGATAAATTATTGTCTGACCTACTTGCACATGTCATCAGGAGGTATCAACTACTGGAGGAGGACATCATGCTCGGTGAAGTAGAAGGCCAGCAAGGGCAAGGGATGGATTGGAACAATAGCCACAATGATGAGCTCAAACATACCCGTGATCACAAGGATGACAGGACTAGGCACCATTTTGTTCTGTTTACATATGATCACCATGAGTCCGAATTGACTTTACAGCTGTTAAGAACAATAAGAACTACCAGTACTATGCCAGACACAGTTATAAGAGTTGGAGATATAATTGTTGTTGTTATGTGCTGTCGAGTCAGACCTGACTCATAGCAACCGCTCTTTGGGTTTCCGAGGCAGTATTACTACAGAAGTAGATTGCCCAACCTTCCTTCCGAAGAGTGGCTGGTAGGTTTGAACTGCCAGCCTATTGGTTAGCAGTCAAGTGTCTTAAGCAAACAAATATATCATGGAAGGAAGATGAGGCAATGTACTTCTGTAAAGATTTACCACCTTGGAAACCCGATGGGGGTCACTATGAGTCATAATTAACTTGATGTCAGTGGGTTTGGTTTTTGATTTTCTTTTTTGTTTTTCATTGAACTTAATTCTAGTTACAGAAAAAAGAGGCTATAAACACATAAAAAACACATGGAATATGTCAAGTGGTGATCAATGTTACTAAGAAAGAACAGATTAAGGGGAATGTTGCAGGTGGTGCTAGTTGTGTGCTTTTTAAGATAAATTTGTATGGAAAATGTTTCTGATAGCATAGCATTTAAACAGAGATGTAAAGAAAGGGAGCAATCCAAGTGAAAATCTTGCAGGAGAACATTCTGGGAACATTCCAGGAAGAGAGATGAAAGTCCTGAGGAGAAATCACACTTGGTATGTTTAAAGACTAGCAAGTAAAATCTGTGGAAAGGAGATTATGCTTGGTGTAATAAGAATAGAATGTATAAGAATCGAGAGCTATCCAGAGGCAAGATCACTTAGGGCTTTGCAGATGATGGGAAAAGCACTGAAAGTATTCTGAATGAGATGGAAAGCCATTAGAGGGTTTTCAACAGGGATATGACATAATTTGACTGCTCTAAGAATACTCTGCTGTTGGGGGTGTGAGGGTTGGGAAGCAAGAGTGAAAACAGGGGGACTAATTCAGAAGCTACTGGTAAAATCTAGGTGAGAGACAGTGGTGCAGATGGAGTTGTTAAAAGGTGATTGGATTTGCTAGCATTTGGTGGCAGAATCAACAGGTTTTCTTGATAGATTGCATATATAATATAAGATAAAGAAAGTTGATTTCCCAGGTTTCTGGCCTGAGAAACCAGAAAAGTGGAGTTGCCATTTACAAGTTTTCATTTTAACAATCAAGAATTACATCTTATCAGTGTGAAAAATAAAGATACCTCTTGATTGAGGTGTTGAGGGAGCAATTGGAATAAGCAGTCTGGCATTCAGAGGAGAGGTACAGACTGGCTATATAAATTTGGAAAGCCACTGACACAGTGATGATAGTTGTTATTGTTAGGTGTTGAGTAGTCAGTTATGACTCATAGTGACCCTATGTACAACAGAATGAGACATTGTCCGGTCCTGGATCATCCTCACAATCCTTGCTATTTTGAACCCAATGTTGTAGTCACTATGCCAAAATATATCTTTGATGAATTTATTTTTTGCTGGCCCTCTACTTTACCAAACATGTCCTTCTCCAAGGAATAGACCCTCCTATTATTCTGTCCAAAGTATATGAGACCAAGTCTCATCATCTTTGGTTCTAAGGAGCATCCTAGCTGTACTTCTTCCAAGAATCTGTTCTTTCTTCTGGCAGCCCATGGTACATTCAATATTCTTTACAAACACCATACTAAAAAGGCATCAATTCTTTGATATTCCTTATTCATTATCTGGCCTCTGGTAGTACAGTGCTTAAGGCATTTGACTGTTAACTGGAAAGATGACAGTTCTAACCCACCAGGCACTCTGCAGAAAGAAGATGCAACAACCTATTTCTGTAAAGATTTACCACTTTGGAAAATTAACGGGGGTTGCTATCAGTCACAATAGATTCAGTGGCAGTGGGTTTGTATTATTTATTTTTTCAGCTTTCTCATGCATTTTGAGGTAATTGAAAGTATCATGGCTTGGGTCAAGTGCACCTTAGTTCTCAAAGTGACATCTTTGCTTTCTAATACTTCAAAGACATCTTTGACAGCATGTTTGCCCAATGCAATGTGTAATTTGATTTCTTGACTGCTGCTTCCACCAATGTTCATTGTGGATCTGAGTGAAATTAAATCCTTGATAATTTCAATCTTTTCTCTATTTCTCATGACGTTGTTTATTGGTCTAATTGTGAGGATTTTTGTTCTTTATGTTGAGGTGTCATTCATACAGAAGGCTGTATTCTTTGTTCTTCAACGGTAAGTGCTTCAAGTCTCTTTTGCTTTTGTCAAGCAAGGTTATATAGTTAAAGCCATGATACTAAAAGAAATCTCCAAGAATACATAGAGAAGATGCCAGAAGCCTCGGGCACATACAACTTCTATGTTCCAGGCTAGGAAGATAAGGAAGAAATAAGAAAGGAGGTGGGAGAACTACAAATGGTGACCTCAAAGTGAAGTGATCAAAGTGTTTCACAAACTGATTCACTGGGCTTAATGCTGCTGATAGGCAAGAAAGGTGAGGATCAAGGCCTGTGCTTAGATTTGCAATGTGGGATATATTGCTATTTTTTGACAGTGGTGGGACAAGTGAAGTGTTGGCATTTATTTATTTATTTATTTATTTATTTATTTATTTTTATTTGGGTGAAGATTTACAGAGCAAATTCACTTTCCATACAGCAGTTCACATAT
>NW_006921668.1:8682221-8688147 GCF_000298275.1 Orycteropus afer afer
AGCCACTCCTCGGAAGGAAGGTTGGGCAATCCTACTTCCATAGTGATACTGCCTCGGAAACCCAAGGAGGGGTCGTTATGAGTCAGGGCTGACTCGACGGCATATAACAACAACAACATAGACATGTGAAAGCTGGACAATGAATAAAGAAGATCACAGATGAATTGGTGCATTTGAATTGTGGTGCTGGAGAAGAATTTGAAAGTACTGTGGACTGCCCGAAGAACAAACAAATCTGTCTTGGGGGCAGTACAGCGAGAATGCTCCATAGAAGGAAGAATGGCCACACTTCTTTTCTCGTACATTGGTCATGTTGTCAGAAGGAACCAGTCCCTGGAGAAGGAAATCATTCTTGGTAAAATAGAGGGTCAAAGAGAAAGGGGAAGACCCTCAATGAGATGGATTGACACAGTGATTGCAATGTTGGACTTAAGTATGGCAACAATTGTGAAGATGCCACACTTGGCAGGGTTTCATTCTGTTGTACATAGAGTCACTATGAGCTGGGACCAATCTGATGGCACCTAACATCAACAGCAACATTATTGTGGTTACTGTTAATATTGTTTTCATTGCTATTGTTCCTTTGTCATTATTTCACATTTGGTTTGAATAACATCTAACTTTTGTTGGTGTACTGGGTTGAATAGTGGCCCCTAAAATTTATGTCTTTGTGAACCCTGTGAATGTGACCTTATTAAAAATAGGGTCTTTGCAGGTATAATCAAATTAAGATGAGTTTATACTAGATTAGGTGGGCCCTAAATCCAATTTGACTGGTGTCTTTATAAGAGGAGGGAGATTTGCACCCAGAGAGAAAGGTACACAGAGAGAACACAATGTGGAGATGGAGGCAGAGATTGTAATGATGTGTCTAAAGCTGAACAATGCTAAGGACTGCTAGCAACCACCTAAGCTTGTAGTAGAAGCAAGGAAGGATTATTTATTAGAATCTTCTGAGGCAGTATGGCCCTGTGGACAACTGTATTTTAGACTTCTAGCCTCCAGAATAGTAAAAGTTGCCCAGTTTGTGACAGTTTGTTATTAGACCCCCAGGAAATTAATTAGCTGGGTGAAATAACAATGCTGAACTTAAGAAAGATGAACTATGATTTTATATCAGATTTAAAGGCTTAACAGAGTTTACTTGAGGTCACCATCTTAG
Organism: Orycteropus afer afer; assembly: GCF_000298275.1. NCBI lineage: Eukaryota > Metazoa > Chordata > Mammalia > Tubulidentata > Orycteropodidae > Orycteropus > Orycteropus afer. The sequence continues at coordinate 8,683,387 of NW_006921668.1, forward strand.
CAATACAAAAGTTAAACATTGATTATGAAGTAGAATTCACAGAATATTCTCATACTGGGAGATTTGTCTTTGGCTCACGTCTGATTGAATGTGTCAGGCTAATTTATCTCCTGCAAGAAGGGAGAGAGTCTTGTTATTTGAAAGGGCAAGTGTTCCAAAAATTTTATATGGGAAAAGTTGGAAGGAATATTTATATTGAGCACCCCACATGAAGTAACTTCTAAATCTGTATGAGATTTTTCTGTTTCTTACAGTCTTTTCTGGGCCACTTCTCTCTTGGATTTTATTTATTTGTTAATTTTCTCTTTCTAGACTTTTCCTCTTATAGAAGCTGTTGTTCTTCTCATTAGCTACTACTGAGTCATCCTTGATTCATGGTTGACCTTATGCACAACAGAAAGAAAAACTGTCTGGTTTTGCACCATCCTCATGATTGGTTGCAGATTAGTTGTGATACATAGGGTTTTTATTGACTGATTTTTGGAAGTAGATTGCCAGACCTTCTTCCCCAGTCTCTCTTAGTCTGAAAACTCTGCTGAAACCTATTAACATCATAGAAACATGCAAGCTTCCTCTGATGGATATGTGATGGCTGCACATGAAGTGCATTGGCCAGGAATTGAGCTCAGATCTCCCTCACAAAACACAAGAATTCTACCATGAATCACCAATGCCCACCTCACAAGAGCTACCCTTGATATTTCCTTCCTTCTTCTATTTAGATTATCCTTATTATTCTGACCCTTTGTTCTGGTTTGACGTGTCATAGTTACACTGTCCAATACAAATTTCTGTGATGATGAAAGTGTTCTATATCTGCACTGTTCAATATGGTACTCAGTAACATGTAGCTACTGAGCATTTGAAGCATGGTTAGGGAGACCAAGGAACTAAATTTTCAATCATAATTAATTTAAAGTTAAATGGCCACATGTGGCTAGTGGCTACCATGTTAGATAAAAAAATGACAGAAGATGACTCCCCAAACAGTAACTGAATTTGCATACTCTCAATTTGAACAACTAACACAGACACTAAATGCACTGCTGTCCAGTCGGATCAGAATCATAATGACCTCTCCTTGGTTTCCTAGGTGGTATCACTATGGAGGTAGATTGTCCAACCTTCCTTCCAAGGAGTGGCTGGTGGGTTTGAACTTCCAGCTTTCTGGTTAACAGTCAAATGTTAGGCACTATGCCACCAGAGCTCTTAGTGCAGACACTCTAGCATCTTCAAAACACAATCCTTAATTCTCAAGAGACAAATGTTCATTGGTCCAGCTTGTGTCAGCTACCACCCCAGGTTCTACTAGCTTTGCCAAAAGCAAAGCAAAATAAAACAAAACAAACTCATGGCCTATGAGTCAATTGTGACTCATGCCAACCTCCATTTAGGTTTTCAAGTCATGAGTTTTCTTTGTGGAAGCAGACTGCCTCATCTTTCTTCCACGGAGCAGCTGGTGGGTTTGAACAATTGACCTTCTTGATTAGTAGCCAAATGCCTTAACCAATACACTACCAGAGCTCCTTAGCTTTGCTAAAGTGATAGATAAAAGCACAAAATCAAAGTCATTGCCATGGAGTTAATTCTGACTCTTAGCAACCCTATAGAACAGGGTAGAACTGCATCATAGGGTTTCCAAAGCTGTAAATCTTTTTGGAAGCTGACTACCATATCTTTCTCCCCTGGAGTCGGTGGTAGGTTTGAACTGTTAGATTTTGTTACCAGCCAAGCACTTTAACCTCTGCACCACCAGGGCTCCTTAATATAAATACATATTTATATTGTTGTTGTTAAGTGCTGGCGAGTCAGTGACCCCTCCTTGGGTTACCAAGGTGGTATCACTGTGGAAGTAGATTACCCAACCTTCCTTCCAAGGAGTGGCAGGTGGGTTTGAACCACCAGCCTTTGGGTTAGCAGTCAAATGCCTTAGGCATTATGCCACTAGAGCTCCTATATTTTATATTATAAAATAGAAATATATATATGTGTGTATATATGTGTATATACATTATATATATATATGCCAACTCTGCACAGAGAATCTCAGTCAGTCAGTCTCACTGCTATCGAGTCAGATCCGACTCATAGCGACCCCTCCTTGGGTTTCAGAGGCAGTATCGTATCACTACGGAAGTAGATTGCCCAACCTTCCTTCCAAGGAGCATCTGGGACATATGTGGTTTGTTGCTGCTGCTGTTAGTTGCTGTGGAGTCAGCTCTGACTTACAGCAACCCTCTGTATAACAGACTAAACTGTTGGCCAGCCCTTCACTATCATTATAATAGTAGGCATGTTTGAGCCTGCAAAATTGATGTATTTGAATTATGGTGTTGCCAAAGAATATTAAATATATCATGGACTGCCAGAAGAATGAACACATCTGTCTTGGAAGAAGTATGGCCAAAATGTTCTTAGAAGTGAGGATGGTGAGATTTCATCTCACTTACTTTGGACATGTTATCATGAGGGACCAGTCCCTGGAGAAGGACCTCATGCCCAGTACAGGGTCAGTGAAAAGAGGAAGACCCTCAAGGAGATGGACTGACATAGTAGTTTCAGTCATGAGTTCAAACATATCAACAGTTGAGAAGATGGCACAGGACCAGGCAGTACATGACCCTATTGTACATGGGGTCACTATGAGTTGTAACTGAATTGACAGAACCTAACAACAACAGCATGTTTGAGCCCATTGATGCAGTAACTGTGGCAGTCCATCGCATTGAAGATATTCCTCTTTTTTGCTGGCCCCAAATAGTATGATGTCCTTCTCCAGTGACTGGTTCTTCCTGACGATGTATCCAAAGTGAGGGAAACGAGTCTTGCCATTCTTGTGCCTAAGGGGCATCCTGGCTGTTGTTTCTTCAGGACTGACTTGTTCTTTCTTCTAGCATTTCATGGTATAGTCAGTATTCCTCACCAACATCATAATTCCAATGCATCAATTTTTCTTCTGTCTTCTTTTTTCATTATCCAGCTTTCATGTGCAATGAGATGATTGAAAATACCATGAGTTGGGTCAGGCCCACTTTAGTCATCCAAGTGGTATCTTTCTCTAAAATTTTAAAGAGAAGATATATGGATGAGCTCAAATAGCAAAGAAATAAAAAAATGTCAATTATTGAGAAATCAAATTTCAGTTTTTGGAGGTATCTAACCCATTTCTGTTTTTCCCTTTTGTAAGAAATTTAGTTTGAGAGAATAATAGTCCACTGAAGCAGGATTCTAGGAATATTATTCTTTTATCTCTTAGTTTTTCAGCTGTCAAAATACATCTCTAATTCCTAAGCAGTGGAGCAGGTAGGAAAGTGCACTTAGTTTGGCAGGACTTGACCCAAGATGGAGCCCTCTCCCCTGATGTTAAGCAACCTTCCTAGTGGGGTAGATGTGGAGTGTCAAGTATAGGTTAAGGTCAAGGCTGTCTGGATGCTCTCACATTTCTTCCTTGTAGTACCCTCAGTTTAGTCTATCTGAGTGTTTGGTCGTATCTATCTAAGTATTTTATCTATCCTGACCTTTGAGGTCTGTTGATCATTAAGATTTTTACTATTAGCATCTGACTTATTCCTAGCCTCTAGCTTAGCTTTATGGCTTCCCAATCCTGTGTACCTTCTGATTCTAATTTTTTAAACCTGTTTCCTAACTACTGGCTTGTCATCATTTTTATCAGGCATTATCCCTGATTACTCAGTTTTTCCACAATGATCTTCCCCAAGGGCTCCTTTCTGAGGAACCTCACTGCCTGGCATGATAGATGTGTCCTTTGGCCAATATTTTCAGGTGAATGTATTTCCTTATTCTTTTCTAATAAAATCCACATTATGCATTGATATTGTAACTAATGGAAAACATGTGTTCTAATGATACCTCTTAAACATTGTCAAAAACTTGATAAACTGGGACTGGAATAGTAACAGAGCAATAAGAGGTAAATTCCTACTATTAAGGAAAAATATCCCAAAAGTGTTAAAGTCCAAAACCTGTAGCCAGAGAAGGGATGCATTATTTTACAGTGTTATACTTCAGAACCAGCCTAAAATAACATAATTTTTTAAGCCAAGTACTATGGTGTGACTTTGCTATTTATTACTGATTTCAGATAAGGAGCCCTGGTGGTACATTGCCTAAGGCATTTGACTGCTAACCAGAAGGCTGGTAGTTCAAACCCTCTAGCCACTGCTCAGAAGAAAGGTTGGGCAATCTATTTCTATAGAGATACTACCTTGGAAACCCAACCCAGAAGGGGTCGCTATGAGTCAGATCTGATTAAAGGGCAGCTAGCTTGTTTTGGTTTTTTTTTGGTTTAGTCCTTAAAGTGACTTGTTTGCTCTTTAGCAGTTTAAAGAGGTCTTTTAGCACCAGATTTGCCCAGGGCAATATGACATTTGAATTCTTGACTGCTGTTTCCATGGGTGTAGATTGTAAATCCAAGTAAAATGAAATCTTTGACAACTTCAATATTTTCTTCATTTATCATGATATTGCTTATTGGTGATTGCCACCAAGTCAACCCATGGTGACCCCCTGTGTGCAGAGTACAACTGTTTCACAGGGTTTTCAAAGCTGTGACCATCCAGAAGCAGATGTCCAGGTCACCACCAACTTTTGGCTACTGCTACTTTACTATTTGTCTCCCCTAGGGACTTAATCTTATCCTAATATTCTGGGGTTTTTTTTGTGTGTGTGTGCATACATATCCTGGGAGATTCTTTTTTTTTTTATGTAAAGCCACCATTGGGATAATTGTGATATAGCAGC
>NW_006921668.1:8691536-8695046 GCF_000298275.1 Orycteropus afer afer
GTCTGTATCCTTCCCTTCAAGGCTCAGGGGTCCAAGATTATCTTCTGCGTCTGTGTTAATTGGTTTCCCTTTTCTTTGTTGAAGAGGGTCTGTGCAGTCCTTCTGCCTAGTCCGCCATCTTGCCGGAACTCCAATATTCTGTTTTTTTAAAAGGCCTAAAAAAATTCTCAAAACATTAAAAAAAAAATTTACAACAACTTTATAGTCTAGTGATTTACTCATTAATTATTAAGTTCAATAAATTTTGACATATTCATTGTATATTTGTGCAAGTCATGTTTTAAGTTACAAAAATTAAAAACTCGTGTGATTATAAAAGGTAGTAATATTAAAATAGTATTAAATATAAAATCAAATATATGTATCTGTGAGTCTTAGGCCAATGGAAGGAAAAATAACATTGAAGGTAATAAGGTTGAGAAAAGTGAGAGTGCAGATTGTCACCCAGTTAGGGAAGAACAAGCCAGAAAGAAAAGATTATGACAGAATATGGGGCTCCAACACTCTAAAAGGGTTTTCCTGAGCTCATTCTGCCCCTATTCACCACCAAGACACCATGAAGAATGACTTCATGGTTAAAAGAGAAAAAAATACTGTCAAATCACCATCTGTTTACTTATGTCTGCTGCTTCCTTTTTAGGAGGCAAAAAGTTAAATCCAATGCAGAGAAAAAAAGTTTTTTTTTTTTTTTTTAACTATTGCCACTTAGGAAGTGTGATAAACCAAAATTGTTACACTAAAGTTCTTTTGTTGCTATTAGCTGGTATTAAGGCATTCATTTTAATAGATATGAAAATGATAGAGAGCTTTAGGGGGATCTGGCGGCTGGGAGCAGGTAGGGGAGAGAGTGACATCATAAAGGGAATAAGAGTTGAAAGGAGAGACTGAGAAACAGATGACAGTCTTCACACCATGCTTCGTTTTTAAATCTTTCTCTTCAAAAATATTTTCATTTCTTTTTGAAATAGGAACTTCATTATGAAAACAGTTTATCTACAAACAATTTATTATATAAGACATTACTACAAGTCCATCTTCTTTGTCAGTGGTAAGAGCATGGGTTCCAGGAGGCCCAAGTAATACTACCATTTACAAACCGTGTTCTGGGTAGAGTCAGATTTATTATATTACTTACTCATCAGGGCATTTTAAAGAATAAGTAGAACTATTTTAACTTTTAGATAGCTTCTATTTAAATACAACACGTTTAATTTTGGTCTTTATGTAACTTGTGAAAAAGAATACTCCTTTAATTAAACAAAATAGTGCAGGTAATTGTTCTCATTTCAAAAGGAGTTTTCACTTTTTTAAATTAGTTCCTAACATGGATTCTTTAAATAAACAATTCCTCCAATATATTTGAAACATGATTTTATGTAACTTAAAGGAGGAAAAAAGATTTCTAGGAAAATACCTGCTATGTAAGTTGAAGTGCTACTGAAATCTTTCTTTCTTTATCAAGGTAGTCAGATCAAGAGTCCCTATTTCCCCTTAACTAGTATCTTTATTTTCTGAAATAACATCAAGAAATAGATGTAAAGAAAGCAGTAAATTCCTTGTTTTTCTGTTCCCTTCCTTTTTTTCCTGTTCCCTTCCCTTCCCTTCCCTCCTCTTCCCTTCCCTTCTTCCAAGCTGTGTTCATGTACAGACAGGCCCAATGCACTGTGTTGTGGCTAAAATGGCTTGCTGCTGCCTGGGAAATGGCCCCTTTGAGGATTGTGAATACTCACTGTTAGCCAAGACAGAGTAACTTAAGCAATATCCTTCATACCTAAGTCTAAAGGTGCTGAGAGAATGGCCAACAATTTTTCTTTTATGGTATTACTCAGTTTTTTGTTCTTAAGATCCTCTGGACAGGTACCATAGAAGGCAGGTCTATGAACTTTGGATGGCAGCTACTGCTAGAGAGTTCTGGAGAGCCTCTGGAACACTCATGAACACCCGCCTCTGCTTGGGTCTGCCACTAAGAACCATGGAAGGCAGGAATCACAGATACCTGGAGGAGCTGGTGCAAACACCAGGATCCCTCCCAGGGAGCAGAAGAAAGTGCCAGGCTGAGGAGGCCTTGGTCTTTGGAGCCCTCCATTTCCATCCCTCACTTCTAGTTGAATTCATACACTGATTGGTGAGTGGGCCACATCTGTGATCTACTTAACATCGATCTACATGGACAGTGGAAATTGTTGACCTATTATATCCTTCAATGAGGAGTAAGTAAATTTCTTATCCAGAAATCTAGCTGGATGGAATCTCAAGCAAATTCAAAGATTTGTCCCACTCTCAATCCAACTGATAACTCCACCATCAATCAGATTTTTGAAAGGGAAGAAATGGAGTTAATTGTGATCATGGACTAAGAAGTTTCAAGCTTCACTATTAAAGCAGTGGGGGGGCGGGGGAAGGCAAGGACAGACACTTCCTCAACCTCTGCCCAGACTTTAAATTTATTTTTGTGTCTTTTAAATATGTTCAGGCTTTTTGGTAAGCTGACAAGATGAGATTTTCAAATCTTTCTTTTGCATTTCACATATGAATGGTGCCAGATTTACCTTAAAAAAAATCATAGTTGAGCTACCAGTGTTTCCCGCCCCCCTTTCATTCACGAGTCCTTTCCAAGGCAGGAAATCAACAAGAGAGAAAATTTACAGCTAGTCTAACTTAAAGAATGCTGTTCTTAGCACTGGATTTTCTTTTCTGCTTTTAAATATCCCATTTGTCTTCACATTTTCTTTTCCAAAGCCCTCCCCATCCTCTTCCTTGTGGCTAGATGTTTAGTATGCTAACCCTTATGAGAACAGAAGGTTTTCTCCAGACAGTCACAGAGCTGTTCTGTGTGACTGCCAGAGCAGCCAACCTGAGCCCGCCCAGCACAGACCCAGCCTGGCACTTCCAGGACGCAATCTGTCTCCACTCCCACAACAGAAGAGGGGCCAGGAGGCACCTTTGGCTGGCTGGCACCTACTTCCGGAATTGTAAGATGGCTTCAAAGACTGAGCAAAGTCTCCAGAAAGATTTTTTTTTTTTAATAACTTTATCAACAGAGGTAACTAATTTAAAAATATCCTGGTGAGGTACAAGCAACTTATTTTTCTCAGCAATTTTTCTGTGTACTCCATGCCCCCTCACATCCTGTTTAAATCAAAGAAGGATTGAAAAAAAGTAATGCCACATTTTTTTTTTTTAAGAAAAATTTCTTTTAGTAAGTATGTACTGAGATGATTGGGAGTCCTTGGATAGTGCAAATAGTTAAAGCACTTTGCTGCTAATCAAAAGATTGGCAGCTCTAGGAGACCCAGAGGTCCCTCAGAAGAAAGGCTTGGTGTGCTACTTCTGAAAAATGAGCCACTGAAAATGCTATGGAGCCCAGGTCTACTCTGACACACATGGGGTCACAATGAGTCGCAATCAACTAGATGGGAAAACGATTTTTTTTTTTCCACAGAGATGATTAAGATAGGGCTCTGATTTTATAATTTTTCAAGTTATGGTACATAATTATATGAGTAAAAT
>NW_006921668.1:8706583-8716453 GCF_000298275.1 Orycteropus afer afer
TTTTGTATCCTTCCCTTCTAGGCTCAGGGGTCCAAGATTATCTTCTGTGTCTGTGTTAATTGGTTTCCCTTTTCTTTGTTGAAGAGCATCTGTGCAGTCCTTGTGCCTAGTCCGCCATCTTGCCGGAACTCCAGGGTTGGCATTTTTTATGATAGCACTATGATCCCAAATTTACAAAAATAAAAATAACATCTGTCTACCTAGAAATAAAACTGCAAGCATTTATACAAAATCTTAGCAGTTATCATCTATGGGTAATGATGTGTTAGGTCATCCTCAATCTTTTTTTTTTTGCTTATGCTTTTAACCACACAGACTGCATGGGATTAACCTTCCTTCAATATTAATGCTGACTCTCTAGTCCTCACTTAGTTTGTATCCTAGGTTGGCCTCCTATTGCTTCTATGAAATGTACAGATGCATCATATTATTTGAAAGCATCTATGTGGGTGGCACAAATGTTTAAGCACTCAGCTACTAACCAAAATATTGGTGATTCAAATCCACCCAGAAGTTCCGTGAAAGCAAGTCATGGAGATCTACTTCCCAAAGGTCACAGCCTTGAAAACCCTATGAAGCACATTTCTACTTTGCGTACATGGAATCTCCTTAAGTTAGAATTGACTCAGCATCAACTTTTTTTTTTCTTTTAATGTGAGACATCAAACACATATCTTTCTTTGACTCCCTCTAGTTCTTAAAATAAAAAATATATAATATATATATGTGTGTGTGTGTATATATATATATATATATATATATATATATATATATATGTCCTTGAGTGCCTTACTGCCCTGTTTTCATGAAGCACAACTTGAAGGAAGCATCAATTCAGTTCTTGGGATCTGGAAGCATGCTTAGGGCCTCGCTGTTGGCAATGCTAAGATGACAACATATATTAATTATAGGTCAAATGTAGAGTTAAGAAAGATAGACACCAGATAAAATATTGCCATGACTGAAGCCCAAATTATGGAAGTAAAGTGATTATGATGAAACCATATCAATTATCAGTTAACAATGGTCAAGTCAATATGAAGAATTATTCTTTGAGTGGCCTAATCTATACTGAATGCTGGAAATTATGGGAAAACAATACAGATAATGGTCTTTGAGCTGAAAGAATTTATTGCTTAGTGGGAGATATGATTCATACACAGATCAATAACAATAATTAGATGAAGAACAATTAAATGAAAAGTTGTTGCTGCAGACCATTAACCCCATGCATTTCAGAAAAAGAAAGGATCAGGAGTGTGGTATTAATTAAGGCTGAGCTATAAAGATCTTGATTTAAACTTTGAAGGACACTTTGATTGAAGAAGAGTCAGGACAGAAATTCAATGGGAGAACTAAATAGAAAACCAGATGAGTTGTGTGATGACATCAAGAACATCATACATGAAGAAAGCAAAAGGTCATGAAAAAGAAAGGAAATGAAGAAAACACCAAAATGGATATCAGAAGAGATACTGTAACTTGCCCCTGAATGGAGAGTAGCAAAGGCAAATAGAAGAAATGACAAGATAAAAGAGCTGCACAGACTCCAAAGAGCAGTTCAAGAAGACAAAATGATTTATTATAGTGAAATGCAGAGACCTGAAGTTAGAAAACCTAGAGGGAAAAACACACTTGCCATTTCTCAAGCTGAAAGAACTGAAGAACCAATTCAAGTCTCAAGTTGCAATACTGAAGGATTCTATGGGCAAAATATTGAATGATGCAGGAAACATCAAAAGAAGATGGAGGGAATACATAAAGTCACTGTACAAAAATAATTGGTCAATGTTTAACTATTTCAGGAGGTGGCATATGATCAAGAACCCATGGTACTAAAGGAAGAAATTGAAGTTGCACTGAAGGAATTGGAAAAAACAAGGCCCCAGGAATTGATGGAATACCCATTGGGATGTTTCAACAAACAGATGCCCCACTGGAGGCACTCAGTTGGCTATGCCAAGAGATTTGGAAGAGAGCTACCTGACCAACTGACTAGAAGAGACCTATATTTTTACCTATTCTAAATAAAGGTGATCCAACAGAACGTGGAAATTAGCAAACAATATCAATATCACACGTGAGTAAAATCTTGCTCAAGATAATTTAAAAATGGTTGCAGCAGTATACTAACAGGGAACTTCCAGAAATGCAAACTGGATTTCGAAGGAGACATGGCATGAGGGATATCATTGATGATGACAGATGGATCTTGGCTGAAAGCAAGGAACACCAGAAGGACGTTTACTTGTGTTTCAGGAAAAAAAAAAAAAAAAAATTGACTGTGTGGATTGTAACAAATTATGGAGAACATTGTGAAGAATGGGAATTCCAGAGCACTGAACTGTGTTCATGAGGAAACTGCACATAGACTAGCAGACTGTTATTCAAACAGAACAAGAGGATACTGCCTGGTTTAAAATCAGGAAGAGTAAACATTGGGGTTGTATCCTTTCACCATACTTATTCAATCTGTATGCTGAGCAAATAATCCAAGAAGCTCAATTATATGAAGAAGGACATGGCATCAGGATTGGAGGAAGACTCATTAAGCAGATGACATGCAGATGACACAACCTTGCTTACTGGAAGTGAAGGTGATTTGAAGCACTTACTAATGAAGATCAAAGACTACAGTCTGTAGTATGGATTACACTGCAATATAAATAAAATGCCAATCTTCACAATGGAGAAAAGATTGAAGTTGACAAAGATTTCATTTTACTTGGATTCAGAATCAACGCCCATGGAAGCAGGATTGAAGAAATCAGATGTCATATTGCACTGGGAAAATCTGGTTCAAAAGACCCCGTTAAAGGTTGAAGAGCAAAGATGTTACTTTGAAGACTAAGGTGAGCCTGCCTTGAGCCATGGTGTTTTCATTTGCTTCATATGTGTGTGAAAGCTGGATAATGAATAAGGAAGACTGAAGAAGAGTTGGTACTTTTGAATTGTGGTGTTGGGGAAGAATACTGAAAATATCAAGGACTGCCAGAAGAACAAATAAATTTTCCTAGAAGAAGTGCAGCAAGAATGCTACTTGGAAATGAGAATGGCTAGACTTTGTCTCACCTATTTTGGCCATGTTGTCAAAAGGGACCATTCCCTGGAGAAGGATATCATGCTTGGTAAAGTGAGGGATCAGTGAAAAAGGGTAAGACCCTCAACGAGATGGATTGACACAGTGGCTGCAACTATGGGCTCAGGTATAGCAAGGATTGTGAGGTTGGCTCATGACCAGGCAATGTTGCCTTGTGTCGTGTGTAGGGTTGTTATGAATTGGAGCTGACTCGATGGCACCTAACAACAGCATAAAGATCTTGATTTGAACTTGGAAGCACAGTTTGCTTGAAGAAGAGTCAAGGCAGAAATTCTGTGGGAAAACTAAAGGGCTCAAGGAGCAAAACAAGAGCAGGGATGATGGCAGATAAAAACTTTTATTTTTAATAAACTCAACCTTTCCTAAGTTAATATGTATGCACCAGAATATCCCTGCCCTAGGGGAAAAAAAATTACATTCTTTAGCCAACTGACTGTAACATAATGTGAGATTAACTTCCTCAAAAATCTTTGGAGAAGGAGGAGCATTTGGTCAGGAGGTGATTTAGTTTAACAGGTCATTGAACAAGTTAGGAAACATGAATTTTAGCTCTCATAATCACTCTCTTTTGATATCAAGTCCTTTAACTGCATTCACTTTTCATCATGAAGATTATTATTTATTGATTATGCCCTCTATGCTTAAGGAACTCTGATGGCATAGTGGGTAAGGCATTTGTCGGTTAACCAGAAGTTGGCAATTCAACCCCACCAGCTTCTCCACTGGAGGAAGATGAGGCAGTCTACTTCTGTAAAGATTTACCTTGGAAACCCAGTGGGAGTTGCCATGAGTCAGAACTGACTCCATGGCGGTGTTTTTTTTGTTGTTGTTGTTGCATGAGTGACCTCTTATATACATTGTATCATTTACTTCTAACAAACTTCTGAGTGGGTTTGTTTTGCTTTGCTTTGTTTTCCAAATCTTCAATATACAAATGAGAAAACAGACTCAGAGATGTCAAGAAACTTAGCCACGATCACACAGGTAGAAGTGGTAGGGCTGCAATTTAAGCTTAAACCATCCAATTCTACAACATCACAAGGTCTCAAATAGCCCGGTTTCACAATGTCAATGCTTCTCGCAGTCGTACAATGAAACCACATATGAAGAGGTTTATATAAATTCCACCTTTTCTAACCCTTGCAGCTTTCTGTTTTTCTACCTTGTGATAGGGCATGACCTAAATCATAACATAGCTGCATGTTTCATAAGAAAACTCCTTGAAAACTGAAGTGTCTGTTTTCAAATAGCATTGAAATTCTAGAAGCCAGTATGTTTTCTCAGAGTGAAAAGTTCTTGGCCCAGTACCCAGACACAAGATTCTCCTGCTATGTGCTTACAGGGAAATGGGCCATGGATGTCCATAGCTTACAGCAGAGGAATGTGGGCCTTGCAGAGATAGGCAGGGAGGGTGCTCAGCAAGAGGAGGAAATGGCTCCATTTCAGTAATCTGCAGGATTTGAAATTCACAGGAAATGATTTCTTCCCTTGTGGGAGCTAAGACATTCCAGTAAATTTGAGAGCCTGTCAGAGAAGCAGCCACCACTAGGCTTGCTGATTACATTTGCAGTTAAAACCAAAAATCCCCACTTATAATTGTCCTTTCATTAAAAATGATATTTGAAAGGGATTTTGATAATGTCTCTCCTATGAAATAGATCTAATTTTATCTAATTTTATCTGAAAAATCCCTGTAGCCAAAGAAGAAAAACTGCCTAAGTGGACACAAAGCACATTTTCCCAAAATGGAGGTGGAATTGGATTTAGGTGTGTTAATAGCTGTCTGCATACTCAGATCTACCTAAAAGGCCAGGAAGTTCCTAACAACACCACCCTTTTGTGTTATGGATTGCATTGTGTCCCTAAAATATACATGTTGTAATTCCTAACCTCTATGCCTGTGATTAGAATCCCATTTGGGAATGGTTTCTCCTTTGTTATATTAATGAGGCAAGAGTAGTGTAGGGTATGTCTTGAGTCAATCTCTTTTAAAATATGAAGAAGATTAAACAAACAAGCAAGAAAGGTACAGATAGATGCCAAGACACATATAAATCTCCAAGGAATCAAGGAGTAGAAGCTGAAGACACAAGGACCTTCTTCCAGAGCTAACAGAAAGAAAGTGCTTTCCCCAAGTGCCTACATTCTGAATTCAGATTTCCAGCCTTCTTAACTGTGAGAGAATAAATTTTTGTTTCTTAAAGTCATCCACATATAGTGTTTGTGTTACAGTAGTGCTAGATAACTAAGACATCTTGGCTTCACAGAAGGCCATTCATGTTACATTTTGATTGATTTCCTCAGTAGGGGGATGGTTTGGGTAAGAGGATATGTTCTTAAGTCAACCTGAAGGCAAACTCTTCAGCAATCCAGAAGACATCGGTCAAGATTGTTGAAAGCTCCGTGCTCAATAATGCTGGCTCATGAGGAAGCACTTATTGACAGTTGGGAAGACATTTCAGCCTTAGCTCCTTTTTTTTCCTTCTACAAAACATGGAATTTTAGAAGCTTCTGATGTGTGGGAAGAGCATAAAAAGTACATAGTTGAAAAAAATATTTTAAAAACGTATGTACGTTGCTTACACGTTCTCCTTAGAATTGTGAAAAGGTTGCTACAAAAAAGTCAAGCTAGAAGTAATGCTGTTTCTTTAGTCTGAGAATCCATCATCTCCTATTCCGAGAAATTTCCATTAAAGAGTAGTAATCTAAATACATTGTTGTTATTGTTAGGTGCTGTCAAAGTCAACCTTGACTCATGTCAGGGTGACATTACTATAACAGAAAGAAATACTGCCAAATCCTGCATCATTCTCATGATTACTGGATGTGTTCAAGTCCATCATTGTGTTTCCTGTGTTAATCCATCTCACCAAGGGTCTCCCTCACTATTGCGGGCCCACTACTTTGCCAAACATAATGTCGTCCTCTAGCAATTGATCCTTCCTAGTGATGTGTCCAAAGCAAGTGAGTTGGACACTGTTGTGTTGTGACCTATAACGTTTTCAGAAGTCGATCACTAGGCCTTTCTTCCTAATCAGTCTTCCTGGAAGTTGTCCTGAAACCTGTCCACCATGGGTGACCCTGTTGGTATCTGAAATGCTGCTGGCATAGCTTCCAGCATCGTAACAACATGGAAGCTAGCAGGCTAAGACAGTGACAGACAGATGGTAGAATCAAATACATAAGTAACCAAATTTCAGCTTCAGAGTGAAACCTTCTTTGAAGTTATTTACTTGTGTCTCTCTAACATTTGTGAGGCCAGCCAGGCAGGCTGTTTTGTCTATAGCTTTGGGCCATAACAGCCTTTTCTTCTTTACTCTATCCCTTTTCCTTTTCTCAGAAGTCCTTCCTTTTCAGCCTGTCCCTCTCATTCCCCTCCATCTTCCTTTTCTCCATCCCTCCTTTCTGCTTTCTTTCTCCTTTCCTTCCTTCTTCCATACTTTTTTTTTGTCTTTCCTCTTCCCATTCTCTTTTTATCCTTCCTTCCTCTCCTGAAAGCAAACAAATGAGCACATGCACACATACACACCCAAGTGTGCACTGGAATGCTCATTGAAATGAGGAGCACAACAGCTTCCAAGCAAGTGAACCCCCACCTCTGCTTTGCTCACCCTTTATTGTGCTTCCTGAGCAGGACTGGCCCGCTGCCAACCCACTCCTTCCTTTTGGGTTGCTCACGTAAATTTATTTGTAGAGCACTAGAATTATGAACAATTCAGAACAATGTCATGGATCGTTATTTTCAAACGATTCTACGACCTGAATTGGCTGAAGTCATATCTTCATATGTAGAATAATTAGGTCCAGAATGGTTAATGATTGTAGTAACTCTGATATAAACTGTAACAATCAACTAATCAACAAAACATTGCTGAATTATGATAAACAAGATGGACATACAAATACATCATCAATTTTCAACCTCAAGTAGTTTATGGTCATGTTTGAGATTATGGGGAATTTACACATGAAAAAATAGCTAGAAATAGCTTCAGCTAATATATATTGGGAAAAAAAAAAGTTGCTGTTGAATCAACTCTGGTTCACAGTGACCTCATGTGACTCCACAGGTTTTTGTTTTGTTTTTTCTCTCTCTTTCTCCCTCTCTAATTTTTATTTTTAGTGATCCATAGTGTTTTCAATGGCTGCTTTTTCAGAATAGATCATCAGGGCTTTTTCTGAAGAGTCTATTGTTGGCCACTGTGGTATGCTGTTTACATGTATTCTATCCTGTAGTCCTTGAAACTACTCTATCATGTATAACAGAAACCTGATCAAACCCACTTCCATTGACTTGAAACTCCTAGCAACCCTATAGGAGAGAGCAGAACTGTCTCATAGGGTTTCCAAGGCTGTAAATCTTTACAGAAGCAGACTGCCACATCTTTCTCCCACAACTTCCTCAAGGTCTTACAGGTGGCATGTGGCCAAGAGTATAAGTCAGTAAATGTTAAGTGTCAAATGAATGGGGCAGAATAATATGCCTGCAGTTGAGAGCTGGAAAAACACTGTGTACTTGGGAGGCTGCAGAGAGACAGCATCTGAAAACTTGAGGCTTTTGAGACATGAATCTCCCCATTAATGTCATACTTGGGGAAACTGTAACCCAAGGGCAGGGGTGACCTACAGAAAGAGATGTAGTATAAATAGTATGTGTAGGATGAGTAGGAATTTATCAGGCTGAGGGGGCTGGGAGGACATTCTAGGAAGGGAAAGAAGAATTTTGTTCTGAATCATATTCCAACCGGTGTTGTCTTACGTTCACTAAGAACTTTCCAACAATCTCTGATAAGTTTAAAAATAGTTTGAGAAAAAGGAGTTTGAAGAAAAGAGGAAGAAGAAGAGCAAGAGTTACAAATTAACAGTTATCACCTCCCAGAGTCTGAGAGTTCTCATCGCCAGGGATTCTTGGTCAGTCAGTGCTGGCCAGCAGTTCCTAGCTATTTGGTGAAGGTCCATGAATGCAAAAGAGGTTTAATCAAGGATGAATGTGTTGTCGTTAGTTGCTTTCAAGTCAATACTGACCCAGGGTGACCCCAAATGTGCAGAGAAGAACTGCTCCATAAAGTGTTCAAGGCTGGAACCTTTTAGAAGCTTCTTACACACCACTGGGTAGGTTTGAACTGCCAACCTTTTGGTTAGCAGTCAAGCACTCAAGGATTCATGTTAGCATTACAATTACAAGACTGAGATAAAGCTATGGTAGAAGCATATATAAAATGGAAAATACTTGGAAAGAGTTTTCCCAGTACAGCTGAGTTTTGAAGATGAAAAATTCAAAGATGCAGGAAAGTCTGCCATGTTTTCTTTACTCTGTGTTATCCTCGAACAGAGCACAGTTTTATATAGAATGTTTGCTGTAAAACTAGACACAAATAGTTCTGAGGATTAACTTTGAGTTTCCTGGATTTGGTGGGCATAAATCAGGGCCTTCATGCTATTTTAACACTTTTTGAAAACAAGGTTCTTATGAATAAATGGCAAAACTGGGTCAAGTAATGCTTTATTCATTAATAAGTAAAATCTCAAACTTGGAGTAATGCTCCCTAATTATGAAATGGGCAGCTCTCTGTACTGTTTACTGATTGGCTGACATCAGTTTGAATGCAAAGCTTTATTTCACTGCAGAGTCCTGGCATACTTTACACATTAAAATTCTAAGCTGTCTAAGTAGGTGTGAAACTAATTTTGTGTTTATTTTTTAAAACCTACCTATGATCATTTAGGACCATCCACTTCACTTTGGGAGGGCCGGTCACGGTTGTAGGTGGGCCCTGGGAGACAATAAAGGAAAGGATAATTTCTTAAATACCTTAAACCGGTATATTTATAGCTTCCTGGAATAGTTGTAACTACTTATCCATTTTTCCAGCCACAACTTTTCTTAATAAGAAGGGCTTTGAAAAACCTGCTAAATCTGGGCATAAAAGGAAACAGAAGTTTTCCTAGAGCAGTGGAATTTTTTAAAGTCACATAGTAACCTTATTGATAAAATCAGGAAGAGAGCACTTTCAAATCAGACATTTTTGCACAAATTATTCACAAAACATAGGATTTTCTCAGCATACAAGACATTTTCTGCAAAGTGAAGACACATGTGAAGACACCTACTGTGACTGATTTTCAATCAGGATAGATTGTCCTGAAAACTCCTCAGTGAAGAATGTTAAATGGCATTAGTAGTAACCGATTCAATTGGAAACACCAGGAAGATTTTGTTGAGGTCATGTGACACTTTTAAAAAGGGAAAACACAAAAACAAATGAGATTCATTAACAGTTAAATTTAAAAGAAAAAAAAAGTGTTTTCTTTTTTACTTAAATAGACTATCTCCATTGGATCAATTTCCTCCCAAAAGCACTTCATTGTTTATCAATGGCTACTCTGATGAAGTTTCATTTCAAAATTTAGTGCTTTACTGGGTCAAAAAAATCTGATCTAATGTACATTTTGGAAAAGCCACACTCATACTGATCATCATTAAAAACAACTTGGTTTACGTACCTTCACACATGGAGACCTTAACTGTGTTTTGTTGAAAGGTAAATATCTCTTACTCAAAATATGTTCCGTGGAAGATCTGTGAACAGGAATAGTTGTTTTTCTTCCCCTCTCCTCCTCCCCATTTTTCTTCTTTTAAAAATTAACTAAGGAGGGAGTTTCCACAAGATGGTGGACTAGGCAGAAGGACTGGACAGACCCTCTTCAACAAAGAAAAGGGAAACCAATTGACACAGACACAGAAGATAATCTTGGACTGCTGAGCCTTG
>NW_006921668.1:8724333-8733899 GCF_000298275.1 Orycteropus afer afer
GAATTTGCTCTGTAAATCTTCACCCAAATCACAATTAAAAAAAAAAAAAAAACTGAAAAAAAATTAACTAAGCACTGAGTAAAATAATTCAGACTTTTGTAAAATGTTGTAGAATAAAACCTCCTCCTCTAGACATGTGTTCTTCTCCTCCTGGGGCAACCATCTCTTTGTTGTGTCACCCTTAGTTAGTTCTTTTGAACAGAACACCAATAAGGAAAAAGTTGTGTTGTCTATGTCCTCTGGCTGTGTTCTCCTCACCACTGCTGAGCCTGAGAAGGGTTCTGTATGTATCTTTCCTTAGTCCTAAAACAGTACAGAGAAGCTAGAAGTCCATCAGCATAGAGTAAAACATGCAACCAATTACAGACAGATCAGGCTTCCACTTTGAATGAAAAGGCATCAGTCATTGCTAAATAATGAGACCAGTGACAGCATGGCACCAAATCTAAATTCCTTTTATCTTTCAACAAATTTTATAGGGCATTTACTTTATGCAAGTTATTGTAGGACATTGAGGAAAATGCAAACACATAAGATGTAAGACCTTCCTTTAAGAAGTTTCCAGAACAGTAGACGAGCTGATGTATATGCACCAATATCTCAAATAAATGGCTATAAAATAGCATGAGAGTAGCATAAGCAAAATGTTATAGGGTTTTAGAAAGTTCACTTTGGCTAAAGAAATCAGGCCAGTCTTCACAGAATAATAGTAGTGATGATACTGCTCCTAAACACCTACTAACAGAAGTTGTCTTTTGCATATATTATTTCATTTTTTTATTGTGGTAAAATATATATAACATAAAATTTGCCATTTTGCTAGTTTTTGAGACTACAGTTCAGTGACATTCAAAGTGTTGTATAACCACCATCATTTCCAAAAAGTTTTCATCACACCAAACAGAAACTCTGTAATCATTGAGCAATAACTACCTTTTCTCTCCTCTCCTATCCTCTGATAACTTCTAATCTACTTTCTGTCTCTATAAATATTCCTATTCTAAATAGTTCATGTAAGTTGAAGTATACAATATTTGTCAATTTTGCCTGGCTTTTTTCACTTAGCATAACATTTTCATGGGTTCATACATGCTGTATATATTATTTAATCTCATAGTGATCAGAAGAAGTAGGTATTATTATCCACATGCTCGTGTATGAAGAAGCTGAGGCTTAGCCAATGTTGTTGTTGTTGTTGTTATGTGCCGTCGAGTCAGACTCAACTCATAGAAACCCCTCCTTGGGTTTCCGAGGTAACATCACTATGGAAGTAGATTGCCCCATCTTCCTTCTGAGGAGTGGCTGGTAGGTTTGAACTGCCAACCTTCTAGTTAGGAGTCAAGTGCTTTAGGCACTATGCTACCAGAGCCAATGTAAGATCACCAAAAAACAAAACAAAAACTCACTGCAATTGAGTAGATTCCAACTCATAGTGACCCCCTTTGGGTTTCTGAGGCAGTAAAGCTTTACAGAAGAAGATTGCCCAGCCTTCTTTCCATGAAGGGGGTGGTGTGTTTGAACTAACAGCCTTCTGGTTAACAGTCAAATGCCTCAGGCACTAAGCCATCAGAGCTCCTTAATATAAGATATATACTCAAACTATATGTGTGAAACGGGTAGGATTTCAATATTTGAACACTGGTATATCTGTCTCTGACACCACAATTCAGATGCATTAGTTTTTTGGTTTTTTTTTATTTTTATTTTTATTGTGATTTTGGTGAAGCATCAGTTCTTTTTCATTGATCTATGAGGTAATTGAAATACCATTGGCTTGAGTCAGGCACATATTAGTCCTCAAAGTGACATCTTGACATCTTTGCTTTTTAGTACTTTACAGAGGTCTTTTGTAGCACATTTGCACAATGCAATGCATTGTTTGATTTTTTGACTGCTGCTTCCATGGGCAATGATTGTGGATCCAAGTGGAATGAAATCTTTGATAACTTCAATCTTTTCTTCATTTATTATGATGTTGCTTATTGGTCTAATTGCAAGGATTTTTTTTTTTTTTATTCATGTTGAGGTGCAATCTATACTAATGGTGGTAGTCTTTGATTTTCATCAGGAAGTACACCAAGTTCTCTTCACTTTCATCAAGCAAGGGATTGTGTCATATCCATGTTATAGGTTGTTAATGAAAGTGAAAAAGGAAGACTGATGAAGAATTGACATATCTGAATTACTGTGTAGATGAATATTGAATATACCATGGTAATATACCGGTAGCTCTGGTGGTGTAGTGCCTAAGGCATTTGACTGCTAACCAGAAGGCTGGTGGTTTGAACTCACCAGCCACTCCTCAGAAGGAAGGTTGGGCAATCTACTTCTGTAGTGATAGTGCCTTGGAAACCCAAGGAGGGGTCACTGTGAGTCGAATCTGACTCCATGGCAGTGAGTTTGGTTTGGTTTTGTTGGTTGGAATATACCAGAAGAATAAACAAATCTGTCTTGGAAGAAATACAGCTCCTTAGAAGAATGCTCCTTAGAAGCAAGAATGGTGAGACTTTTTTTTCACTTCTTTTGGATACATCATCAGAAGGAATCAATCTTTGGAGAAGGACATTATGTTTGGCAAAGTAGAGGGTCAGGGAAAAACAAGAAGAGCCTTAATGAGATGGATTTACACAGTGAGCTCAACAGTGGGCTCACATGTACCTAATATTGTGAGGATGATGCAGGACTCGGCATCATTTCATTCTGTTATTTGTAGAGTCACCATGAGTTGTAGCCAACGCCACACCACCTAGAAACAACGATATATCTGTCTCCAAAGTATATGCTCTTAATCACAAATTAACCCCTTGCTTCACATCTTAATTATTTACCAATCCCATTAGCCTATATAGTGGTCTAGTTTCTCTTGTGGCTCCATCTAATCTTTTAAGAATCAGTCTATGAAAGCATCCAAATAAAAGACTAGTGAACTCAGAGTCTAGTGGGAGAGCAAAGGCAAGGGGAGGACATTGGGCTGAGTTATAATAGGACAAAAGCAGGGAGAACTTTTATGTCTTAGTTATCTATTGCTGCTATAACAGGAATACCAGAAGTTGATGGCTTTGACAAACAGAAATTTATTCCCTTATAGTTTAGGAGGTTGAAAGTCCAAACTCAGTGCAACAGCTCTGTTGTTGTTAGGTGTCATCAAGTTGCCTCCAACTCATAGCAACCTTACGTACAACAGAACAACACACTACCCAGTCCTGTGCCAGCCTCACAATACTTGCTATACCTGAGACCATCATTGCAGCCACTGTGTCATTCCATCTCATTGATGGCCTTCCCCTTTTTTGCTGACCTTCCACTTTACCCATCATGTTACCCATCTCCAGGGAACAGTCCCTTCTGACAACATGACCAATGTAGGTGAGACAAGTCTGACCATTTTTGCTTCCAAGGAGCATTCTGGCTGCACTTCATCCAGGACAGATTTGCTGCTAGTTCTTCTGGCAGTCCATGGTACTTTCACTATTCTTCACCAACACCAAAACTCAAAAGCAACAACTATTCTTTGGTCTTCCTTACTCATTGCCCAGTTATCCTATGCATATGAGGTGATTGAAAATATGGAGCTCTTGTGGCACAGTGCCTAAAGCATTTGACTGCTAATCAGAAGGCTGGTGGTTCAAAGACTGGGCAATCTACTTCCATAAAGATTTATTGCTTTGGAAACCCAATGGGTGTCACTATGACTCAGAATCACCTCGATGACAGTGAGGGTTTTTTTTTTGTTTGTTTGTTTGGGTTAGGTGCACCTTAGTCTTCATAGAGATATCTTTGCTATTCAGCACTTTAAAGAGCTCTTTTGTAGCAGATTTGCCCAATGCAATACAATATCTAATTTCTTGATTGCTGCTTCCGTGGGTGTTGATTGTGGATCTAAGTAATATGAAATCTTTGACGACTTCAATCTTTCCTCTACTTATCATGACACTACTAATTGGTCCAGTTTTGAGGATTTTCATTTTCTTTATGTTGAGGTGTAATCCATAGCTACTAATCTTCATCACTAAGTGCTTCAAGTTATCTTCACTTTCAGCAAGCAAGGTTCTGTTGTCTACCTATTACAGGTTGTTGATGAATCTTCTTCCAAACCTGATGTCACATTCTTCTTCATGTAGTCCAGCTTCTCAGATTATTTGCTGAGCATAAAGATTGAATAAATATAGTGAAAGGATACAACCATGACACACTCCATTCCTGATTTCAAACCATGCAGTATCTCATTGTTGTGTTTGAACAACAGCCTCCTGGTTTATGTACAGGTTTCTCATGAGCACAATGAAGTGTTCTCGACTTCCCATTCTTCTCAATGTTATGCATAATTTGTTATGATCCACACAGCCGAATGCTTTTGCATAGTCAATGAAACAGCAACAGCTCTAGGGGAAGATATTCTCTCTCTGTTGGTCCTTGGGGAAGTTCTGATCTCCATGTGGCTTGATATTAATCTCCCTTTGGGTACAGGAGGTCCTTAGTGCAGGGACCCTGGTTCCAAATGGCATGCTCCACTGCCGCTCTTCTTTCTTCATGGTAGTCAGATCCCTCTTTCTCTGCTCGCTTCTTTCTCCTTTTAATTCTTGTAAAATAAAAGATGATGCAGGCTGCACTCCAGGGAAACTCCTCTTACATCAGATCAGGACTGTGACTTAAGTAAAAGTGTTGCATCCTACCCTAATTTCCTTACAACTGATTGGCAGTTCACATTAGATCACATCTTGGGGGATAATTACATCATTACATACTGCCAAATTACATAACTGCCAAACCACTGAGAATCATGTCCCAGACAAGTTGACAGATATTTTCAGGTGACCAATTCAATTCACGACAGTTGGATTAAGTGAGGTTGACTGATAAAGACATGAGGACACTGATTATCAAAGGAACTAAGTGGGGATTAGGCAAATGTATGTATTAGAAAATCAGTGTTAAAGGATGGCTCCACTATTTTTAGGCCAGATCTCCCCCTTAACTTGAGAGATGCTTGGAACATATGTCTGTCTTCTCAAAACCAAAGAAATGATGTCAATGATGGTTCAATATTATGTCATTTAGTGAGGAATTAGTTGTTTTGGTTCCTTTCTCGGGTGCTCATCAGTGAGGATTAATGCATTGGTCCCATGTTTACTTCTTCTCTCTGGCTCCACATCCACATATTTTTGTGATTTAAATCTCCACTTAGTGTCCACCAGCTAAAGGTCACAAAAGTAATAGGGATAATAAAAGGAAGCAAATGATGTTTATTTAAGTATCAGGGGGAAAGGGACTACCTAAAGGGCAATGACTTTAAAAGTTTTCTTGGAAGGAAATCATGTTCTTTTCATATCTTGATATCTGAATGGACCTTAGGGATAAACATCCTACTCAGAGGAAGGCCCCTTGGCTCTGTGCTTTTATGGGATTAGGAGATATAAAGAGCCAAGAATTTGGAGTCAAATGATCTGCACATGAATCTCAGCCCTACAATTTACCAGCTATCTAAACCTAACATTCTTTATATGTGAAATAACAACAATAATGCATATAAATTTTAGGGTTATTGTAAAAGGCAAAGGAGATAATTGTTGTGAGGATATTTTGTAGACTGCAAAGCCTATTCAAGAGGAAGTGGAACTGGAGTCTGGGGCCTTAAACCAGTTGACCATTTTCCCACTTTGTAAAGGCTATTCTAGAGATTCTTATTGGAGTTCTGCATTCCCAGGTACTCACAAATCTTCCTTCCTGGGTTCTAACCAGTAAAGAAACACTGAGAGCCAAAAGGAAGTATTAATGGAGATTCAATTATTCTCAAAATGTGGCAACCTAGTAGAGTTGAATTAAAGGCCAAAGGCCAAAGTGGGTAGATTTCTAAAACATGCACTTAAAATTTGACCTAGGAACCCCTGTATGGGGAGAGTTGGAGTCTTCAAATCAAACTCTGAGACTACCTTTCAATCAAGTGTCTTCAAGGGTCTTTTCATATCTTGCAAAGGCGTGCTTTGCAAGAACAGAGGTAATGGAGAGGACACTTTTATCCCCTGTGTGGGAGGCAGCCATGAAAGAAAGACAGGGTAGAATCTCTGCCTGTTTTTGAGACAAAGTAGTTGCAACGCCTAAGGAAAGCAGTCTGGAGATGTCCAGCCTCATCAGTCAAAAAGATTGCTTCTCTCTTCTAGAAGATTGACAGACAGAGCCTGCGATGTGATCTATTCCAGTGTAGTGGAAAGGCCTCCACAACATTTCATTCTATATTCTAGGGGACTGCTTCTAGATTTTACTCACTTTGGAGACTTTAGATTCTGTTAAGAATGTATGTATAGATATTCTCCCCAGGAAAAAAAAATGCATTTAAGTTTAATATTTTTGCATAGTTTCAGGAGGTTCATAGCTACTATCCCATTCATGGACTCTTGTAGGAGACTAGATTTATAATTTTAAGCCTAACAAATGTTAGTTGTTAAGACTTTTCCTTATCTTGAAAGAAGGTCAGAGCCTACTGCTAAAAATCCCATCTGTTTCTCAGAACATGAAGGAAGATACAGTAAAAATTTGTTTCTAAACTAAATTGATTCCTGATGCATCGAATAACTTGTGATTTTCTTTAACTATTGAGGAGTTTTGTTTTGTATAGTGCAGAAAACTTTGGCCTATGTCAAAGAACACTAAGGTTATTCATTTTTTAAATTAATTGTTATTATCTTATTTAGATTGTGACCCATAATACGTTACTTAGGGGGTAAATAGCTGTCCACACTAGCTAATTGAACATTTTAACAGAAATTTATTTTGAAGACAAATTGCCATCTGAATCATTATTTCCTTCAAACTGAAGGGTACACAGCAACTATCTTAATGGAACTCTGGAAGATACAGTTGCCCTTTACCCCTGCCCCCTTCTGCTTTTTCTACTCTAATTCTTGCTATCTGAATCTAATCTTCTTTCTGTCTCAGGCAGTATGACCTTTAGTAAGAATGTTGAAGCACAGTTAGTTTCATCTGCTCCAGTCAAGTCTCCGTCTTTCAATTCTTCCCCAGGAGGTGCTTCTCCACCTCCATCTACAATCTGCTCCTCCACCCCATCCACCAGCATACCAGTGTCCTTGCCCACCCAGCCTTCCTTTCAGAACTCATTCACCTACTACATATGATGGCCTATGAGGGCTGGACATTGCTCTTGTTGATTTACATTAATTATCTCATTTAATCATGAAAAAAAAACCTTAGACTGCAATTATCTCCATTTGATAAAAAGGAAATCTAAGATATGGATAAGCTAAGGATTTGAACCTAGATATGACTGATCCCACAGTTTATAATATTTCTACTATATGAAAAATTACTGTTTTGGAGAAAAAAATCTGCAGCCACGTACAGAGGGATTGGTAGGGTTGGGAGGAGAGATGACACTAATAATAATAATAATAATAATAATAATAATAATAATAATTAAACTACTAAATTCAACCTGATGAGGCGAGATGTGGTTCTGAAATAGAATAAATCAGACTTCATAAATGCATTGACTGAAGTCTTTCTAGAAGAACTATTATTGTCAGAAACTCTGCTAGGAAATAAGGCAAACATAGTTAATGCCCTCATGAAATGTAAAGTCCATAGGGTAGGCAGAGATCAGACCAAAATTATGTAAATAAAATAAATGTTTACTTGCTTCTATAATAAGTTCTATCAAGGAAAAGCACAGTGTTGATAAAGGGGGATTCTATCTGGTGTGATGTGTGTGCTGCTCCTGCTTCTGTCTCCACATGGTCTTCTTTGTGCTCTCTCTGCCTTCTCTCCTTCTAGTCATTGGATGTAGGTCCCACCCAAATCCAAGATGACTGCACTTTAATTTAATTACATCTTCAAAGATCCTATTTGCAAATAAGGTCACATTCTATGGTTCTACATGGACATGGATTTTGGAGACACCACCCTGCAGATAAGTGTGGTAGACCAAGCCAACTGCATGTGTGAATTTCCTAAACCCTACTTGATGGTTGATTAAATGTGGGGATCAAGGAAGGGAAGATTTGAGAGGAGGTAAAATGTGAATTTCACTTTGGATAAAGTACCTTTGAGATGTTGATGATATATCCTGGTGACAAGGTCTATTTAGATCTGTTGGATATGCAGATTCATTATTAGGAGAGAGAGCAGGGTTAGAATTTTATACATGGGATAAATGACGTTGAAAACCACAGTGTGGAGGAGGTTATTCAAAGAGAAGCTACAGGTTAAGAACAGAAACGATTAGAAAACCATTAGCATTTAAGGTGAGGACTGAGCAAGAACCTGGGGAAAAGGACTGAAAAGTCATTGTCTCAGGCTTTTCTGTGAGCCTTGAGGAGTGAGGTATGGGTGTCAGCATTATCTGCACAGGAAGGTTCCAGATACATAAGGGTGATGGGCAAGATGTATAATTGGATTTCTGAATCCTGAAGCTATCTGAGAAGATATTTTTAAGAATGGAGAAAGAAAGGATAATTTTCAAGAAGGTATTCCAATGGGAAAATAAGAATGTTAATCAAATACTAGGCTGAGGATAGGGCGGGAGATGCAGTATGTAAGTCAGGGACTGGGAGAGTGAAAAGCAGGATGAGGCATGGTGTAGAGCATGTCCTGAAGTCTGGGATTTTGATATCACTTGAGAATAGGAGCTAAGAGAGATGGCCAAACATTTACAAATATCATCAAGGACTGAAGATGTGGGAGGAAATAGAAAGACAGAAGAAGCCAAACAAGAATAGCTTATTAAGAAAAGAAAATAGAACAAAATGCAAACCAGAGTGAGCTATTTCCAGAGGACAGAATTCAGGATGTGAATGGGAGGTCAATCTCATTCAACACATTTTAACTCATTCAACACTGAATTGAATGAGAAAGTAGATGAAAACAATGGTTAGGAAGGAACATGATCAAAGGACAACTTTATTAAGGTTTCAGTGACTGGAAGCAAATAGGCAGAAGAGAAGGTGAGGGAATAATGGAGGCAACAAGATGGAAAACACATCACAAGATGACAGATTGCCCTTGAAGAGTAAACTTGCTTAGTGTACTCAGAGCAGAAGCCTTTTCATATGTCAGTAGGGGACAATACTTAAGTCCAGAGCTGTGTAGTCCAGAAAAATATAATACAAGCCACATGTGTAAATTCTGAGCCTATAGAATAATTTTCTTTAAGTTACAGTAAAAAAAGTAAAAATCAGCTGTGAATATGGTGACATAATTGTTAAGTACTCAGTTGCTAACTGAAAGGTCAGTAGTTCAAAACCACCAGCTGTTTCATGAAAGTAAAGACTTGATAATCTGCTGTCATAAAGACTACATCCTAGGAAACCCTCTGGGGCACTCCTACTCTGCCATATAGGGTTGGTATAATCAGCCAAAGGGATTAGGTGAGGAGGGGAAACTCAGGCCCGTCCAGAGTAGCAGACCGGAAGAACAGGAGAAGGGGGATAAAACCCAGGAAGCAAAAGAGAAGAGCAATCAGCCGAAGGGATTAGATGAGGAGGGGAAACTCAGGGACGCCCAAAGAAGCAGGCCAGAAGAGCAGGAGAAAGGGGATTAAAAGACAGGAAGCCAGA
>NW_006921668.1:8738995-8774791 GCF_000298275.1 Orycteropus afer afer
AAGTATAGCAGGGATTGTGGGGCTGGCGCGGGATCAGGCAGTGTTTCGTTCTGCTGTGCATGGGGTCGCTATGAGTCGGAAACGACTCAATGGCACTTAACAACAACAACAACAACATAACTCAGAAGCTGACTTGACAGCACACAACAACTACCACAATAGGCTCCTGAACTGTGAAGAAATAGTGAAAATAAACAAGTGAAATTCATAGTAATAATATATTTTATTTAACCCTATATATGCAATATGTTATTTCAATACATAATCTATATACAAATTTGAATGAGCTAGTGTACATATTTTTTTTCCATACTAAACCTTCAAAATCTAGTGTCTAGTTTATAGTTCTACCACCAATCTGTGAGTATGTCATTATGTGGTGGCTTGTATGTTGCTAAGATGCTACCAGGTATGTTGTTATTATTTCCAATACCAGCAGTGTCACCTTTGGTGGACAGGTTTCAACAGAACTTCCAGACTAAATTAGACTTGGAAGAAAGACTTGGTCATCTACTTTTGAAAATTAGCCAATGAAAACCTCATGGATCACGATAGAATTATATCTGATTTTGTGCTCGGACCCATGGGTTAGAAGGAACTCAAAATACACAGTAGCTGCAACAATGGACTTAAATATACTGACAATTGTGAAGATGGTGCAGGACTAACAATATTTTGTTCTGTTGTACATGAGGTTGCCATGAGTCAGAGCCAACTTGACAACATCTAGCAAAAATCACAGTTCACACTTATAGCACTTCTCAATTTGGATTACCTAGGTTGTAAGGGCTCAGTAGTCACATGAGGCTAATGGCTACTGCATTGGGCACCATAGGCCCAGAACTTAGCAACTGTTGACCTACATGTGGATCTCCATCAACTGTTAGGGTAGCTAGCTGGTTGTGTCTGAGGAAGATGGAATGAACCATTTCTAGCACAATTAGTATCCTCTATTTACCTCAGCATGCCACACAAATATAATAATTTTTAATGAGTACCATAATTGGGAAAATTTGGGGATGAGCTATTTAAGATAACAAACTAAAACTACAAAGGTAAAATCTCAACAATTACCCAAGATTAATAAGTATTTGTGAGGGAACGTAAAAGGAACCTTTCTTTTATGCCCCAAATTATTCCATGTAGATGACTTTTCAAAGTCATTCCTGGAAGATAAGAGAAAGTCTGTCAAGCAAACACTCACCATACTTCCTGAAAATCCTCCCAACAGATGGAGGAAAGTTTGAGTTCAGGGAAAGAAATACCCTGAGATTATAACCCATATGCCAGGGTCTCATTAGTCTTTGATGAATTGAGTCCACTCAGTGGCACCTCAAAAGAAAGGCCTAGCAATCTACTTTCAAAGAAATCAGCCATCGAAAACCCTATAGAGCATGAGTCAGAATCAACTCAACAACCACTGGTGTAATCCAAGGTGTGTTACACAGAAATCAATCAGTCAAGAAAAAGTAGCTCATCTCTCCAAAACAGAGGTCAAGTTTCTGCATCTAGAGAAAAAGAAAGTCTGCTTGCCCTTTAAAATGAGAGGTTACCCACCCCCAGGTTTTATAAAGAAAAACAAATACAAAGACTTGGGAGAAAAATCTCTGTGATAACATCCCATTATGTAATGAATTTCTGTGCCCATCACCATTTTATGAAATTATCAAAGAACAGTAAGGTTCATAGAAAAATTCTTAAATATCAATCAGATTTTAAATTTGTTTCTCTGAAGTTTTTGTCTTGTTTTTACAACTTTAAGTTATTGTTCATTTTGATAAAAGACTGGTTTTACTTTGGATTATTTTCCATGTAAAATTATTGAACTCAAGATAAGTGAGCCACGTTGGGGTCTAGTTCAGGTTAATGACAGGCTCACTGCGGCTGGCTGCACCTCATTTAGAGGGCTATCCATCACACTTTTAATGACGTCCAATAATATGTTTAAGCTGCATAGGCGCCGAACAAACTCATGAACTCTGAGGAATTTCCAAGGTAATGTATAATCATGTCCAATACTTAAAATAAATACAAAATTTACTTTACAAAATATTGTCAGCTTTGGAGTCAAAGCTAATGACAAACCTTAAAATGATTTTCTTTGGCAACAATCTAAAACAAATTCATATTCTTCAGCTAGCACTACAAAATGTTTGGTGAATTACTATTTCTCTAGTCTGATTTTATTTCATTTGTAATTTTTACTTAATGCTTTTAACTAAGGTCTTACTTTAATTTTTTGATCAGTGTAATTTAGCAGATAAAAATGATAAACGCATAGTGAGAATGAAGAGTTCTTGCAAAGTTTAAAAATCAGTAGCTTTTGTTTCCTGTGTCCATAGCTCTGTATTTAGTAAAATACTATATATGAGATCAGAAAAAAATCCAACCCCCTTTTTTTTTTTAGAAAATGGTGAAATTGTCTTGATGGAGTAAAGAGGTTATATTAAGGAAAATTAGTTATTATAGTCTGCGTTTTCTGAATTGGCTTAAACTTGTTTGGATGAATAAATTTCTTCTATCTACATTGCCTCATTTTTTTTTCTTTTTATCTAACTCTTTCTGACTGTACTTATAGAAAAGTTGAATATTTGCAGTAGACGATGTTTCATTATGCCTTTCTACCTATCATCCAAATTTGTGATTACTTTTTAAATGAGTTGATTGTTTCAATAGTAGGTAAAAATAATAACAAAAAATGATAATGATTATTTTACAAAGATTTTTTCCTTAACTCTCTGTGGGGTATATAATTATGTTCGTGTTATAGGTAAGGGAACTCCGAATTGGAAAGATGTTATTTGCTAAAATGTTTAAGATAGAATTCCAAATCAGGTCTTCTGACTCCAAATCTTTCTCCTGTTGTCTTCATTCTACCCCACTGCTCCCTTCTATTCACATTCATTAAACACTTGTTCAACATTGTCTAAGTATTCAGCATTTCAAAAATAGAATGGAAGAAGAAGTCAACATAAACCTGTTGAATAAAGTATTTAATGGTATCTAGCATTTATTGACTACCTAAAATATGATAGGAATTTTTCCTATGCTGTCTTTGTTAAGCCTTACCACAACCTTATGGTATAGATACTATCTTGTGGCTAGGTACTTCTGAGTCAATTTTGATTCCTTGTGACTACATGTGACAGAGTAGAACTGCCCTATAGGCTTTTCTAGGCTGTAATCTTTACAGAAGCAGATCACTAGGTCTTTCTCCTGTGGAGTCACTGGGTGAGTTTGAACTGCTAGCTTTTAGATTGACAGCACAGCTCCTAACTTTTGCGCCATCAGGGATCCTTATTGATATAATATTGCCTCTCATTTACAGATGAGGTAAATGAGATTTAGAGACCTTAAGTTTGTTGCCTAGTAAGCAGCATTTGAAGCCAAGTCTCCTGATCCAGAAATTGCACAGTTAAGCCTTATGGCTGAGGAGAGCTCATTTATTCTCCCACTATTTATTGAGTATTATGTATCAGGGTGTTGTGCTAGGTCCTGCTTATATAAGATGAACAAAACAAAGTCTTTTGTTTGAAAGCCCTCAGAGTCCTGTTGAGGACATAGACATGTGAATGGATAATGAATGGGACTATCACTTCCAGGAGGACCTGGTGTTCTTCAGGATTACCAGAGGCTCATGAGCAACGCAAATGAGGACAGCACAAGTGCCTCCAGCTCTTTTCGTTTTTTGCTAGCTGGTATGTTCAAATCACTGACCTTTTGGTTAGCAGCCCAATGCCTTAATCGCTACATCACACAAAAACCAAAGCAAACTCACTGCCTTCGAGTCAAACCCAACTCATAGTGACCACTCCTTGAGTTTCTGAGATGGTATCACTATGAAAGTAGATTGCCCAGTCTTCCTTCTGAGAAGTGGGTTTGAACTGCTAGCCTTCTGGTTAGCAGACAAATGCCTTAGGCACTATGGTACCACAGCTCCTACATCACAGAAGGGATTAATATTTCCCTTGCAGCAAAAAGCCTGTGAATAGTTGTCAGGAGTCTGTCTAATAAACAGATTCTTTCTATTTGGAGGAGGAGTTCCAGTGGTGTAGTGTTTAAGACATTTGGCTATTAACCAGGTCAGTGGTCTAACCAACCAGCTGCTCTGTGGGAGGAAGATGAGCTCTCTCTTTTTTTCCTTTTATTGTGGTGAAAATATACATATCAAGATATTCACCAACATAATAACTTCCACATTTACAGCTCAGGGACATTGATGACATTTTTCATGTGTGCCACCATTATTGCTATCCTTTTCTAAAATAGTTCGCAACTATTAGGATAAACTCAATGCCCTGCAAGCAAAAGCTTTCCTTTTCCCCCAACCTCCTTCCCCTGATAACTGTTACTAATCTTTTAGGTAGGTAGGTAAGTAGGTAGATAGATAGATAGATAGATAGATAGATAGATAGATAGATATTACATATCAGTATCTATAAATATATTTTAACCTAGCTAAGATTTTCCTTCCCCTCCCCTCCCATCCCTGGTAACCAACCAGTTTCTTTCCATACATAAACCTTTCCTTGATTTTTTATCATAGGGGAATTAATATAATATTTGTCCTTCTGTGATTGACTTATTTCACTCAGCATAATGTTCTGCAAGTTCATCCACGTGATGTGGTGTTTTGCAGATTCTACATTATTCTTTAGTATTGCATAGTATTCCATTGTGTGTACATACCACAGTTTGGGTATCCATTCCTCCACTGATGGGTGTTTAAGTTATTTCTATCCCTTTGCCACTGAGGCAATCAACTTCTGTAAAAATTTACAGCCTTGGAAACCCAATGGAGGTCACTATGAGTCAGAATTGACTCAATGGCAGTGGATTTTTTTTTTTTTTTTAATCTTTGGCATGCAGTTATTTTCCTTATGCTTATCCCTTCATGAATTGAAATAGACTCAATGGCAGAGGTTCCCTGCCCCCCCAATCCCTTTATGTTGACAAGAGAGCTCCTGTACTTTTAGGCATCATGTCATGTTCCAAACCAGAAGAGGAAAAGGCAAAAAATGTGAATTGAATTTATATCTTTTCTATGTCTGAAACATCTTTAGATTTTTAAAAAATTATCCTGAAAGTCTTACCCAGTATATGTTGAGAATTGGATCACATGTCCACCCTAGACCAATCACTGGATGATGTTTAAGAAGAAGTTTTAGATGGGGATCGATTCAGAAAATCAACTGTCTACCAAAGACACTAAGTGGAATTTTAAAAAATGTCCTTTCCTAATTTCTGAATTATCTTTTATTCTACTGATGTTTTCAAATAAGTGATCTTATTTATAAATACTGGGAGCTCTGGTAGCATAGTGGCTAAAAGCACTTGACTGCTAACCAGAAGGCTGGTGGTTCAAACCCAACAGCCACTCCTCAGAAGGAAGGTTGGGCAATCCTACTTCCATAGTGATACTGCCTCGGAAACCCAAGGAGGGGTCGCTATGAGTCGGGGCCAACTCGACGGCACATAACAACAACAACAACAACATTTATAAATAAAGAGCTAGATTGGTAATTGTATTCCTGTCTTTTTATTCCAAATGCCACTTCTCTTCATCTGTGTTTACCATGTATGTTAAAATGAAGACTTTTGAAGTATGTAATCTATTTATTTAAGCATTTTTTAATTTGAAAATTTTCCTATATTAGTTTATTATCTCAGATGGAAGGGCATAATAGTCACAAAACCCAAAACTGCCATTGAGTCAATTCCGACTCATAGTGATCCCCACTGGGCTTCCAAGGCTGCAAACTTTTACAGAAGCAAACTGCTTCATCTTTCTTCTGTGGAGTGGCTGGTGACTGAACACTGACCTTGCTGACCTTTTGGTTAACAGCCAAATAATAATCACAATTTTTGGAGACATATATGAAACCAAAGTTAGCTTCCTTTTTAATTAAATGGATAATTGTTCCCCTCTCTAGTTAAGTTTAGGAGCTCTGGTAGCATAGTGCCTAAGGCACTTGACTGTTAACCAGAAGGCTGGTGGTTCATACCCACCAGCCACTTCTCGGAAGGAAGATGGGGCAATCTACTTCCATAGTGATACTGCCTCGGCAACCCAAGGAGGGGTCGCTATGAGTCGGGTCCGACTCGATGGCACACAACAACAAGTAGTTAACTTTATCTTACTTATACACTAGTCAAGGAGCTCTGGAGGTGCAGTGGTTGGGGCATTTGGCTGCTAAACAAAAGGTCAGAGGTTGGAACTCACCAGTCACTCCACAGGAAAAAGATGAGACTTTTTGTCTTTTTAAAGATTTACTGCCTTAGAGACCCCTCCTGTCCTATAGGGTCGCTATGAGTCCGAATCAAACTGATAGCAGTAGGTTTGTTTTTTTTAATACACTGTTCACATGCCATTCTTCACGTGGTTCTTATTTGATCATGAATCTGTGAAAAAGCTTAACTTGAATCTGAACAGCTTATTTTCCAAACTTTGCAAAAAGTTTAGCTAACATTTGGTTTTAATTATTTTTCTTTTCAATGAACTTCTAGGATGATTCAGCTTTGGGTTTTGGAGGAAAAATGAGGAGGGGAGAAATAAAAAGATTCAATTATAAAGCAAAAGTTCAATTATGAAATGACTTGCAGAAGATAATAAAAATTAGTGGGTGTAACAGGGCTAACATTTTTATACCTGTTGTATGAATTGTGTCAAAAGAATAAGAAGGGTAAGGAAGTTCTTGCTGAAACTTTTGTCTCCTTGAATTAGTCACTCGCTCACTGCCGTTGAGTCAAATCTGACTCATAGAGACCCCTCCTTGGGTTTCTGAGGTGGTATCTCTATGGAAGTAGATTGCCGAGTCTTCCTTCCAAGAAGTGGCTGGAGGGTTTGAACCACCAGCCTTCTGGTTAGCAGTGTTTTACTAATATGGGAATTGCTTTTTCAATATTAGCTTTACTCATAAAATCTGAAGAAATACATTTAAAAATGCATTAGGAAGATACTGAATGACACAGTAATGCAGAGACCAGGATGTGATCTAAGGTGGTGTGGTAAATGGAGGGAGGAGAGAAGATGGTGGGTATAAGAGGAGGAACCTCAGACATTTTTGTTTGAGCTTTTGTTAGAAGGTGGGAAGAGAAAGAAGACATAATAAAAATTACTTATCTTGATTGTATATTCTAATTTTGGAAGCTCAGCAGGCATGTATGTATACAGTATGATTTGAATAAACATTTAGGCTTTGATGTATTTATCTAGGTGATAAAACTGATGAAGCTTTGTAAAATAAGCCTAAGTATTTAGCCAGGTAAGACAACTATATAGCCTAGATTGGTTGGCATGGTTTTGATTTTATATACCTTTATTCTTTCCAATAAAATATTTTTGGTAAATATAACCAAATACCATAATGTATATAGTTTGATAAAAGATGATACATATAAATATTTATGGAAAAAATCTTTTTTCAAATTATGTGTACACATAGAACAGGTGACTATTGGAATAAAAAAATGTGAAAGTATATTCCAAAATTGCTCAAGTTCAGTTAACAGCAGAGGCAGGTTCAAGAAGATTTAAGAAGATTAATGTTTGAGTATCTACTTTGTGTTAGACACATAGTAGTGCATTCATAGCTATTATCTTTTTTTAATATTATAACTATCAAAATAAATATTATTATCTCTATTTTAAATATGAGGAATCTGAGAATGGAAGTAACTTGTTCAAAGTCACAAGAAGATAACTGTATTTCAGGAACAGTAAAATGAACATAACCCATGAAGACTTGCTTCTTCTAGTTTCCAGTTGCCCTGGAATATAGAGGGAACATGCTGGATGTCATTGATCTACAACCATTTGTCCAGCATGAGGATATTTCATCTACAAAAATGAGACCAACTGGTGTACATAGAGAGAATATCCAACTCAAATGACTTATGGAAGAATATTCACCCTAGAAGGACTTCAGAAATTACTTAGTCCAAGTTCTTCACTTCACAAATAAATAAGTAAAAGTTCAATTATGAAATGACTTGCACAAGGACATAAAATTAGTGGGTATAACAGGAGTAACATTTTTATACCTACTCTATGATATTCATTACATGCATATATTCATTATATATGTGTGCGTGTGTGTGTATTAATGTGTCTTCTAATCTTTAAAATAACACTTGAAGGTAGTAATTATTATCTCTGGTTTACTAATTAAATATTCTGAGGCTGAGATTTGACCGTAAATTATCTAATAGACCCATTTTTTTTTTTTCTTTTCTTTAAACTTTATTTGACTCAGGGAAGATTTACAAAATCTCCAAAAGGGAGAGAATCTATCCAAAATAATTTAGACTCACATGTGATACATATGAATAGGCACAAGAGAAAATATTTCCTTTTCACTTATTTTTATATTGATGACATACTAGTCATGACAGTCACTGTTAGATGTGACTGAAGACCTGGCTAACTTGATTTATTGTGTTTCATTTGGTTGCTTTGTGTGTAGAGAGGCTACTACATTAAAGTTCTTGTTCCTCATAAGGTGGTTAAAGAGATTTTGATTGATGAAACTAACTAAATTTGTCATACCTAATCCATTGTTATCAACGAGCTCTATCAACAGTTTATGGAACCAACTGTATTTTTCTATGGGAAAAAAAATTGCTTATTTGAATGTTCATTTGAAACTTGCAAGTCTTCTGTTCAAGTTCCAGCCCCTTCTCTTGAAATTGGTCCTATAGATGGCAGCAACTGTTAGCTATTGAACTTAGGTGACAAGTGCCAAAAGTTCTCTTGAAATACTTTGAATAGTTTAAATATTCTTAGATACTTGAAAATGAAGTTTTCTCTAGATAATAAAGTGAAAGGTCAAACTTGAATTGTGATTGTTGAATGATTCATACACTATAGGTAAATTTATATAGATTAAAACATGGTGTAGGGTATTGAAAGTTCTATATTTGAGAAGTTTGCAATGTGATGATGGTTGGGTTCAGAATCTTTAAAAAGATTTGCTACTGCCATAGTCAGATTGGTTATTCTTTGGTTTTTATTTTGCTTTGTGGGATTTTGAACCTACATTATTGTCCAATTAATTCTTTGAATTTAACATTCAGCAAAGGATGTTGAGGTGTACTAGGTCTTTTAATTCATGTACCATCTGGTTTACACAATGAATGTGCCACAGAAATATTTAGTACAATTTGAGTTTTTTTCTAATCACACAATGCTGGCTACATTACAATTTTACAAGCCTCAGACATCTCGTACTGTAAGGATACCTTGCAGGGAAAATCCTATTGTAACTATCTAATCCTATTGAATTATCTCATAGTAATTTTTTTATTTTTAGAGTTTAGACTCTTGTTACATGTCTGTTTTCCTACATGAGGGACACCTGTATTTAATAGCACCTTACAAGAATCTATTAGGTTCTGGGGGAGCTGAGGCAATTCGAACTTTAGGTGGGTGCTTTTAGGTGGTTGTTAAATTACAGTTTGGCATGACTAATCTGATCGAATCAATCATTTTTGTGGTTTATATTATTTGTGGCTCAATCCATTGTGGTGGCAGTGTATTGCACCAGCCACATTTCAGTCAACTGGACCCAACATTTGTGTCATTCTTAAGATAAATCGAAATGATGCTACTTTATTCACGAGACTTGTATGTTGTGATTGTTAAGTCAGCCATTGAGTCGGCCCCTGACTCATGCCAACCTCAATGGTCAGATCCATAGCATTTTCGTTAGCTGAGGTTTTGGAAGAAGATCACAGGCCTTTCTTCCTAGTCTGTCTCAGTGTGGCAGCTTCACAGAAACCTCTCCATCATCACAGCAACACATAAGCCTCCACTAATAGACGAATGGCGCCTGTGCATGAGATGTATCGGCAGGGAATTGAACCTTGGTCTACTGAATGGAAAGTAAGAATTTGCCACTGAGCCATCCGTACCATCATACCTGCATAAGCTCCATAGACTATCACACAGAAGACTAGCTTCTTCTAAAATAGACCTTTGATCACTCAACACAAATAAGTTTATTTGTTTTAATAATTCCAAAAAGTTTTTTTTTTTTTTTTTCCTTAAAAACTGTATTGTTTAGCTCGGCTATTTAATTGCCTGAAGAAAATGTTGAGTTTTCCTTTACTATGCAGACACAATATGAAGAAGAAAGAAAAGTGGCAACACTTTTGGAACAAAAGTTATAAAACATGACAACTCACTGAATCGATATTGATGGTTGAAAAATAATTTGGAGTAGATGCACCACTACTGTTCTCTGTTAAAGAACTTTAGAACAATGAAGTATCACTTTTTGATGATACAACACTGATAATATTTATAAATTTTTATTTTTAAATAGTAACTGAAATTGATATCAGATGCGACCAATGGAGCATAAATTGGAATTTACCTAAATCAAAGTATAGACTTTTTCTTTGGGGATTAGTTTCTGATAGATCTGCTACTTTGTTTTTTTATTAGTTCTTTTTTTTTTTTTTCAGTGTGCTATATACAGAGGACGTAGTGATACTGCCTCGGAAATCCAAGGAGGGGTCGCTATCAGTCGAGGCCGACTCAACGGCACATAACAACAACAACATATGCAGGAGAAGGAGCTCTGGTGGTGTAGTGCCTAAGGCATTTAACTGATAACCAGAAAGTTGGGGGTTCAAACCCAGCAGCAAGTCTGCAGAAGGAAGACTGGGCAATATACTTCCTTAAAGATTTACCACCTCGGAAAGCCAAAGGGGGTCACTATGAGTTAAAATCGACTTGATGGCAGTGAGTTTGGTTTGTTTTCAGTTTATATGGAGGAAAAGGGAGACTAGGTTGTGCGGTGGCTAACCAAAAGGTCAGTGGTTTGAACTAACTAGCTGCTCTGGGTTAGAAAGATGTGGCAGTCTCTTTCCATAAAGATTTATAGCCTTGGGGAAGTTCTACTCTGTCCTATATATTATATATGCTATATGTCCTATGAATCAACTTGATGGCAGTGAATTTGGTTTGGGTTTATATGGAGGAGGGGGAGCATAGATTCACAGACCTTGGTCTACAATACTAATTATTTTGCATAATCAAATCTGTCTTTATTACTATTTTATTGGTACCACAACAGAATGGGTTGAAAACAAAATATGAAATAACTTTCAAGGCACTGCAGAGGACAAATTGGAGAAATGAAAGAAATTGTTCAAACAGATAACATTTTCTCTCTTTCTTTTTAAACAATTTTACTGTACTTAGGTGAATGTTTAGATAGCAGATTAGTGTTCCAATCAATAATTCATGCACAAATTTTTCCACAACATTGGTTTCTATGCCTGCAGTGTGTCAGCATTCTCCTATTTTCCTCCCTGGGTTCCTTGTTTCCTTTCCTCTGGTTTCCCTGTCCCTCCCCGCCTTCTCATCTTTGGTCTTGAGCAAATGTTGCCCTTTTGTTCTCATATAGTTGATAGTTCTAAGGAGCACAGGAGCTCTGGTAGCATAGTGGCTAAAAGCACTTGACTGCTAACCAGAAGGCTGGCGGTTCAAACCCACCAGCCACTCCTCGGAAGGAAGGTTGGGCATTCCTGCTTCCGTAGTGATACTGTCTCGGAAACCCAAGGAGGGGTCGCTATGAGTCGGGGCCGACTCGACGGCACATAACAACAACAACAACAAGGAGCACAGTCTTCACTGGTGTTATTATTTATTTTATAGACCCATATTATTACTGACTGAAAGTTAACTTCTGGGAGTGTCTTCAATTTCAAGTTAGAAGGTTGTCTTAACGGCGATAGTCTTGGGGGTTCCTGCAGTCTCTCTCAGATCTCTAAGTCTAGTCTTTTCTTCCTTTTTAATTTGAATTTTGTTCTACATTTTTTCCCTTTCTAACTAGCAACTATTATGGTCTTGGTTAGAGTGGTCAGTGGTGGTAGCTGGGCACCATCTAGGTCTTCTGGTTTCAGTTTAGAGAAGGCTGTGGTTCATGTGAACCATTAGTTCTTTGGACTAATTGCTTCCTTGAGTCTTTAATTTTCTTCATTCTACTTTGCTCCAGGTGAGAAGACACCAATAGTTGTTTCTTAGATGGTAACTCACAAGCTTTTAAGACCCCAGATTAAGAGTCTTTACTCACCAGTCTAGGATGTAGAGCATTATCTTCATGAACTCTATTTTGCCAATTGACTTAGATGTCTCCTGAGACTATGGTCCTAAGCCTTTATGTCCAGTAGTTCAGTCCTTATGTCTAAGTAGTTTCTATAGCTGTTTCCCCATGTGTTCTATTTTATATACATGAGTATACATGCAGTATTTACAAATATGTATGTAGAGATATTCACAACCATACCATGTACATATATGTACATGAGGGCATTCCTACACAGCTTCCTTCATCTGTCTAGCATACATATTTACCTGTATATCTATTCACAAATTATTGTTAGTTATTGCTGTTGTTACAGGATTGCATATATTATAACATTTACCATAGTTGCCCTTTATTCTTGCATACCTCTCACTGTCTTTCTTTGCCTTGGTTACATTGTGCTGAATCCCCCCATATTGTTTATTGCCTTTTCTTTTACCAGAATTAATGCTATCTAGTTAGTGATTCTCCCTCCCTCCCCTTCCCATCCTTGGTTTTTATCAAAGAATGTTTATTTCTGTGTGTAAACCTATTCTTGACTTTTTATAATAGTAGTATCATGTAAGATTTTGCGATTGACTATGTCACTCAGCATAGTATCCTCCAGATTCATCCATGTTGTGAGACATGTTAAGGATTCATCATTATTCCTTATTGTTGCATAGCATTCCATTGTATGTCTGTATGACAGTTTGTTTATCCATTCATCTACTGATGGACACTTAGATTGTTTCTATCTTTTTGCTATTGTGAATACTGCTGTGATGAACATGGGTATGCATATGTTTATTTGTGTCATAGTTCTTCTTTCTGTAGGATGTATACCTATGAGTGGGATTGCTGGATCATATGGTATTTCTATTTCCAGCTTTTTAAGGAAGGCTCATACTGTTTTTCACAGTCTTTTGCCCATTTTTCTATTGGATTGTTAGTGTTTTTATTGTTGAGGTGTTGAGTTTATATGTATATATATATATATATATATATATATATATACACACACACACACACATATATTCATATATTCATATATTCATATATATGTATGAATTTTAGAGATTAGAATCTGTCAGACATGCTATTGCCAACTTTTTCCCCCACAGTCTGTGGGTTCTCTTTTAAGTCTTTTGGTGAAGTGTTTTGATGAGGGTAAGTATTTAATTTTTAGGAAGTCCCAGTTTTCTAGTTTACCTTCTGCTGTTTGTGCAATTTTAGTTATTTTGAGAGTCTATTTATGTCATAAATTAGGGTTCCTAGATTTGTCCCTATGTTTTCTTTCATAAACTTTATAGTTTTCGGTTTAAATTTTTGATC
The DNA here is from genome assembly GCF_000298275.1 of Orycteropus afer afer. Taxonomy (NCBI): domain Eukaryota; kingdom Metazoa; phylum Chordata; class Mammalia; order Tubulidentata; family Orycteropodidae; genus Orycteropus; species Orycteropus afer. The sequence goes on from NW_006921668.1 coordinate 8,752,405, forward strand.
CGCTTTGAGTTAGTTTTTGGGTATGGTGTAAGGTATGGATTCTGTTCCATTTTTCTGCAAATGGATATCAAGTTTTGCCAGCACCATTTGTTAAAGACACATTCTCTTCCTTATTCAATGGACTTCAATTTTTTGTTGTAGATGAGAGGGCCATAGATGGAATGGAGTTACTTTTGGGTTCTTAATTCTGTTCCATTAATGTATGTATTTGTTGTACCAGTACCAGGCCGTTTTGACTACCATGGCTGTAAAGTAGGTTCAGAGATTATGAAGTGTGAGGTCTCCTACTTTGTTCTTCTTCTTTAATAATGTTTACTTATCTAGGTGGGGTTTCTTTCCTTTCCATATGAATTTGGTGATTACTTTTTCCATCTCATTAAAGAATATTGTTGTAATTTGAATTGGGATTGCATTATATCTATAGATCACTTTGGGTAGTATTGATATTTTCATAATGTAAAGTCTTCTTATGCATGATGCATGGTATGTTTTTCCATTTATGTAGTTTGATTTATTCCTAAGGATTTTATCTTTTAGGGGACTCTTGTAAATGGTATTGATTTCCTAATTTCTTTTTTGGAGTTCTCTTTGTCAGTGTAGTGGAGAGGAATCCAACTGATTTTTGTATGTTTATCTTTGTACTTCATCATTTTTCTTAGTCCTTCTAATCATTTCAGTAGCTTTCTTGTAGATCCTCTGGGATTTGCCATGTATAAGATTATACATAAGGATAGTTTTACTTCCTCATTACATATTTGGATGCCCTTTATTTCCCTTTCTTGCCTTATTGCTCTAGCTAGGACCTCCAGTATGATATTGAGTAAGTGTGGTAACAGACGGCATCTTTGTTGGGTTCCCATTCTCAAGGGGAATGGGGGAATGCTTTCATTTCCTCTCAGTTGAGAATAAAGTTGGTTGTTGGTTTCATATATATCCCTTGAATTATGTTGAACAGATGGGAATTTTCTATAGAGAACTTCCTTGTTTTTCTTGCACTTGAAAATACATTATACAGTGCTTAATCCTTTAATCTTTAAAGATAAGGATTTGTCTCATTGGTTATTTTATTATTGCTCCAAAGCTTATATACAGTGTGACTGATCACTGTTTATATTTTTTAAAGGATACTGCCTTTATACTCTGAATTCAAGTTTTATCATTATTAGGTAATACTTGGTCTGTTTTTATGCACCAAACATTGGTTCCCCCCTCCTCCCAAAAAAACCCATGGCTCACTGCCGTCAAGTCAGGTCTGACTCATAAGGACCCCTCCTTGGGTTTCTGAGGCAGTATCACTACGGAAGTAGATTGCTCAGCCTTCCTTCCTAGGAGTAGCTGGCGGGTTTGAACCATGTTAGCAGTCAAATGCCTTAGGCACTATGCCACCAGAGCTCCCAAATATACATTATGTATATTTAATGTTCAAGATGTAAGCTCCAACATAGCAGAATTCTCATCTATCTTGTTGTTTGCAGTTGCTCAATACATTCTTGAATGAGTGACTGAATAAGAAAATTACTGGAAGAAATTTAATAAATATGCTATGATAAAATGTCTAACTTTTTCCAGTTTAGAATTAAAAGTTTCCTCCAAACATTTTGATTTCCTGACTTCTAATTAAGTTTCTTAATATTCCAGGGATTTATTCTGTTCCTATTTATTCTTCAATACTCTAGTACTATGGCAGCCATTTCCTCTTCTCCAACTTACAACAATTATAATCTCCTACATTTACCCCATAAAGAATGGTTTCAGACTGTCCTCATTCTTGAGTGCTCTAAGGCATTGTAAGGCTTTGCTGTTCACTTGAACAGTTGATAATACTCCTTTGAAGTAGAGCTTTAAACAAGAGATAAGAAATAGTAATCTAACTGTAGACAGTGTTGATAGTCAACAGGGCCATCTTGCTATTCAAGGCCATTGAAGATTATTTTTCCATCTGGTTGTCCCATCAAAATAATATAGTAACAGGATATATCTTCTAATTCTCAACTTCTCTCTTTCTTTCCCTCTAGCATGCTTTATTTTTCCTATGTGTTCCCAGGATATAAGTCAGATTGTTAATCTATGTTATCAGCACTCCTTCTCTTGGGTACTATAGTCTGAAGTGAAGCAGAGTCAGACTGTAAAAGTATGTACCTTTCTTCTGAATAAACAGTTAGTTTCAAGCAAAAATCCCATCATAGAAGTGTTCTTTTTAAAAAATGTCAACTGCAAACATTGGGAGATTTTTTTTTTTTTGCTGAGTGGGGAAAAGAGGGGGGGGGGCGGTGCAGAAGATATGGTTACTGATACTGTGCTAAGACAAGTATTGTGCTAATTCAACCCAGAACTGGGAAGTATCAGATCCAGTGCCACCAGTAGTTCATTTCTGCATTCCTATGCTGTAAAGAGTCTTGAAGCAAACTCTCAGAAATGGACTAAATAGCCAAAGGAAAGTTTAGGTTACCTTTAAAAAATTTTCACCACCCTCCACTCCCCCTTCATTTGATCTTCACATTGTTCAAAAGAAAACTAGTCAAAGGGCTTATTTAGAGACATTTTTCATTCTGTTGAGACTGGTTCAAACGTTTTTGCAAAACTTCTTTGAGCCCAATGTAGCTCTCCTGCCAAGAAACTTACTCTCACTGCTACTCTGTTTCCTGGGAATTGGACATTAGCTATTGATTTCTGTTTTCTTTCTTTCTTTTTTCCTCTTCTCTCTCTCTTTTTTGTCTCCGTGTTAAGCCTATTTGCCTTAATAAATCTAAGTTATTTACTCTATGAAACTACTTGGTCCACATTGTTCAAATGCAGAGCCAGAGGTAAAGGCAGCTTAAGTACAATTACTGTGGCAGAAGCTGGGGACATCCCAATGGACTCTTTCAGCCCTCCCCCTCCCTCCGGGCATGGCAGCAAGTTCCTGGAGTCAGACAGTGTATTGTCATGCGGATTACACTGATTAGCTCTAAATCAGTTAGGTAACAGGAGCCCTTTCAATGGTGTCCTAGGATCCTGTCAGGTTGACTGTTCAAACACTGGTTTTTGGGATCCCCTCCAGCATTCCTTACTGTAATCCAGGCATGTTATTGCAGGTTTTATTTGAAAAGGGGCTACTTACTTGTCACTTAGCATATTTTCAGTTTTAAGTCAAAACCTTTTTGGAACAATAACAACAAAAAGCAAAAAAAAAAAAAAAAGAGAGAGAGAGAGAGAATAAGGTGTCAAGTGGAGAGGGGGTGGAGAAGGCAAAAAAGAAAAAGAATACAAAACACAGTAATATATCAAATGCCAAATGTGCATTATGTGCACGTGTGCTCTGGGGAATGAGGTTTCTGTTTTGTTTTACACACAAACTGTGATGATTTTGCACTGTTTATGGTCTTGTCTTTCTAAGTCACTACTGAAGAGCCAGTGAACTCAGAAGTAGAGGAATCAAACAAAAAGGTGACGGTCTGAGCTGTTTACACAGTTCAGGGATGTGCTTAAGTTTTCTACACTTTGGCAGAAGGGAGGGCTGTAGGGTACTGGTGGACACCACAATTTCACGTTTTTGTGGTTGTTGGTTGCCATCTACTCAATTCTATTAGTGACCCAGTGTGACAGAGTACAACTGCCTCATAGGGTTTTCTAGACTGTAATCTTTACCTGAGCAGATCACAGTCTTTCTCCTGAGGAGCCACTATGTGAGTTTGAACTGCCCACCTTTTGGTTAATAGCTGAGGGCTTAATCAATTACACCATAGGACTCCTTTCACTATATTATGGGGATTGGACTAGGAGTCATTGGGTGGTGCAAATGGTTAACATAATCACCTGCTAACCAAAAAGTTGGAGGTTTGAGTCTACCCAGCCGTACCTTGAAGGAAAGGCCTTATAATCTACTCCTGAAAATTAAGCCATTGAAAATTCTAAGGAGCACAGTTCTGCTGTGATTCACGTGGGGTCACTATGAGTTGGAATTATGAGGTTGCCATGAGTTGAGGTTGATTCAATGGCAGCTAGTTTTTGTATAGAGTTGGCAAACAGGCATATTCCTATGGTGCCAGGGCAGGGACTGCTGATGAGTCACGCTGTTTTGGCTGCGGTAACTCCACCCTTATTGGAAGAGCAATGCTCAGAAGATTCTTGGGAGTACAGAACTCATGGTGAGGTCAGGAGGAAATGAAGTTCTCAAAGACCAACCATTTGACAACAATGTCCTTTAGATATGAATTGCCTTAATTAAAGTTTGTACTTTATATTAGGGTTCACTTTGTGTTGTATACACTTCTATGGGTTTTACAAACGTATAATGCCATGTACCCACCATTACAATATCATGCAGTGTAGTGAAACTCTTAAAGTGCTCTCTGCTTCATGTACTCATCCTCCCCTTTCTCTGCCATATATTTTTTTAAGTGCCTGCTCAGTGCCTGACGCATTATAAGCATCCAATAAATGGCATTTCCATTTCTCTTTTTATTTAGACTAAAGGCCTTGTAAGAATTGATGCCTAAAATGAATCAATTTGTAAGGATTTTAAAAACTGATATACTTTGAAGGATCTCTCTCTCTCTCTCTCTGGTCCTATATTTACTTAGATAATGAGTCTTCTTTACAGGTAAAAATATTACAAGGATAACAAGTAGATGATATTTTTGTTTTATAGTGTTTAGATATTTATGAATTATTAGTTAATTCATAAGACTGTTGAGAAAAATGGAGACTGTTGGGACAAAAATATCGCTATATCTTAGTTGGTCCCCATTCATATCCCTACCTCTAAAATTATGTCTTTCATTCTGAACTGTCTCGAACAACCTGAAAATAGATTATCCATCTCTGATGCTATTTATTGTGGCTATTTTCATTCATTATGGGTCCATCTTTCTAGCAAATGAACTTAACATAAAACTTTTCTCTCAACATTATCTTCAGGATGCCCTGCCAGTTAGTTGCTTTCAATGTCTTTTTTTTCCTTCTGTCTTCTCCCAGCTGTTAGAAACATTTCATAATGCTGCCACCTTCCACAGTCCCTGGAGAAACCATCTCAATTCCATGTTGGGGTGGGGGGAGTACACAGCTATATTCTTTCTGAAATACAAAAAAACAAACTCACTGCCATCGAGTTGGATCTGACTCACAGTGACCCCTTCTTGGGTTTCTGAGGCAGTATCACTACGGAAGTACATTGCCCAACCTTCCTTCCGAGGAGTGGCTGGTGGGTTTGAACTGCCAGCCTTCTAGTTAGCAGTCAAATGCCTTAGGCTCTGCGCCACCAGAGCAGAGATCACATGGGCTGGCATCCATGCCAAAGTATGTTTTTTCTCACAAGTAATTGTTAAGTTGGTAATTTTGTTTCTGAAAGTCAAGTTTTAAAAGAAAAATAAATAACTAAAAAGGAATGCTCAGGCTAAAAGACTCAAGTGAAGGTAGCAGGAGTGGTTGCTATAAGCTTTGAAACACACACGCGTGTGTGCATGCACACACAAATAAATAGACAAAAGGATAAATTGACAAAGAATGCAGCAACCCCTTGCTTGGTTTAGCAGTCTGGTCAGACCCACAGATGAGGAAGTGCTGCTTTGTGTCTAGCGAAAGCCTTGTTTTCTTGTTCATTGTCTTTCAGGGTAAAATCTGGAGGAAATTCACCTGTCTGATGCAAAGTTAAACTGCTGGCTTTAATGTGACTGCATGGGAACTTGGGTTTATTAATGAATACAACATACCCTCTTTGATTTGAAAGCTTTCACCCTGCTGAAAAGATTCAAAAGGCATCGCTTCCTGCACCAGCGGCATTCCTTTATCCGTCTCAGTGGTTCACCCCTACCCAGCTGCTATATCTCATTAACAAGCATTTGACCACTGCAGCAGGCTTGGGAGTGTTGACACTTGAAAGGCCCAGGCAGGCGTGGGCAGGCCATCAGCTATGGCAACAGGAAACTGCCCGGAGACAACACTGAGAAAACAGCAGCTGCAAAAGCCAAAGTCAGAACAGACATAAAGGGCTGCCTATATCCATGCCGGTCTGGGGTATCGGTATGTGTCTGTAGGCCTGAATTCACTCATCTATTTACTATATTTACGGGATATGAGGGTCACCCTCAGCATGCATCAGACTCTGTACTCGCTGACATCTCAGAATGATTTTTTGACTTAAAGTGTTCTCTTATCCTTAGCTTTCAAAGTCTTCTTATTGTTTTCATGATGTAAGTTCTTGGTTATGCATGTAAGAATGTTCACTTAGAGACCTCAAACTTGATATACACAACAGTCTGGAAGTTATGTAAACCATAAGAAATGTATACGCCTGAATATTTACGCATTGCTCATGTTATCACATAATTTTTCAAAAACAATAGCAACCTCTAAAAGTGTTATATAAATATATAAAATGACACTGAGAGCTTTTGGTTTAAGAATTAAAGAGTTATGGCTTTATGCGAAATATTTCAGGTGAAAGAGTTGGTTCCACTGTGTAAAAGATGAGTTGTAAAATTAAGTGAGATATAAACATATTCCATACATGTGATGATTGATTGTAACAATTTCAAATATCTATTAATTTACTATTCATTGAATTGTAATTTTCTAAGTATCATTCATACCACTGAATCTATTTCTAAATTTTATTGTTTCTATATTCTAATAAAAGCAGTATCGGCATTACCAATCTTTTGAAAGTTATACTTAAATTATCCAACAATATTTTTGGTATTTTCTTAAAGTTATATATTTCCATTGATAATTTTAATAATAATTATATACTCCCTTATATTTTACGACACCTATCATCAGAAGAGCTCAAAGTACAGACACTAATTAGTCTGTTTCATGCAATGTTAAGAGGAAGTATTTCTCCAAATACCTATTGTCCATATTCAAGCTTATAAAAGCATTCTTTAGAGGATAGGTAAGCAGTAGCTCACAATAAAAATTTTCAATCATAAAGAAAATGGCCCTTTTCAAAGCAATACAAAACAAAAGATATCATTCTGTAGCAGGGAAGAAAGAAAGGCAAATGGAAAACAAAACAAAAACTAATGTAACATGCCTTAAGTGAAGTTAGTTGACTATGACATCCCAAGAATGCTGAGTTATTTTCCTGTCATCATCAGTATAAAGACACTTAGTGATTGTGATACTTAAGGTTGTGTGTAAACTTGGATGGGCCATGATTCTAAGAGATTTGGCAGTTTTTATGTAATTATCCACCATGATGAGATCTGATATAATGTAATCACTTACATAATGAGAACTGCTATGAGCAGTCAATCAGTTGAAAGTGAATTACAGCTGGGGTGTGGCCTGCTTCCAGTATACATGGAAAAGCTTTAGGAAAGATCTCTGGCTTTCTGCTGGATTTGGATCCTGCATCTGGCTCATCACCGTCTCTGATTCCTGGACTTGAATCAGTGGTCTGCCATTTTGCCTGCCAATTTTGGGACTGTTGCCTTCACACCCTGTAAGACAGCAATCTGCCATTTTACCTGCTGATCTAGGGTTCCTAAGCCTCCAAAAGCAGCAGCCTGCTGTACTGCCTGCCAATCTTGAGTTCATCAGCCTAGCTGCATGAGTCAGGAGAAGCCTCCAGCTTCATGTTTGACTCTCGGACTTGGGCTTTGCCAGCCTCTACAACTGTGTGAGCCATTTCCTTGAGAGAATTTTTTTTTTTTCTCTCTCTCTCAATATATATAAACTTCACTGGTTTTGCTTTTCTAGGGAACTCTGCCTAAGATGGTGATTATTATATTAAAATGCACTAATACTTTTATTCTTTTCAGTCATTTAGGTTTATGCATATTTGTCTATCATTCATAATACAAGCTATCCTAATTCATTTGCATTGTTACTGTAAAGTGGTCATTATTAGATAAAAAGTATATGTGAGTTTCTTTAAAATTATTGCTGCTTTTCTTAATGTTAACTTTTTTTTAATGCCAGAAAATATTTTTTGGTACAGCAAATTTTCCAACTTTACCTTAATTATATACTTGATATTTTATTTCTCTTTTTTTGCCTTAGAGAAAGAGAATGATATACCAACCACCACTGGAAATTTACATCCTTTGCAATATGTTTGAGACACAACCATTCTCCTGGGGGCCATTAAGATGGTTCCATTTCATTTAACTTTCTCCACCAAAGTCGCATTGGTTCACATTCACATCTGTTCTTCACCTTTGAATTTGGGCTGTATTTGCTTTACCAGTAGATTGTGACCAATAGGAGACTGTGCTCATTCCCTGTGTAGGTCTCAAAAGGCCATATATGCCTCTGCAATTATCTTGCATCTCTGCCTCCACCATGAGGATAAGCTCAAGCAGACAATGAGATAGAAAAGATGAGTTACCCAGCAGTGGCCATCCCAGACTGCCCAGCACCAGCTGACCCACCACTGACCACAAATACATGGCAAAGCCCAGGCTAGATCAGCCAAGTTTGACTCAGATCAGCAGAACCACTCTCCAACCACATTGTTGTTGTTGTTATGTGCTATTGAGTCGGCCCCAATTCATAGTGACCCCTCCTTGGTTTGCGAAGGCAGTATCACTACGGAAGTAGATTGTTCAACCTTCCTTCCGAGGAGTGGCTGGTGGGTTTGAACCACCGGCCTTCTGGTTAGCAGTCAAGTGCCTTAGGCACTATGCTACCAGAGCTCCTACAATATACTCATAGTTAACTTATACACAAGATCATTCAGCTAGTAAGTATTAGAGATAGGATTTGAATATAACATTCTGTTTCCAGAATCCATACTCTAAGGCATTTGACTGCTAACCAGAAGGCTGGCAGTTCAAATTCACCAGCCACTCCTCGGAAGGAAGATTTGGCTATCTTTTTCCATAGTGATACTGCGTTGGAAACCTGAGGAGGGGTCACTATGAGTCAGCTCTCACTCAACAGCAGTGAGTTTGGTTTTTGGAACCAGTACATTAGTCTCAACTTGTTTCTACTAGATGTCTCAAATCGGCACTCTACCCACGGCTACCCCGTGCAAAATAGAATAAAATGCTGTCTAGTCCTGTGCATCCCCATAATTGGTTGTGGATTGAACTATTGTGATCCACCAAAACTAAACCAAACTCACTGCCCTCTAGTCGGATCCCATTCATAGAGACCCCTCCTTGGGTTTCTGAGGCGGTATCACTATGGAAGTAAATTGCCCAACCTTACTTCCGAGGAGTGGCTGGTGGGTTTGAACTGCCAGCCTTCTGGTTAGCAGTCAGATGCCTTAGGCACTATGCCACTGATTTTTGAAAGTAGGTCACCAAGCCTTTCTTCTTAGTCTGTCTTAGTCTGGAATCTCTGCTGAAACCTGTTCAGCATTACAGCAACTTACAAGCCTCCATTGACAAATGGGTGTTGGCTGTACCTGAAATGTATTGGTCAAGAATAGAACCTGGTTTCCCACATGGAAGGTGAGAATTCTACCACTGAATCACCACTGCCCCCAAAGCCCACTTTACCAGTTGTCATTGACTTGACTTCAACTCAATGACAATCCCATGAATGCATAGTAGAATTGTGTTCCATAGAGTTTTCAAGGTTGTGACATTTTGCAATGAGATTGCCATGCCTTTCTTTCAAGGTGCCTCTGGGTGGCTTTGAATTACCAACCTTTTGGTTAGTAATTGAGCACTTAATCATTTGTGCCATCCAAAGACTCTAGTCTCACCTAGAGAACTCAAAATCTAGTAGGAAAAAGTATCTATGCAAATGCAATATATTGTGATAATAGAAATAATGTAAGCACTATTTGAGTATTAACCCACTAAAAATGGTAAGGCAGTCTGTTTCTATAAAGATTTACTAGCTTGGAACCCAGTGGGGGTCACTATGACTCAGAATCAAATCAATGACAGTGAGTTTGGTTTTTGTTTTGGTTGGTAATATACAAAGAACAAAGTAGTTAATTTTGTCTAAGGTGGAGAGGGCAGAGAAGATTAGATGGTTGAAGAAAACGTCACAGAGGAACTACCATCAGAACTGAATTTAGATGGAGCTATATATTGCCTCAGAAACCCAAGGAGGCGCGACGGCACATAACAACAATCCTGGTGGGAAGAGTGGAGAAGGATTTTTGGGGAAGAGACAATAGCAAATAAATAAATAAATAAATAAATAACCTGTTTGAAAAAAAAGTTATGAGGCCTAGTGTTGCTGAAACATGAAGTATGAAGTCAGTAAATATTACACTTGAGTTTGAGAAGTAGATAGGATCCATAGTATTGTATATTTTGTTGAAGATATTGAGGTTTATCTTGTGGAAATGAGTGAATCATTGAAAACTTTTAAGATAGAAAATGCAATGATGAGTTTCATGTCTGAAAAGATCCATCTGGCATCAATATGGACCGTGTATCGGGAGGTGGCTGTGATAGAAGGAATGTGGCTATTATAATACTGAGTTCTGGAAATATACCCTCTCCTCACTTTTCAGTGGTTAGGCTCCAAAGATCAGGTTGTTATACAAAAATTGATGTTATGTGAAGGTGGAGGATGACCACATCAGATCACAAAGTGGAGAATGACTGCATCAATATGTAACTGTCATATTATATTGTTACACAACTGCCAAACCACTGAGAATCATGGCCCAGCCAAGCGGACACATACCCTTAACCATCACGGCCAGTGTTACTTTAGCCTAGCACCTCAGCATTTGTTACTGCTAGATGTACATTGTTAATGTGCAAAATAGTTGAATAGTAGTTTTTTGACTATTGTCATAAATGTGAAATGTCAGATGACAAAATAGTTGATAAGTGAGAAGTAGGTGGACTGAATAAAGGTAATGCTGGTGAAGATGGAGCAGAGAGAACAACAGTACTTATTCAAGAGAGAATGGGAAAAGAAAGGCTTAATGAGGAAGTGACATTTCAATAGGCCCTAGAAGAAAAAGTAGACTTCAACGGTAGAAATGAATGGGAGGATATTCCAGGCTGAAGAAATGATGCAGGCAAGACCCAAATACAAGGAATTAAAGATTATCCTCAGAATACAAATTCTAATAGGCATATTATTAGTTCATCGGAAGCTTAAATACAAGGTTGATTACTGTTGAGAAATAAGAAATAGGACATGTAGAATCATAAAGTCATGGCATGTTTGAGCAGAAGATCTACATGTTGAATTGAAGTCCTAGTATGGAAGACCTTAAAAGTCAAGCTAAGGCGTTTTGATTAATTTAGTAGTACTTTGGTGTCACTACCAATTTTTGAATAGCTTTGTAATAATATGGGAGAGAGGTGATTAGAGTTGAAGATGTTTTTAGCAGAAAGGAACATATATAGTGGGTTTAGAACATCTTGACCCTGAAGAACTTATGCAAAATGGCATGTGATTCCATTGACAAGATGACTTTGAGATATTGAACTTTGTTAGCTGTGATAATAATGCCAGGAAGAGTAACTAGTGTATATGGAGAACAGATATAGATGATTGACTTATTATTATTTGTGAGTCTAAGATTCCAGAGAACTACAATAAACACACATAGACCCAAACTGGAAATGTATCTTGAGCTTGGAAGATAGAACAAGGCTAAAGGTGTAATTGGTAGCCATTCATATAGAGGTGATATTTTTTTCCTCCTGCAGAAATATATGATATTCCAGAAGGGAGACGGGAAGAAGATATAATAGAGAGAGGTTGCCCTTATAATTTATCCTCCAAAATGGGACATTATTGAGACCAAGAGGGCAGGCAGTGTGGTTCAGTGGTAGATTTCTCCCTTCCATGCAGGAGATGTGGGTTTGATCCTGGCCAAAGTACCTCATGCTCAGACACCACTTATTTGTCAGTAGAGGCTTGTGTGTTACTGTGATGCTAAATTATTTCAGCTGAGCTTCCAGACTGAAACAGACCAGAAAAAAAAAAAAAAGCCTGGTGATCTACTTACGAAAATCAGCCACTGAAAACTCTATGGATCACAATAGCCTGATCCCATTGTGCGTGGGGTCACAATGAGTCAGGGACTGACTTAATGACAGCTAAATAACAACAACATTGAGAGTGAAAGGCAGCACTATTAATCATTACATCAGGACAACAGGCTAAAGAAAGAAGACTGTGTGAGCTCTCTTGGGTTGGTGATGAACAAGGAGGAAATTTGGAACAACTGGGGGGAAAAGGATACTAGAGTAGGAAGGAGTTGCTTTACAGAGTCTATTCTGAGTACGGACTGCTGGGTAACCAGGAGGGGTCTGTTGAACTAGGTGAGAAAGCCTAGGTGGGAGACAAAAGGTCCGAATGAAGGCAAATATCAATAGAGTGACTGTGTATTAAAAGTTTTCACCTATAATATTTGTGTTATTTTTAAAGGATTATACCTGGCCATTCCTCAATTGTTTACCATCTACAATTTCCCATGTTAGAAAGTACTTTCTACCCTGAAACAGCCCTAAGCTCCTCCTCAGCGTGTCCCCGGACAGTTTTACAGCTCCAAGTGGAATGCAGATAAATGGCTGCCTGTTTCCATTTCATGCTTTGGATTTTCCAGGTGCAGGTTGTATAGCTCCTCTTCGTTACTGAAATTGGAAAATGTTTTATAAGCTTTCAGCATGTCAAGCTCTGTGATTTGGGATAAAATTGGATTTTGCAGTCTGTTGTGTGCCTTTAATATTTCCTGTGCTAAGGGGAAACATGCTCACATACACACACAGCAATGCAAAGCAAAACCAAACACCTGCTCTCTGTAAATGTCTTCTGAGTTTTATGAGGTGAAGTTTGAATTGTGAGGAGGAAATTGCTTTGTTAAGTGTAAATTGTCATGCAAATATTAGTTCTTACATTGTTATTTTTACTACGATTCAAGAATGTCACAGTATGTATGCTCAGTGCTTCAGTAGATACCACTCTTCTTTTTGAGTGATAGGTTTTAAACCCGAGCTGCTTGTTAGACAGAGGTCAGCTTGACCCCGGAGTGATATTTTTTTTAACAATATTTTATTGTGCTTTTGGTATTGTTTTACGTAGCAGTTTAGGTTCCCATTCAACAATGTCTGTACGAATTTTTCAGTGACATTGGTTACAGTCTTCACAATGCATTTGCATTTGCATTATTTTTGTTCTGGTTTTTCCATTAGGAGAGATTGAATTTTATTGAGGCAGCCTATTAACCTTGACCTGAGATGGTTCTGAAAGGCTGCAGGAAATTCTCTTTGACACTCTTGAATCCATCTTTCTACACCTTACCACTTGTCCTGGTTGCATAATGAATCCCCCTCACTCAGATGAAAAATTCCCTCAAAAAAATGCTCCTTCAAGGAAACAAAATAGGCATTTTCTACCATTCTCTACTTCTTCATTACCACAAAATAAGTCCCACTGATCCTTTTGCGCAGCTTATAACTATTATAAAGGTGCTGAACCAAATTTGCAAAATTAATGTCCATGCTTGAATGTGAAGCTCCCATATATTGTCCAGTGGAAAGTTTGTGCATTTAAAAAGATGTATAATAATTATGACATTCATAATGTATTATAGACTTCTTGGAGTGCAGATGTGTTCAATTTTCTAATTAAAAAATAACCAAAGATAATTGTCTGAGATATCTAATAAATAATGAGAATTCCAAAGAACCTCTCAGAGTGAATTAAAGTAAGTTACCTATTTGGTTATAAAATCATATAACTACAGGAATTTTGAACTGGGTAAGAACCTTGTAGTTTATGTGATCAAATCCCTTTCCTTATAAGTGAGGAAGGATACATAGAAAACAATGGAACTTGACTATGCTCACAAATCGCTATGAATCGGGTCCAACTCGATGACACATAATAACAACAACAACATGCTCACACATTTCTGGTGGCCAAGTCAGGCAAAGAACCTAGTCATTGACCTTTCTGCTTTGTGCTTTTTCCCACTGTGTGATAAGCATGACAGGTGTCCTGTGGTCAGAAAATCAGAACCCTCCTGAGAGCAGTTGTATGACACCACGAGTGATATATGAGCCAGCTGCATGTCCTATGTATTGTGTTCATTAGAGACAATTTCAGACGCTCAACTCCTTTAGACATAGGACACGTTTTTGGATGCATAGGTTATTCTGTGACAGCAGAGATATTCTTCAGGATCACAGATCTGGCTTCAACCTGCAACTTGTACAGGTGAACTGTGGATCTTTGATCTTTATGGGGAAGGAAGAACAAAATTGTTCACTGAGCAATATTTACCTGAATTGTCTTTCCTTGGTAAGGGGAATATTTGAAACAGTACTGCTAACATCTGTGGTGTGAATTACTTATAGTCTGATCATTCTTGCTCTATAGGATTGCAAATCTCAGCTTTCTTCAAAATACTGTGCAATAATACCACAGGCACTGGTAGATATGGCACTATATTCAGTACATGCTGTTTAATGGTTACATAGTGTCATGTGGTCATGTTTTCAAACTTCAAATGAAGACCTATGGTTTGATAAGCCTGAATGAACTGATGTGTCCTATGAAAAAGAATTTTGAAAATGCTCTGTCTGGAAAACTCTGAAAGGGACAACCACCCCACCTTTGTGGTTAAAGAGATGTGCGTGGGAGAAAACTGGAATGTCTGTAGAGAGAATTCTGTGACTAGACTTTTAAAAAGATAATGAATTCCAATTTTGCATCTATTCCCAAAGAAGGCTGAAGATTCAGAAGAGCTCTCTATTGTGAGTTTGCAAGGCTTCTGTTATAAAGTTAAGGAGTTACTTTGGCTGTGACAACACAGAAAATGTAAGGGTACAATTTGTGTTCAAATTATGCCTTTAATTGTAGCAACTATGGCAGCTCAAGTACCAGCTGATACCAGGGATGGCATTAGAGGGATTTGTAATGCTACAATAAATACATTAATTAATATTTGGCTGTGAAATACTATTTTGGATTGATTCTCCATCTTTGGGTTCCACTGAATAAAATAATGTGTAATGTCATTATATATAAGAGAGACATCTATCAGGTCTCCTTTTTATCTTGGTACTATTGCCACGTGAGCTCTAGGAAGAGAATTTTTGATTCATGACCATTAGCTAGAGTGTTATTTTCTATGACCCTATGTTGTGCTGCTTTATGAGACATCAGAATGTACTATTGTTCTCGAAGTCAATCTACAGTGAACAGATTGTAAAGGCTTCTTCCTTAGGATGAATTCCTAATGGAAAATTACTAAGTTTTCTGTGGAACTGAAGCAATGATATTACACTCCACTGCAAGGGATGTAAGGATGACCAAAATATTGGTAATGATGGCTATAATATTTTTTTTCTGAGGATTTCTCAGCAAATTAGGGGAGCAAAGGCACTCAAAAACTTTTGGACTCCTGTCACACTCTGCTCTTGACTGCAATCCATTCCTAGAGCCAAAGTCCTCAACCGTTGTCCCTTCTATTTTACAGTCTATGAGTACAAGATCATTAATTATTTTCCATAGCAATTTAATATGATGGAACGAACTCCTAGAAGAAGTGGGAGGTTGTAAATGAAACCATACTCCTTTGTAAAAATCCATGTTGAGCCTTCCAATGAAATCTTGTTGAAACAGCCATGTGGTCACCGATTATTGTTTAGGAGGCCACTTATTATTTAGAAGCTCTGGTAGTGTAGTGCCTAAGGCACTTGACCGCTAACCAGAAAACTGGCGGTTCAAACCCACTAGCCACTCCTTGCAAGGAAGGTTGGGCAATCTACTTCCTTAGTGATACTGCCTCAGAAACCCAAGGAGGGGTCACTGTGAGTCAGGTCTGACTCAAGGGCACATAACAAAAACATGTTATTATTATTACTACTGTTGTAACTAACACTACTTAAAGATGGCTATTTATGTGAATATTTATGCCATGGGGATTGTCCACCCATTCATTCATTTAACAGACATCTATCAGCAACATGTTTCAGGATAAAGAAGGGCTAAGGTGATAACAAAGAACGTATGTACTTCATTTTGGAATATATAGCATTTTTAATACACACATTCAAAATGATTATTGGTGGGGAATAAGAAAGAGGCAGGTAAGGAGGATTTAGGTGTATAGGGATTAATTAACCCAGGAATGTTTTAACTCAATCAGCTTTTGTCCCATGCTTTGTTCATATTAGGAGCTCTAGTGATGCAGTGGTTAAAGCATTTGGCTGCTAACCAAAAGGTAGGCAGTTTGAACCCCGCAGCCACACCAGGGGAAAAAGATGGGGAAGTCTGCTTCCATAAAGATTAACAGCCTTCAAACTCTATGGGACAGTTCTACTCTGTCCTATCAGGTTGCTATGAGTCAGCATTGACTCGATTGCACTGGATTTAGGGTTTGTTTGTTCACATTTTCCATATCTCACTCAGAAGGACTGATATATCAGTATGTCTTTGGGAAAAAGTAAGTCATTAAAGACACAAAGACAATGATAGGGCTGTGGCTGGATGTCACATTTTTATAATTCAATTCTGTGACCCAATATAAAGGACTCAAATAAGTTCCAAATCAACAAGGTCATCACAAGTAAAAGAGGGATATTTTGAGATAAATAGAGCCAAACCAGGAAGGACAATAATGAGTGTGAATTCAAGTTGTTTTTGATTTTGTTGCAGCTGGACTACTATCATCTAGGAGCCATTTAGCAAACAGACAATAGACACATGGCTTTATTTATAGCTGTCTGTAGGGAAGGAATGCAGTTGATTGCCCCATCTCTTCCGCAGTAGTTTAACAACAGAATTATCTCTATCAGGTGGAGGATGCATTAGGCAAACATAGGCTCCTTCTGGAATGTAGGCAAATTGATCTGTAAATGGATGATGCTGGCTAATTAGACAATACAGTTGCACCTGTGGAGTGACACTTGGAAAGTTGGTGTAAGCTTTTTGTTTATTTATTTATTTATTTATTTATTTAAATATCTTGAGATAAGCATTATAATCTGCTTCTCCTGCTTATATATTTTAATATTTTATATTATTCTGTCAATTCAAAGTGAAAATTATCTTAAATTTTTATTATGATAAATAGTAGAATAGTAAATAAAATTATCTTAACGATTTATGCCATGGATACTTCTCTCCACATATGGGTAAGGTGGGCCTGTTTCATTTGCACTGCTCTGATGGTATCTCACTTATACTCTGAAATAAACATTTCCCAAAACTCTCCAATAACTAATGTTCAGAGCTTTCCCCTGGGTCCGCTTTTGAATTAAATCAATTAGGGGAAGGCCATATGTTCACCATATGTATGTCAACTTGCCAGGGATTCTAAAAAAAAAAAAAAGAAGGAAGACATTTTTAAAAAATCACAAATCATTTGAAAACACACAAACTGGAAAAAAAATCAACCAACCAACAGGGAAATCTCCATTCATAGAAGAGAGAAGTTGATTAAAATTAGGCAAGATAATATACAATTATTTTTTTCATTTTCAATATGCAATTAATTTCTCAGACCATATTAATCATTCTTTATCAAGTTTTCTTCACCTGGAAAAAGTAAAATGATTGCTGCAAGGGCAGTGGTAGTGGATCTTAGCAAAATTCTTCACAGTTCAATAGTCTACGACTATGTGCAGCAACACTTGGTAGATGTTTTTGGCTGCCCCTTACTCATGAGTATAGGAATCTAGCTGTCTGGATTCTGGTTAAAATATCATGTCCTTTTAGAGTTGGGATGTGCAGAAAAGGTGTCTTTGATTTTAGTTGTTTAGATGCTGCATCTAATTCGATTTTGGGTCACTTACGAGTGTCTCTGGTAGTTGGCACATAGCAGAAGTTCCATACATAGTTTAAAAGTTGAGTACAATGAGAAAACAGGATTAGAGAAGTTAGGTGACATAAGTGAGGTTACATAGTGAGCAGGTTTTCTGACTCCTAAGCTTTTTGCTTCTGCACTAGGAAGCCTGTCAATGTAGAACTGTAAGTGCCTTTCACATTCTGGTTGTACTTTTGATGTGTTCCACAAAGGAAGACAATCAAGACCTGTTGACTTTCCTCCAGTATCAAAACTTCATTTTAATCTAGCATTCTTATTGGAAATATTTCTAAATTATATTAAACGCTTTCTCAATTTCTGAACCAGCCTGTGTGCATAAGTGATTTTTTAAAAATTAAAAACCAACCAACCAATCAAACTAACAAAAACTATCCTGTCTATCTTTTGTGTTATACTTCAAAAAGTACCATTGGTTATCATATGCCACATCTAGAAATGATGAACACCAACCAATTCTTTAGGTACAGTGACTCTGTGTATTCCTTCCATCTTCTCTTGATTTTTCCTGCAGCAGTCAGTATTTTTCCCATACAATCTTTCAGTATTGCAACTTGAGGCTTGAAATCTTTCCTTAGTTCTTTCAGCTTGATAAAGGCTAAGCGTTTTCTTCCCTTTTGGTTTTCTAACTCCAGGTCTTTGCACATTTCATTATAATAATTGTCTTTGTCTTCTTGAGTTGCTCTTTGAAATCTTCTGTTCAATTCTTTTATCTTGTCATTTCTTCCATTTGCTTTAGCTACTCTCCATTCAAGAGCAATTTTCAGAGTCTCTTCTGACATCCATTTTGATCTTTTCTTCCTTTCTTGTCTTTTTAATGACCTCTTGTTTTCTTCATGGATGATGTTCTTGATGTGATCCCACCTTTCCTCTGGTTTTCAGTCATTGGTGTTCAATGCATCAAATCTATTCTTTAAATGGTCTCTAAATTCAGGAGGCATATAATCAAGGTCACATCTTGGCTCTTGTGGACTTATTTTAATTGTCTTTAACTTCAGCTTGAACTTGCATATGAGCAGGTGATGGTTGTTCCACAGTCAGCCCTTGGCCTTGTTTTGGCTGAAGATATTGAGCTTCTCCATTGCCTCTTTCCACATAAGTTGTTGATCTGAATCTTATGTATTCCATATGAATCTGCACTGAAGGAATTGGCAAAGACATGGCTTCAGGAATTGACAGAATAGCCCTTGAGATATTTCAACAAACAGATGCTGTGCTGGAGGCACTTACTTGTCTTTGCCAAGAAATTTGGAAGACAACTACCTGGCCAGCTGACTGGAAGAGATCCATATTTGTACCTATTCCAAAAAAAGGTGATCCCACAGATTGTGAAAATTATTGAACAATATCATTAATATTACATGCAAGTAAATCTTACTGAAGATAATTGAAAAATGATTGCAGCAGTATATTGACAGGGAACTTCCTGAAATACAAGCTGGATTTAGAAGAGGATGTGGAACAAGGGAAATCATTGCTGATGACAGAGGGATCTTGGCCAAAAGCAAAGAATACCAGGAAGATTTACTGGATTATTTAAGTTTATTGACTATGCAAAAGCATTTGATTGTGTGGGTGATAACAAATATGGCAAACATTGAGAAGAACTGGAATTCCAGAGCACTTACTTGTGCTCATCAGGAACCTATACATGGACCAGGAGGCTGTCATTCAAATAGAACAAGGAGATACTGCATGGCTTAAAATCAGGAAGGGAGTGCATCAGGGTTGTATCCTTCCACCATATTTATTCAATCTGTATGCTAAGCAAATAATCAGAGAAGCTGGGCTATATGAAGAAGAACACAGCATCAGGATTGGAAGAAGAGTTATTAACAACCTGTGATATGCATATGACACAACCTTGCTTGCTGAAAGTGAAGATGATTTGAAAGACTTACTGATGAAGATTAAAGACTACTACTACTAAAGTCTGCAGTAGGGATTACACCTCAACATAAAGAAAATAAAAATCCTCACTATTGGGCCAATTAGTAGCATCATGATAAATGAAGAAAAGATTGAAATTGTCAATGATTTCATATTGCTTGGTTGTACAAACAACACCAATGGAAGCAGTGGTCAAGAAATCAGATGACACATTGCAAATCTGCTGCAAAAGACCTCTTCAAAGTGCTAAAGAGCAAAGATGTTACTTTGAAGACTAAGGTGCACCTAACCCAAGCCATGGTGTTTTTGATTGCCTCATATCTATGTGAAACCTGGACAATGAATAAGGAAGACTGAAGAGGAGTTGATGCTTTTGAGTTGTGATGTTGGCAAAGAATACTGAAAGTACCATGGATTGTCAGAAGAACTAACAGGTCTCTATCCTGGATGAAGTGCAGCTGGAATGCTCCTTGGAAGTGAGAGTGACCAGACTTGGTCTCACCTACTTTGGTCATGTTGTCAGAAGAGATCATTCACTGGAGAAGGATATCATGCTGGGTATAGTGAAGGGTCGGTGTAAAAGGGGAAGACCCTCAGTGAGATGGACTGATGTGATGGCTGCACCTATGGGCTCAGATATAGCAAGTATTGTAAGGCTGGCACAGGATCGGGCAGTGTTTCATTCTGTTGTACAAAGCGTTGCTATGAGTTAGAGCTGACTCGATGGCACCTAACAACAATGACAACTGCAAACTGAATACTGAAAGCTGTGTCTGATATTTATTGTTCTCACCTTTAAATACAAGAAACCCCAGTAGTGTAGTGTTTAAGCACTGCATTTGGCTAAGCTAAGCAAATGATTGACAGTTCAAACCCATCAGCTGTTCTGTGGGAGAAAGATAAGGCAATTTTCTTCTGTAAAAATTTATAGCCTTGAAAACCTTGTGGGGAAGTACTACCCTGTCCTAAAGTGTCACTATGAGTTGGAATTGACTAGATGGCAGTGCGTATGGTTTTTTATTTTTAACTCTAAATAATTTTAATCTTCTTTTAGCTGGAGAACATAAAGCTGAACTCTTTAACATTTTATATTAAGTAAATGTCCTGAAGAAAATATGGCATTAGGATTGTTAATAAATATCCTGTTTTCTCTATCTTCCCAGTAACATGAGGGATTGTACTTCTTCGTGACCTTGTTTGACATTATGTGAACTCACTTTAACCAATGAAATATAAGTAGAAATTTTTAGAGTTAGTATATGATCACCACATTTTCCCCCAGCTTTGGTGAGTGTGGAAGCATGTGTGAGACGAGCCTCTGATTAGCTGTGTAAGGGGACATGGAGCAGAGGCCCCGGCCAGTGGACCCTTGATGGGAGTAATTTTTACTCTGTTAAGACACTGAGATTTGAGGGTTGTTGTTATTGCAGCATACTTTAGCCTATACTGATGTATGACTACTTTAGTGAAGAACTTTTGTTATAGTTATCCAAGTGTGCAGTGCCTTTCTTATCCATATCTGAGTTTGAAAATATACTTGGATAGTGGCTCAGAGGATTAATTTTGCTATATAGTTGACATAGTATGTAGAGCATTATCCTATCTCCCCAGAGTCATATCATGACATCTTTCTGTATTTTTCCACAAAGTATTTCCCATAATTTAAATTTCCATTCTCATGAGCCCATTTGTATTATTATAAAAGGTTTAAAAGACTGGTCTCACCATTATACAATATACCTTATAGGATATTGCCAGAAACATCTTCCTGAAGTACTGAGCCAATCAGGTATTCTCCACAATAAACCTCCAATGCCTTCCTGTATTGTCTCCCATGTTAAGTGCATTGTCTCACCTGGACATTCATTGTGTCTGCCCAATTCCATTTCCTTTTCTCCTTTATACTTCTTAGCTGTACTTTTGTTCAAGTACATGTAAGTCCATGTACTACTTGAATTTGCCCATGTTTCCTCTCTGCTATTGTTTCTACTGTTCCCTTCACTTTGATAACGTTTTCTACTCATTTCTACTTATCAAAATCTTGTCTGCTTCTTGATGAGATTATGGGTGAATTAAATTCCTTCTCAGAGCTTTTCTGTATTATTCTACAATTAATTTATATTCTATTTTCAATCATAAGAATGTCTTGTAACAGATGTTATTTGAAAATGTTATTTGCCTTTAAGATCTAATTGAAATACCATCTGCTTCAGGAAGTCTATCCTGAATTTTCAAACCAAGTATAACTATTCTTTATTTTCTTAATTTTTTTTTTGCTTGGGATTCCTGTCATTTGTGTCTATGTTATATTCGCCTTTGCTTTTCCTGCAAAGGAGAAGTCTTATCCATAGTAAGCATTTAGCTGAAATTTTCTGTTGAACTGAATTGAGTCAATACTGGGGTAGAGGAGTGAGAACTAATCTGGTTTTCAAAAAGAGTTGATTATAAACAGCACAGTATCATAGATGATTTTTGGAATAGTGGCAGGAGTATGTTTTTGGATGTGGGCTGTGTGTTGCACCTATAACCTCTGTTACAAAGAGATAAAGTACAAAAAATGTTGGTATAATGGATCTAATTTCACCCAGCCCTAGGAAAAATTTTGAACAAAGTAGAAATTGGTTTGAAGGCACCATATTCTTCCCTACCTTCTTTGGCTCCTTTTCTCTTTGTCCACTATGTTGTTGTTGTTGTTAAGTGCCGTCGAGTTGTTTCCGACTCATAGCGACCCCATGCACAGCAGAACGAAACACTGCCCGATCCCGCACCAGCCCCACAATCCCTGCTATACTCGAGCCCATCATC
>NW_006921668.1:8778971-8780239 GCF_000298275.1 Orycteropus afer afer
CCTATGCTTAAACTGCCCCCTGGCTGAACACTCTTCTCTTTGGCTTCCTGGGTTCCACCCCTTCCTCCTGCTCTTGTTTCAGTATCTCTCCATATCCTCACCAGAATTTGTTATTTTCTGTCTTGTTGAACTTTGCTATTAATGCTGGGATGAGATGGTATATCATTGTTTTGATTTGCATCTCCATAATGGCTAGTGATCACGAACATTTCTTCACGTGTTTGTTGGCTGCCTGAATATTTTCTTTGGTGAAGTGTCTGTACATATCTTCTGCCCATTTTTAAAATTGGATCACTTATCTTTTTGATGTTGAGGTGCTGGAGTCATCTATAAATTTTAGAGATAAGTTCTTTGTCCAAAATATTGTTGCCAAATATTTTTCCCACTCTGTAGGTTCTCTTTTTACTCTCTTGGAGAAGCATTTTGATGCACTTAAGAATTTAATTTTTAAAAGGTCACAATCATCTAGTTTATCTTCTGCTATTTGTGGATCTTGGGTTATGCCTAATAGTCTATTTATGCCATAAATTATGGCCCCTAAGTTTACCCCTATTTTTCCTTTGATGAACTTTATAGTTTTAGGTTTCACATTTAAGTCTTTGATCCATCCAGATTTAGGTTTTTTGTATGGTGTGAGGGATGGATCTTGTTACATTTTTCTGCAAATGCATATCCAGTTTTTGCCAGCATCATTTGTGATAGACACTCACTTGTCCCCATGTAATGGATTTTGGCCCTTTGTCCAAAGTCATGTGACCATAGATCAATGAATAGATTTTTGGGTTCTCAGTTTTGCTCCACTGATCTGTGTGTCTGTCATGGTACCAATATCAGGCTATTTTGACAACTATGGCTGTATAGTAGGTTTTGTGGTCTGGGAGTGTGAGACCTCCTACTTTGTTCTTCTTCTTCAGTAAAACCAAACCAAACACAGTGCCATCAAGTTGGATCTAACTCATAGTGACCCCTCCTTGAGTTTCTGAGGTGGTATCACTACGGAAGTAGATTGCCCAACCTTCCTTCCAAGGAGTGGCTGGTGGGTTTGAACTGCCAGCTTTCTGCTTAGGAGTCAAATGCCTTAGGCACTATGCCACCAGAGCTCCCTCTTCTTCAATAGTGCTCTGCTTATCCAAGGTCTTTTTCCTTTCCATGTAACATTAGTGATGGGTTTTTCCAAGTCTTTAAAAATGTTGATGGAATCTCGATTGGGATTGCATTGAATGACAGATTGCTTTGGGTAGTTGTGTTAGACTGGGTTCTCTAGAGAA
>NW_006921668.1:8780611-8794799 GCF_000298275.1 Orycteropus afer afer
GAATCCCAATCCATAGAAGAATGTCTCTCTTCCCAGGATGTCCCTTGATATCCTGGAAGCAGGCCACACCCCTAGGGAAGCTTCCCTTGAACAGATTGACCACTTAGAACACAGTCATCCGATCCCATCATGGGAACAACCACACAGAACTGGGGTCCAGCCAAGCTGACACACAGCTTCAACTATCACAGTAGTACTGACATTTTCACAATGTACAATCTTCCTATCTATGAGCATGGCATTTTCTTCCATTTATGCAGAGCTCTTATAGTTTCTTGAAGTAGTGTATTGTAGTTTTCTTTGTATAAGTCTTTTGTGCTCCTTGTAACTTTATTCCCAAGTATTCTATGGTGATTTACTGCCTAAGGCATGTGACTGCTAACCAGAAGGATGGTGGTTCAAACCCACCAGCCACTCCTTAGAAGGAAGGTTGGGCAATCTATTTCTGCAGAGATACTGCCTTGGAAACCCGAAGAAGGGTCACTATGAGTCAGATCCAACTCAACGGCAGTGCATTGCGTTATTACTGTAAAAGCCATTGATTTCCTTATTTCCTTTTCAGAGACCTCTTTGCTGTTGTGGAGGAATCAAATTGATTTTTGTATGTTGATTTTGTATTCTGCCACTATACTAAATCTTTCAATAAGTTTCAATAGTTTTCTTGCTGAATATCTTGTGTTTTCTATGTATATTAGATTATGTCATCTGTAAATAGAGAAAGTTTTACTTCTTCCTTACCAATTTGGATGCCTTTGATTTCCCTTTCTTGTCTTATTGCCCTGGCTAGGATTTTCAATACAATGTCGAATATAAATGGAGATAGAGGGCATCCTTGTCTGGACCCTGTTCACAAGGTGAATGGTTTCAATCTCTCTCCATTGAGAAAAATGTTGGCTGTTGTTTTTGTATATATGCCCTCCCTTTGTTACGTTGAGGAATTTACCTTCTATTTCTATTTTTTTCTGAGAGCTTTTATCAGGAACAGATGGATTTTATAAAAGCCTTTTCTGCATCTATTGATACGACTATGTGGTTCTTTTTCTTTATTTTACTTATGTGATGGATTACGTTAATTGTTTTTCTAATGTCTAACCATCCTTCCATACCTTGTATGAATCCCACTTGATCATGATGTATTATTTTTTTGATATGTTGTTGGAGTCTATTAGGTAGGATTTTGTTGAAGATTTTTGCATCTACATTCATGAGAGATATTGGTCTGTTATTTTCCTTTCTATGGGTGTCTTTGCCTGGTTGTGGTATCAGTGTTATTCTTGCTTTATAACATGAATTTGGGAGCATTTCATCCTTTTCTATGTTCTAGAATAGTTTGAGGATTGGTGTGAATTGTTCTCTGAGTGATTTACAGAAACCATCTGGGCCAGGAATTTTTTCGTTTGTAGTTTTTTTACAACCTGTTCAATTTTTTATTTTGTTGAGTCTGTTAAAATTTTCTACCTCAGTCTGTGTTAGTTTAGGTTAGTAGTGTTGTTCTAGAAATCTGTCCATTTCATCTAGGTTTTCATCTCCAAATTTGTTATAGTTCTTCATAGGAGCTCTGGTAGCATAGTGCCTAAGGCATTTCACTGCTAACCAGAAGGCTGGTGGTTCAGACCCACTAGCCACTCCTCAGAAGGAAAATTGGGCAATCTACTTCTGTAGTGATACCACACCAGAAACCCAAGGAGGGGTTGCTATGAGTCGGATTTGACTTGATGGCAGTGAGTTTGGTTTGGCAGCTCTTCATGGTATCCTGATAGTCTTTTTATTTCTGTTGATTCTGTTGTGACATCACCCCTTTCATTTCTTATTTGTGTTATTTGCATCTTCTCTTTCTTTTATCTTGTTAATTTTACCAGTAGTTTGTCAATTTTATTAATCTTTTCAAAGAACCAACTTCTACTCTTGTTGGTTTTTCTATTGTCTTTCTATTTTCTATTTCATTTATTTCTGCTTGAATCTTTATTATTTCTTTTGTTCTGGTGCCTATAGGCTTTTCTTGAAGCTGTTTTCTATCTGTTGGAGATGTTTGGTCACAATGTTGATTTTGGCTCTTTCCTCTTTTTTAATTTGTGCAACTATTGCTATAAATTGCCCCCTGATCACTGCTTTTGCTGTGTCTCAAAGATTTTGGTATGTTATGTTTTCATTTCCATTTTATTGAAGGGATTTTTTAATTTCATGTTTTATTTCTTCTATTGCCCAGTATTTTTTAAGAGGATGTAATAAATTTCCCATGCATTTGTTCTTTTTCTGTTGGTCTTCCTAGTGTTGATTTCTAATTTTATAGCATTGTGATCTGAGATGATGCTTTGCAGTATTCAGTGTTTTTAAATTTATTGAGGCTTGCTTTGTGGCCTTACATATGGTCTATCCTGGAGAATGTTCCATGTGCACTGGAATAGAATGTATATTGTGCTGCTGTTGGGTGAAGTGCTCTGTAGATGTCTATAAGGTGAAGTTGGTTGATCATATTCTTTAGTTCTATTTCTTTGTTGAGTTTCTTCCAGTTGCTCAATCTTTGATCGAAAGTGGTGTATTAAAGTAGCATAGTGCCTAAGGCACTTGACTGCTCACCAGAAGGTTGGCGGTTCAAACCCACCAGCCACTCCTCGGAAGGAAGGTTGGGCAATCCTACTTCTGTAGTGATACTGCCTTGGAAACCCAAGGAGGGGTCGCTATGAGTCGGGGCCGACTCAACGGCAAACAACAGCAACAACAACACTATTACTGTGGGGAGCTCTGGTAGCCTAGTGCCTATGGCACTTGACTGCTAACCAGAAGGCTGGCGGTTCAAACCCACCAACCACTCCTTGGAAGGAAGATGGGGCAATCTACTTCCGTAGTGATATTGCCTCAGAAACCCAAGGAGGGGTTGTTATGAGTCGGGTCCAACTCGATGGCACATAACAACAACAACACTATTACTGTGAATTCATCTATTTGTGTTTTCAATTCTGTCAAAGTCTGATTTGCGTATTTTGGAGCTCTTTTATTGGGTGCCTAGATGTTTATTATGGTTATGTCCTCTTGTTCAATTGGTCTTTTAATCAATATATAAAGTCTTTCTTTATCTCTAACAGTCATTTATGTCTTAAAGTCTATTTTATCAGAAATTAATATTCCCATTTCTGCCTTTTTTGGTTGCCATTTGCATGATATATCATTTTCCAACCTTTGGTTTTCAGTTTCTTTTTTGTCTTTGTGTCTGTGGTGAGTCTCTGGTAGACAGAGGCTCTACCAGATGGGTCATGTTTTCTTATCCAGTCTGCAACTCTCCATCTCTTGAGTGGTACATTTAATCCATTTCCATTCAGTGTAATTATCCACAAGGATGAAACACTGTGTGTGTTTTTGTGGTGTTGCTGATTTCTTTGTTCCATACAATTTTCTGTGCTGATCTCATTTTGTTTATGAATTGTGTTATCATTGCCTTCATTGCTATTGTTTTAGTGTTCACTAAATATTTATGCTTCTGTTTTTTATTTTGATGCAATGGCTTATCATCTTTCTTTGAGGTTACCCTGTGATTTATTAATTTCTTCCCAAGTTTAAAACAGTCTGCTCTATCTCACAATTGTCTTGACTTCCTCACCATTTAGAAGTTCTGAAACTACATTATTTATTCCCTCTTTTTGGTTTGTAATTATCCTCATTTACCAATTGATGTCTCTGGTTCCCGGTAATCTTGTAAGCTTATTTTACTTTGGATACTTCTATAACTGCATTGGTTTCTGGGTTATGTCATCATGCATGTTTATCATCAATTGTTGTTTGCTGTTGTTGTTCTGTGTTTAAAAGACTCCCTTTTAACATCTTTTGTAATGTTGGTCTGATTTTAATAATTTCCCTTAATTTCTGCTTATCTGGAAATCTCCCAATCTCACCTTCATATTTGATATTTGAAGGACAGTTTTGCTGAGTATATAATTCTTGGTTGGAAGTTTTTTCTTTCAGGGATATATATATATATATCATCCCATTTCCTTGTCTGCATGATTTCTGCTGAGAAATCAGAGCTTAGTCTTATTGGTTGCCATTTGTAGATAACTTTTCATTTTTCTTGTGATGCTTTCAGGATTATTTCTTTGTCTTTGGTTTTGGTGAGTTTGAAGATGATATGTCTTGGCAATTTTCTTTTGAGGTGTATCCTGTTTGGGATTCATTGAATTTCTTGCTGGCAAACTGGCAGATGAGTGTTGGTGTTCTAGTATACAACAAGAAATTCCAGGATTTTATTAAGACACTTAATAAAGTTGTCTTTATTCTCATCTTTCATCATATTAGGGAAATTCTATCCCAACAAATTTTTGACAATTTTCTCTGTGGTTTTATCTGTTTTGGAATTCCAATTACATGTAGGTTATTCCTCTTGACACTCTCGCACATGAATCTCAGGCTTTCTTCAATCTCATTAATTCTGTCTTTCTTTGATCCAATTAGACTCCTTTGTTTATTCAGTGTGTTATCTATTTCTGAAATCTTCGTATTAATCTTCTGGATTTCTATTCATTGTTTTTGTATCATTTCTAATATTTTGTTTATTTTGTCAATTTTTTCTTCTATTGTTTTCCTAAATTGATCTAGAATTTTGTCTGTATTTTCCTTAATTTTGTCAGTATTTACTTTGATCTGTGTCTCAATCTGTTTAAGGTATCCAAACATAATTCTTTTGAATTCCTTATCAGAGTTCCAATGCTGCTTCTTCCTCAGGGATTTTTTCAGGTTTGTATTCTGGCCCCTCATTTCTACTACTTTATGTTGTTTTTTTTGTGTTGATTGTGATGGTCTGTTGTGTCTGAGACATTGTGGTGTTGTTGTATTTATATTTAATTTGTAGTTGTATGTTGGCGTGATTCACACAAGATTTTTTCCCCTTTTATTTTGTTTTGATATATCTCATGAGCAGGGTACTGTGCTCCTCTATTTGCTAATTTTTAGCACATAGGCACTCATCATCTGTCTCTTGGTGGGTGTGATAGAAAATGAGAGTGTATGCGTAGATCTCTGTTAGTTCTCCTTAAAGAGCAATTGAGGGTGAGTTGAGCTGGTATTGACTGTTGCCTTTTGGTCAGTTGGTGCAAAAGCAAATCATGGCCCTCCTTCAGTGGATAGGAATGCAGGAGGTGCATGTATGGCTGGGTTGTGTGGGACTGGTCTCTGCCTCCCACTCAGTTGGACAAAAATGAAAATAACACCAAATAAATAAATAAATAAAAACAAGAGAGCAAAAACTCAAACCACATAAACAAACAGGAACAATTGCACACACACACACACACACACAAGACAAATAAATTCAATGAAAAAGAAAAAGAATTTTCAACATATATTTTAAAATGATAAAAGAAAAATGAGAAAAATAGAAAGGAAAAGAAAAAAATGCCACACTATCTAGGGAGGGAGGAATGAGAGAAAAGAGCAAGAATTAAAGAATAGTAAAGAAAAATATGGGAAAACTCTAAAAGGAAAAACAAGGGATAGGAAGAACTAAAAGAAGGAAGAAAGAAGGAACTAGGAAAATGGAAAAGAAAAAATAGGAAAGAAAAAAGAAACCAAGAACCAGGGATTGGAAAGAGGAAAAAAACAGGAAGAAAGGAGAAAGGTAAAAGGAATAATTTAAAAGTAAACAAACAAAAACATTAAAGTGGGGAGCAGAGCACAGCCACTCAGGCTTTGTCAAGGGACAGATGGCGATGGAATTCCGGCTACTCAGGAAAGTCTGTGGAGATGTGAGATGGCCACACTCCTGTTCACCAAGAGGGTGTGGGGTATAAGAGCAACAAGGAGAATATGACACCTTTCCAGTCATCAGCCTTCATAGTGGTCACCTGTGCTGTCCCCACAAGCAGAGCCCACTCTTATGTCTCTGTCCAGGTAGTAATGCCACTTGTATACATCCAATATGGCCATGCCCACCACCTACAAACCATTCAAAATGCATACACCCTCAGGACAGCTCCTGGCAGTTCACAGGTTCATTGTTTCCTTCCCCGCTATTTTCCTTTCTGGTTGGCAGGCACTCATGTAGTCCTTTTTCATACAGTCTTCCATGAGTAGAGCAGATTTACAGGTTCCTATTGGAAATATTCAAAATGGCTGTGCCCCCAGGACAACTGGCAGTCCATAGCTCCATTTATCACCTCACTCATTGTTTCATTCAGGTTCTTCTACTAGTTGGTATTTAATCCACTTCTTTATCCTTATCTCCAAAGCTCAGGATTCCAGGATCATTTTTTGTATTGGTTTCTCATTGCTTTGTTGGAGAAGGTCTGCATAGCTTGTCTGCCTATTCCACCATCTTGCCTGAACTCCAGTAATAACAATTTTTTATATATTCTTATGGACTGCCAAGAACTCTTTTAGAGAGAGAACATCTGTGCTTGTATGAGTGTGTGTGGGTGTGGGTGTGGGTGTATACCTTTAGTTCTCACAAACAATTTTTGGATAAGAACTAATGTCTTCATCCTCATTTTACAGATGAAACTGAGGCATGGAGAGGTTAAGTAACTTGTCCAAGTTACTCACCAAGTAAATGGGAGAGTTAGGATTTGAATCCGGTCAATCTGGCTTCAGTCTGTGCTTTTAGCTGTGACATACAGCAATGATTTATTCCCTCCTTTCCTCTAACACCTGACCATTGGGGTATGGTCAGTGGAATATAACTATATATTTCTGCCTATTATGGCTATTGTCCCTCTTTAGACTTCTGAAGAAATAAACTTTTTTTCTCTTTATGTCCTTTCTGGAGTGTCATATGACCCCTTTTATGAGAAACTTAGTTTTCAAATAATTAGTTAAATTAGCAAATATTTATTTAACTGGCATTAGGGATCATCTTCTCATTTCGTCTTCCACTTTTGATCATTCAAATTGTTCAGGTCATTGTCCATGATTTTGTATTTCCCATCTTTTTCTTTCCCCTTCAAAGCTCTTTGGTTATTAAAGTACCTGCAGTTCTGGACAGCTGTGCCTTTGGGCAACATTTACTCATGAAATATAATTGAAGATATCTTAGTCTTCTCTGAGCCATCCATCATCTTTGTGTTCAATGTCTCCTTAAAGGATATGTGAGGGCTCTTTGCATCTAAAATTTTATTCTTATTGATTTTCATACAACATCATTTAAGTAACTGAGATCTACCTTTTACATTTTCAAAGAAGCATATTTTGCATCTAAATTCTGAAAGAGGCACAGAATGATATAGGAGAAGAGAAGCACATTAAGTTTATTTTCTGCTGACAATGAAGTAAAGCCATTTACATTTATATTTTGTCATAGATCCTTGAATTAGAAATGAGAAACTATTCAGTCACCATGAAAATCTTGGAAATGCTTGTCATATACCTGAACACTAACACTTGTCTGCCAGTTTGCCATACTGTGGTGACATGTGCTGCTGTGATGCTGGAAGCTATACCACTGGTATATCAAAATGCCAACAGGTATATCCATGGTACACAGGTTTCAGCAGAGCTTTAATATTAGGACTGAGTATAAAGACCTGACACTGTACATGTGAAAAAATTGGCCAGTGAAAAACTTATGAATAGCAACAGAACTTTGATATAGTGCTGGAAGATGAGCCTCTCAACTTGGAAAGCACTCAAAATATGAATGAAGAAGTGCTGTTTTCTCAAAGTAGACTTGACCTTAATGACGTGGATGGAGTAAAGCTTTCAGGACTTTGATTTGCTGATGTGCCATAACTCAAAATGACAAGAAACAGCTTCAAACTTCCAGTAGTAACTGGAAAGAGCAATGCATGAAGTATGGATCTAGGAAAATTTGAAGTTGTCAAAATGAAATGGAATGCTTGAAAATTGATAACCTAGGCACTAGTGAGCTGAAGTGGACTGGTATTGGCCACTATGAATTAAACAAATATATGGTCTACTATGCCAGGAATGACAAATTGAAGAGAAATGAAATTGTATTCATTGCCAAAAGAACATTTCAAAATCTATCCTGGCATATAATGCTGTCAGTGATAGGATAATATTCTTATGCTTATAGGGAAGACCAGTTAATGAAACTACTGTTCAAATTTGTGCATCAATCACTAAAGACAAAGATGAAGAAATTTATGATTTTTTACACCAAATTTTGCAGTCTGAAACTGATCAAACATGAAATCATGATGCCTTGATAATTACTTGTGATCAGAATGTGCAACTTGGAAACAGAGGAGAAGGATCAGTAGCTGGAAAATATGACCTTGGTGATAGAAAATAAGCTGGAGATCCCATGATAGAATTCTGTAAGATCAGTGAACTATTCATTGGAATTACCTTTTTTCAACAACATCAACAGTGATTATACTTGTGGCTCTCACCAGAGGGAACACACAATAATCAAACTGACTGCCTCTGTGGAAAGAGTTGATGGAGAAGCTCAATATCAATAGTCAGAACAAGACCAGGGGCTGACTGTGCAACAGACTTTCAATTGCTTATATGCAAGCTCAAGTTGAAGGTAAAGACAATTAAAACAAGTACAGGAGAACTAAAACACTACATTGAGTATTTCCCACCTGAGTTTAGAGACTATTTCAAGATAGATTTGATACATTGAATACCAATAACTGAAGACCAGATGAGTTATTGGATGACATTAAGGCTACCATGCATGAAGAAAGCAAAAGGTCATTAAAAAGATAAGAAATAAAGAAAAGACAAAAATGGATGCCAGAAGAGACTCTGAAACTTGCTCTTGAATGAAAAGTGTTAAAGTGGGGGAAAAAATGATAAAGTAAAAGAAATGAACATACGATTTCAAATGATGGCTCAAAAAGAAAAAAAAAATGTATTATAATGAAATATGAAAAGACCTGGAGTTAGAAAACAAAAAGGAAAGAACACCCTTATTAAGCATTTCTCAAGCTGAAAGAACAAAAGAAAAACTTCGTACCTTGAGTTGCAATACTAAAGGGTTCTATGGGCAAAGAACTGAATGACACAGAAAGCATCAAAAGATGATGGAAGGAATACACAGAATCACTGTACCAAAAATAACTGGTTGATATTTAATCATTTCATGAGGTAGTATATGGTTAAGAACCAATGGTACTGAAGAAAGAAGTCTAAGCTAAACTGAAGGTATTGGTGAAAAACAACCAACACCAAATCCACTGCCATCAAGTCAATTCTGACTCATAGTGATCCTATAGGACAGAGTAGAACTGCCTCATAGGATTTTCAAGGCTGTAAATCTTTACAGAAGCAGACTGCTTCAACTTTCTCCCATGGAGCAACTGATGGGTTCAAACTGCTGACCTTTTGGTTAGCAGCCAAATGCCTTAGCCACTGTGCCACCAGAGCATCTAGTGGAAAACAAGGGTCCAGGAATTGATGGAATACCAATTGAGATGTTTCAACAAATGAGTATAACGTGGTAAGCACTCAGTCATCTATGCCAAGAAATTTGAAAGACAGCTATCTGACCAACCAACTGGAGAAGATTTATACTTGTATCCATTTCCAAAGCAAGGTGTTCCAAAAGAATGTGGAAATTATCAAACAATATCATTAATATCACATGCAAGTAAAATTTTCCTACAGGTAATTAAAAAATGACTACAGCAGTACATTGACAGAAAACTGCCAGAAATTCAAGCTGAATTCAGAAGAGTACATGGAATGAGGGATATCATTGCTGATGCCAGATGGATCTTGGCTGAAATCAGAGGATACTAGAAAGATATTTATCTGTGTTTTATTGACTACACCAAGCAATTTGGATAATAATTATGATAACATTGCAAAGAATGGGAAATGCAGAACACTAAATTTTGCTCATGAGGAACTGTACATAGACCTAGAGGCAGTCATTTGAATAGAAAAAGGGGATACTGTGTGGTTTAAATTAGGAAATACGTGCATCAGTGTTGTATCCTTTCACCATACTTATTCAATATGTATGCTGAGGAAATAATCCAAGAAATAGGACTATATAAAGAAGAATGCAGCACCTGAGTTGGAGAAAGACTCATTAACAACCTGTGATATGCAGGTGACACTACCTTGCTTGGTGAAAGTGAAGAAGACTTGAAGCACTTACTGATGAATACAAAAATTACAACTTTAAATATGATTTACATCTCAGAATAAAGAAAGAAAGGTAAATACTATTACATATAGAATCCTGCAATAGCAGTAATAAACAATGATCTATGAGTAGATACATTGATAGACACTCAAGGTGAACAAAGGTGGGACGATGAACAGGACTACACCCGTGAATACAGATAGATTTGATAGAAGTTATCTCTACATATGTATTTATATGTGCTACAAATATACCATGAATATAGTAGAGTGTACAGGGGACAAATTTATGAAAAATTCTTAGCCAGAAAAACAACTTGAGGGAATGAATTGTTAGGCCTGGGGGTTCAGGACCATAGCCTCAGAGGACAATGAGTTCCATTGGCATAACATAGTCTACAAAAACAATGATCTTACTCTGGTGACTCGAGACTGGGGTCTTAAAAGTTGTGAGTGGCCATCTAAAGTGCAACCATTGGTCTCCCCCTATCCAGAGCAAAGAAAAATGAAGAAAATCAAAGATGCAAGGAAACAATTAATCAAAAAAACTAGATCACATATATCCCAGCCTCCACCACGACCATGATACCAGAACAAGTTGATGGTGCCTGGCTACCAGGGCTGACGACTCTGAAAAAGATCACAATAGGAGGTCATAAAATAAATGATACTTAGTAGGCTAATAGAGACTTGAGAAACTCCTGAGACTATGGCCCTTAAACAGCCTTCAACCTGGAATTGAACTCACTCTTGTCACTCAAATTTCAGCCAAATACTAGACAGGCTTATAAGGTTCA
The DNA here is from genome assembly GCF_000298275.1 of Orycteropus afer afer. NCBI lineage: Eukaryota > Metazoa > Chordata > Mammalia > Tubulidentata > Orycteropodidae > Orycteropus > Orycteropus afer. The sequence continues at coordinate 8,791,456 of NW_006921668.1, forward strand.
CCATAACACTAGTGATATATTCATTCATTAGAACAATTAACCATATGAAATCAAAAAGGCAGAATTTTCTAGGGACAAAGCTCAGAAGACAGAAAAGGATAGGGAAGAAGGACGAAGGGAAATAGTAAACACGGGGAGGAAGTGAGAAAAGTGTTGTTACATTGTGGGGATTGCAATTAATATCAATGTCATGAATCAAAATGTATGAATTGTTGGCTGGAAAATCTATTTGTTCTGTAAACTGTTACCTAAATCACCATATAAATAAATAAATAATACTAACAAAAAGAAAATAGCTAAATCAATATGCAACATCATGATAAATGGAGAAACTATTGAAGATGTTAAAGATTTCATTTTACTTGGATCCATAATAAATGTTCACAGAAGCAGTAGTCAAGAAATAAATCAATGTAATACTTTGGGCAAATCTGCAGCAAAAGATCTCTTTCAGGTGTTAAAAAACAAACACGTCACTTTGAGAACTAAGGTGTGCCTGTGCCTGACTCAAGCCATGCCATTTTCAATAGCCTCATATGCATAAGCTGGAAAATTAATAAGGAAGAGCAAAGAAGAATTGATGCATTTGAATTATGGTATTGGCAATGAATATTGCATATTCCACAGACTGCCAGAAGAACCTCTTGGAAGACGTACCAATAGAACGTTCCTTTGAAGGAAGGATGGTGAGACTTTGTCTTTTGTACTTTAGGCATGTTATCAGGGGAGGCCAGTCCCTGGAGAAGGACATTGTTGTTGTTGTGTTGTTAGGTGCCATCAAGTCATCTCTCAGACTCATAGCGACCCCATGCACAGCCGAATGAAACATTGCTGGTCCCATACCAGCTCCATGATCCTTGCTATACTTGAGCCCATTGTTGCAGCCACTGTGTCAATCCATCTCATTGAGGGCCTTCCCCTCTTTCGTGGATTCTCCACCTTACCAAGTATGACATCCTTCTCCAGGGAATGGTCTCTGGTTGTCAGAAGACAACATGACCAAAGTAAGTGAGACGAAGTCTGGCCATTCTCGCTGCACTTCTTCCAGGACAGATTTGTTAGTTTTTGTAGCCAGTACCACCACTCAAAAGCATTAACTCTTCTTCGGTCTTCTTATTCACTGTCCAGCACTCACATTGGTATGAGGTGATTGAAAATACCACAGCTTGTGTCAGGCACACCTTAGCCCTCAAGGAGACATCTTTGCTCTTCAGCACTTGAAAAAGGTCTTTTGCAGCCAATTTGTGGCATAGTGCCTAAGGCATTGGACTGCTAACTAGAAGGCTGGAGGTTCAAACTCATCAGCCACTCCTCAGAAGGAAGGTTGGACAATCTACTTCCTTAGTGATACTACCTCAGCAACCAAGGAGGGGTCGCTATGGGTCAGATCCAACTTGATGGCAGTGCGTATACATCGTCTGATATCCTGACTGCTGCTTCTGTTGGTGTTGATTATAGAACCAAGTAATATGAAATCTTTGACAATTTCAATCTTTTCTCCATTTATTGTGATGCTGCTTATAGGTCCAGTTGTGAGGATTTTTGTTTTCTTTATATTGAGGTGTAATCCATATTGCAGACTGTAGTCTTCAATCTTCATCAGTAAGTGTTTCAAGTTATCCTCACTTTCAGCAACCAAAGTTGTGTTGTCCTTGTATCACAGGTTGTTAATGATTCTTCCTCCAATCCTGATGCCATGTTCCTCTTCATATAGTCCCGCTTCTTGGATTATTTGTTCAGCATACAGATTAACTAAGCATGGTGAAAGGATAAAACCCTGACACACTCCCTTCCTGATTTTATACCATGCAGTGTCCGCTTGTTCTGTTCAAACAACAGCTGCCTAGTCTATGTACAGGTTCCCTATGAGTACAACAAAATGTTCTGGAATTCCCATTCTTCTCAATGTTATCCACAATTTGTTTTGATCCACAGTCAAATGCCTTTGCATGGTCAATAAAACACAAGTAAACATCTTTCTGGTATTCTTTGCTTTGAAGCAAGATCCATCTGACATTAGCAATGATATCCCTCATTCCATGTCCTCTTCTGAATCCAGCTTGCATTTCTGGAAGTTCTCTGTCAATATACTCTTGCAACATTTTCCCCACCCCCCAACACTTATTTTATTGAAATATAATTTATGTACAGTGAAATACACAAAACTAAAGTGACAGAGGTCAATGCATTTTTTTTTCCTGTATTCTCTGCCTTCCCTTCCCATCCCTGTTAACCAACAATGAAAGTTTCTTTCCATATATAAACCTTTTCTTGACTTTTTACAATAATGAACTAATACTATATTTTTCTTTTTGTTATTGACTTATTTCACTCACCATAATGTCCTCCAAGTTCATTCACGTCATGTGGTGTTTGGCAGATTCTACATTAGTCTTTAGTGTTTCATAGTATTCCATCATGTGTATGTACCATAGTTTGCTTATCCATTCTTCTGTTGATGGGCACATAGGTTGTTTCCATCTTTTTGCTATTGTAAATAGTGCTGTGATAAACTTGGGTGTGCAAATATCTGTTCTTGTCCTTGCTTTTACTACTTTTGGATATATACATAGTAATGGGATTGCTAGGTCAAATGGTATTTCTAATTCCAACTTTTTAAGGAATTGCCATACCACATTCCACAGTAGTTATATCATTTTGTAGTCCCACGAGCAGTGTATGAGAGTCCAATCTCTGCACATCCTCGCCAGCATTTATTTTCTGTCTTGTTAAACTTTGCCATTAACGTTGGGGTAAGATGGTATCTCATTGTCATTTTGACTTGCATCTCTCTAATGGCTAATGATCATAAGCATTTCTTCATGTATTTGCTGAATATCCTCTTTGGTGAAGTGTCTATTCATGTCTTCTGAACAAAAAGATTGCTTATCTTTTTGTTGTTGAGGTATTGGAGTTTTCTATAAATTTTAGAGATAAGTCTGTTGTCAAATATGTTATTATTGACAGGTATGAATTTGTTGCTGTCATTCTGTCATGTACTTTTTTTTGTGGCATTCCTGATTTTCTTGTTCCATATAATTTTCTGTGCTGAGCTTGTTTTGTTTGTGAATCATATTAACACTTCCTTCATGGCTATTGTTTTGGTATTTACTAAATATTTGTGCTAATCCTCTTTTTTATTTTGATGTGAAGGTTTATCATTTTTCTTTGAGGTTACCCTGTGATTTATCATTTTCTTCCCAAGTTTACAACAGTCCATTCTATCTTGCAGTTGTCTGAACTTCCCTACCATTTAGAAGTTTTGTAACTACACAATTTTTTTCCCTTTTTTTGGTTTGTAGTTGTCCTCATTTGTCAATTGATATCTCTGGTTCCCTGTTTAC
>NW_006921668.1:8795454-8796194 GCF_000298275.1 Orycteropus afer afer
CTTCAACAATTTTCTGTGTGGTTTTATTTGTCTCTTCTTGTTCTGGAATTCCGATTACACATAGGTTATTCCTTTCAATGGTATCCCACATGAACCTTAGGCTTTCTTCATTTTGTTTTGATCATTTTCTGATTTCCAAAGAAGTATTGAAGTATTTGTCTTCAATTTCACTAATTCTGTCTTCCATTGATTCAATTCTACTGCTTTGCCAGTTCAATGTTTTATCTATTTCTGAAAATTTAGTATTAATCTTCCACATTTCTATCTGTAGATTTTGTATCATTTCTAATTTTTAATTTGTTTTGTCATTTTGTTCTTGTATTATCTTTTGAAATTGTTCTAGGGTTTTGTCTGTGCTTTCCTCAATTTTGTCAGTGTTTTCCTTGATCTGTCTCTCAATCTGTTGAAGGTAACTAAATATAATTCTTTTGAATTCCTTATCAGTTCCAATGCTGCTCCTTCCTCAAGGATGTGTTTTGGATCTGTATCCTGGTCCCTTGTTTCTCATGCTTTAACTTGCTTATTTGTGTGGACTATGATGAGATGTTGTCTCCAAGGCTTTGTGATGTTTTTGTGTTTATATTAATTGGTGATTGTAGGTTGGAGTGTGTGATAGTTGGAGCTGTATGTCACCTTGGCTGGACACCAGTTCTGTGTGGTTGTTCCCATGATGAGATCAGATGACTGTGTTCTGAGTGGCCAATCTGCCCAAGGGGAGTTTCCCTAGGGGTGTGGCCTGC
>NW_006921668.1:8811156-8836998 GCF_000298275.1 Orycteropus afer afer
TGCTGCTTTGGGTGGGCCTGAGTTTCCTCTCCTCACCTAATCCCTTCGGCTGATTGCTCTTCTCTCTGGCTTCCTGGCTTTTAATCCCCTTTCTCCTGCTCTTCCTGCCTGCTGTTTTGGGCGTCCCTGAGTTGTCTCTCCTCACCTGTAACCCTGGGGCTGATTTTGCCCCTAGATTCTTTCAATATTGCTACTTGAGGCTTAAATTTTTTCTTCAGTTCTTGAGAAATGCTTATTGGGTTCTTCCCTTTTGATTTTCTAACTCCAGGTCTTTGAATATTTCATTATAATAATTGACTTTGTCTTCTCAAGCTGCCCTTTGAAATCTTCTGTTCAGCTCTTTTATCTTGTCATTTCTTCCATTGTCTTTAGCTACTCTTTGCTCAAGGGCAAGTTTCAGTCTCTTCTGACATTCATTTTGGTCTTTTCTTCCTTTCTTATCTTTTTAATAGCCTTTTGCTTTCTTCATGGGTTATGTTCTTGATTCATCCCACATTTCTGTTTTTCAGTAGATGGTGTTCAATGCATCAAATATATTTTTTAGATGGTCTCTAAATTCAGGAGGAATTTATTCAAGGTCATATTTTGGCTCTTGGGGACTTGTTTTAATTGTCTTCACCTTTAACTTGAACATACATATGAGCGGTTGATGGTCTGTTCAACAGTTACCCCCTGGCCTTATTTTGGTTGAAGATACTGAGATTTTTCATTGCTTCTTGCCACAAATGTAGTCAATATCATCCTGTGTATTCCATCTGGCACAGTCCACATGTATAGGTGCCATTTGTGTTGAAAAAAAGAAAAGGTATTTGCAATAAATAAGTTGTTGATCTTACAAAATTCTATCATAAAATCTCCAGCATTATTTCTGTCACCAAGGCTAAATTTTCCAACTGCTAGTGATTCCTTTTTGTTTTCAACTTTTGCATGCCAGTCACCAGTGATTATTAACACATCTTAGTTGCATGTTCAGTCAATTTCAGACTGCAGATGTTGGTAAAAATCTTCAGATTGCTCATCTTTTGCTTTGGTGGTTGGTATGTAAATTTGAGTAATAGTAGTAGTAACTGGTCTTCCTTGTAGGGGTATGGATATTATCTTATTATTGACAGCATTGTACTTCAGGACAGATCTTGAAACAGCCTTTGTGATGATGAATTCCATGCCATTCCTCTTCAATTTGTCATTCTCAGCATAATAGATCATATGGTTGTCTGATTCAAAATGGCCCAAACTGGTCCATTTCAGCTCACTAAGGCTTGGGATATCAATCTATATTCATTCTATTTCATTTTTGACAACTTCCAATTTTCCTGGATTCATACTTCATACATTCTCTGCTCTGGTTATTAATGGATGCTTGCAGCTGTTTCTCTTCAGTTTGAGTTGTGTCATGTCAATAAATGGAAGTCCCAAAAGCTTTACTTTATCCATACCATTAAGGTTGGTTATACTCGGATGAGGCAGCTCTTTTCCTGTCATATTTTGAGTGACTTACAAACTAAGGGACTCATTTCCAGCATTGTATTGGACAATGTTTCAGGCCTAGTCATAAAGATGTCCAGTAATGTGTCAGATAGTGTTTCTCTGCTATTCATAAGCTTTTCTCCTGCCAGTTCTTTGAGAGTGGATAGCCTCTTCCTTCTTCCGAGTCTGTCTGAGTCTGGAAGCTACGTTGAAACTATATGCAACCCTGCTGGTGTTTGAAACACAGGCACAGCCTCCAGCCTCATAGCAACATGCAAGCCACACCACTGTAGGACAAACTGACAGACAAGTTCATCTCCCTTAGCTGTTTGAAATCTCTCCCCACTCCCCTTACCTGGATCCTGCTGTCATCAGCCCTGGCTTTCCCACCTGGAAGGCATTATGCTTTGTAAAATAGAAGGTCAGTGAAAAAGAGGAATGCCCTCAACAAGATGGGTTGAAACAGTAGTTGCAAGGATGGGCTGAAGAATGGCAATGGTTGTGGGAACTGGGCAGTATTTCCTTCTGCTGTACATCAGATCACTATGAGTCAGAATAGACTTGATGGCACCTAACAACAACAACAACATACTAGAACAAAGACAATGACAGTAACCCTAGGGAAAGAAGTATGACAGTTTAGATAAAGAGCAAGGAACAGCTATGTGAAGAAAGGTTTATAGTAAGAAATGTTAAGCCATTTTGGCAAGAATAATTGCATGCTTTAGGGAGAGAACAGTTTATAATTGAAGAAGACATAGATTTAAAGACAAAATAATAATAAATGAACAGAAGTTATTTATTGCATCTTATCTCTCGCTGTAACAGGATGTAAACAGACAGAATGAAATTAACCCTTGGGCCTGAGATGACATGATACCCTGGTGAATTTCTTGGAACCTTGCAAAAAGGATGGGCCACATGGAGAAGAGTACTTCTGTGACAACACAGGCTCAGATAAAATTTCAAGGATTATAAATCCTTTTGTTTCATCTCATAATTTGATCACCAGCTGGCATTGGGAAGTATAGCATTGCACAACTCTCTGCCTATGGGTGGTTTTTTTTTTTTTTTTTTTTTGTTAAATGTCTTCCTCAGTAGCATCCGGATTTGGCCCCAGGAAAGCAGAATGTGGCACTACTCCAAAATGATCATTAATCTGCCTCTGTAAGGTAGTGTTTCCACATGAGGCCCATCCGTAACGGTCTGCTGTAGTGATCTGTCACACCATATGGTAGAAGGAAAAATAAGAGATTGAGCAACAGAGGGACATGCATAACTTGGAATCCTAGCAAAAAAATGGAAAAGGAGGAAGGAAGCATTGCATGTGATACATCTATCTACATAGCTGAGCAGAGGTCAAGTAGTTAATTACATGCCCACTGCATAATATAAAGGGGAAACAGAGAACCAGCAGGGAGAGTTAATCAGTATTTTTGGAGAATTACCAAATTAAATGTCCTTTCTGTGGTATCTCTCACAGACCAGTTGCATGTGAGAGAATTGAGGCCCCTGCAGGGCACTGCTATGCTTTGTATGCAAGAATGTGCACCTGGCATGAGGACGCCTAGGGGAGATGAATAAACCATGTGGGCCTTTATTATGAGTGGTTAATGAACACTATGTCCTTTTCCAATCCAGGTTTCACCCACCCTTTTTCTCTGGTAGTGTAGTGCTTAAGGCATTTAACCACTAACCAGCAGGCTGGCCGTTCAAACCCACCAGCCACTCCTCAGAAGGAAGATTGGGCAATCTACTTCTGTAGTGATACTGCCTCAGAAACCCAAAGAGGGGTTCCTATGAGTTGGGTCCAACTCAATGGCAGTGTCTCTCTGCAGCCATACTGAGCTACTTTTAGCTTCCACATGTGTTTACACTCTGGACATTAGAACTTCTGCACACAGCTCCCTCTGTCCATAAGAGTGAGAGACAAACAGTTGAAGGGATAATTGGGATGGATGAATGGGTGGATGGATGGATGGATGAGTGAATAAACAAACACATAAGTAAACTCATAAATAAATGCTTGAATGCAACAGCACTTCCAAAATCTAGTGGCAGAGTATGTATCTCCTGGAAGTAGAGTTGTTAAGATGGCAAGATAGAAGGAGTAGGGTAGCCAGTGAGGTGGAGAGAGCAGACCTATAAAAGAGAAAGATATCAAGATCTTATGAGAAAGATTAAAAAAAAAAAAAAAAAAGAGGGAAGAATTGTATGATTTTCTTAATGTAAACTTTTCCCATACATTCTGTTTTTCTATGGTGCTTGAGTTATTTCATTAGTGGTTTTCCAATAGCTTCAAACATTTTAAAACAATAATTCAAAGTGCATTTTATGCAACATTCAAGATTCATAATTAGACTAAGAGATGTAAAGAAATCCAAACTGGGAAAATGTTACCAAAAGGGATTGCTAACATTACAGCACATATTCCCTCAACCTTCTCAAAGTTAGACTGGGTTAATGTCAGCTCAGCTGTAGCAAAGACAAAAGGTGACTGGGGGAAGGAGGGAAAACAGCCTTCTTTTTTTAACCTGTCTAGCAGGGAAAAGCACTAACTCAGCAGGCGGGACCTCTGGGTTCTGGGAGAGCAATTGCTTTGTGCAGGCGTGGACAACAGGAAGTGAGAGCAGACAGGCCCCCCTCCTCAAAATAAACACACACAGACTTAACCTATGGCTGACCTTCTGCCCTTGAGTGACCAGTGCCATTAGGACACAGGTCAAAAGGTTGTAGGGTGAAGGAAAATGGAGCATTATTGAAGGAAAAAGAAAATGAAATATTCTTTTGTTTGCTTAACTCTGTGGTTTGTAAAGCTACTGTGATACCATAATGGAGTCCAGAGTAGGAAAAAGAAGACCCTTGGTTATCACAGGATGAAAAAAGGCAGTAAAAAAATTCAGTTAAGGATTGGGGAAGAAGAAAGAAATCATATGAACGACTAACCCAGACAAAAGAAAAGTGGCTTTCACTGACTTTAACGGGGGAGGGCAGAAGTGATCAGTCTATGGTGATTGTAAAAGGATGCGGAGAGCAACATGAGAAAACTTTTCTCATGATTTGTAGAATGGAGGAAATACAGATGCAGGTGCACATCTGAATGGCACACTCTTCCCTCCCACCTCCCACAGAACTCCCATCACAGCATGTTAGGAAAAACTTTTTGAGGCACCTTCAATAACAGCATATTAATACAGATATATATTTAAAAGGAAAATAAATCACTATAAAAAGGCATGGTAACATGATGCTTACCTGGCAGATTATTTAACCACACAGACAAGTATAGGAATTAGAGATTTCCTGCTGTGTTCCACTCCCCCTCTCAACCTTTGAGCCCAATTGTAAGTTCTAAAAAATCTTCTATTTCTTCCAAAATGTTTCCACAGGGTAAAAAATTCTGATCCGTTAAATGACGATGCAAAAGATTATCCAGTCTTCTACCTAAATCTATCATCTGTGGATGATGATAGCATTTAGTAAAAAATGCAAAGAGGAAAAGAGACAGAAATTACATTACATTATCTTCTTGTTTGTTGAGCTTGGAAATATCTGATACTATTCTAGAACTTCTATCACTATGTAACTTCTCATAGGTTGGTCACCTAGGTGTTAGAATGAATGGCTATAGCTATATATTTTTCCCCTGATATCTGAATAATTTTTTTAAAAATTAATTTTATATTCCAGATAATAGAGAAGGCTTTTGGGAACACGTGTTATTATGTTCTTTTAAAAAATGTAGTTTTCTGTAACTTGCCTCTCAGTATTCATGAAATTTGTTTCTTAGATTCATGTAAATCTGTGACAAGCCCTCAGGAATGAGCCTTTAGCTCCTTGCAAACTCTGAGCAGAGTGAACACCCCTCCTGGGAGATTGATGAGTCCTATTAACCTCATTGCATAGATGGAAACTCAGAAACAAAATGACTCTGAGGATTAGGAGGAAGTCAATGTCAACACTAGGATTAGAGTTAACACTTGCCTGATTGCTTAGCCCATGACCAGCTCCCCCACAGATCCCAGTTTTATCTCCCTCCCAGAGTGAGAGACAGGGTGTTTCCAATGTTGTGAGAATACGCTTCTTCTCTGGCCTTGGCTATGCAGGAAGGCCTTTCCTTTTAATGAATGATAGAGCTGGGAAGTAACTTTGAAGCAATTAATTCCAATCTCCTTGCTTTATAAGTGAGGAAAAGGTCATAAAAATGCTAAAAGCAAAATAAGAATGCCCAGCTTGCAGTGGTATAACCAGTTGCCCATTGAGTTGACTCTTTCTCATGGTGACCCATGTGTGTCAGTGTAGAACTGTGTGCCATAGGATTTTCAAAGTCTGAGATTTTGGAAGTAGACGACCAGAACTTTCTTCCATGGAGTGTCTGGGTGGACTCGAATTTCCAACCTTAGGTTAGCAGGCAAATACATTAGCTAACCATTTCTACCCCCCAGGAATGTATGCAATAATATAATACAGAGAAAAATTGGTGCTGGGAAAAATCCAGAACAGGTTTTGGAGTCTTGGATTTGAAGCTTGACTTTGCCTCTCATTGAGCCTCACTAAATTTTTTTCCCTAGTGGTGCAGTGGTTAAGCCCTTGGCTAGTAACCAAAAAGTCAATGGTTCAAGGCCACCAGAAGCTTCTAGGGAGAAAGATATGGCAGTCTGCTTCTGTAAAGATTACAGCCTTGAAAACTCTATGGGATAGTTCTATTGCGTCCTATAGAGTTTCTATGAATTGAAATGGACTCAAAGGCAATGGGAGTAAAATTAAGAAAACAATATCAACTTTAATGTTCTTATGAAGATTAAATAGAATATATGAAATACCTGTAAGAACTTCTAAAATTCTTTGCCTATCCGTCTTCTGATCTTCTGTCCTAATGTACTAACACCATTTCCTATGTGAGAAAAATTGTACTCAAATATGGTCAGTTCAATCCCAGGTCTGTGGTTCTAATCTTGGATATTTGTGAAACCCAGTGTTAAGAATTAGTCTTAAAAGCAGTCCACAATTTAATGTATTGAGCTTGGAGTTGTCTCAGTTCTGAGTGGTGTTTTCTTCCAAGGTTAGGATCTGGAGAGCACCCCCCCCCCCTAGCATTCAGGAGGCTGATTAAACTATATTGGGCAGTTGTGCCCACCTTGAATATAGAAGTTCAGGAAGTTGTCACTTGGTGGACAACTGTTGATACAGAATCACACCTGCCATATTTTTTCTCCAAGCTGATATCCCTGTCATTTCTTATCTCCATTACTTCTCATCTCCTTACTCCATTTTCTTTTGCTGCTCCTCCAAGATAATATTGGTTTTTCCTAATTAGATAAGTACATTCTCTGCCTTCCAAGCAATCACTAAATATATTCTGCCTTATTTCCTTCAATTAGCAATTCATCTTCATGGCTCTGTAAAGTGGGAGGGACAAGGATTCACTTTTATTCTTTTTTTCAGTTCTGAACTAGCAGTTTCAAATCAAAAACGTTGAGAGGAGGATGATTAAAGCAGAAGGGCACAGAAAGGAGATCTCTGCCAGGTAAGAAGGATGTCTTATGCTGGATTCTGTAAGGAAGCAAAGCCAGTAAAGCTTATATATGTGTATATAGAAAGATTTATCTCAAGGAAACGGCTCATGCAGTTGTAGAGGCTAGCAAGTCCCAAGACCATGAGTCAGATGTCAGGCTTCAAGCTTCTCCTGACTCATGTAGCTGTAGGGGCTGATGAACTCAAGATCGACAGGTAAGATGGCAGGTTTCTGGCTTACAGGTTGTGGAGTCTATCAAATCCCAAGATTGGCAGGCAATATGGCAAGCTGCTGGTTCAAGTCCAAAGGACCAGAGGACAGATGATGAGCCAGATGTAGGATCCAGATTGAACAAAAGGCCAGACATCTTTGCCAGGATATCCATATATATATTGGAAGCAGGCCACGCACTAGAGGAAACTTCCTTTCAGCTGATTGGCTGTTGATAGCAGATCCCATCATGGAAATAATTATATTATATCAGATCTAATCATGACTACATCATAACTGCCAAATCACAGAATCATGGCCCAGCCAAGTTGACATACAACCTTACCCTTGAGTGACAAGCTGCTGGCCTGTCTCCCTGGGAAGGCTGCCCACCTTGTATATTGAAACTATTCAAATGAGAACATGCTCCAGGAGGGAAGATTCAGAGTAGGAAGTGCTGGGAGCTTTTTTTTCTTTTTCTTTTGCATAATCGGATTGCAATGATACTAACATTTACTAAATGCAGTGCTCTGTACTATATATTTAGGCAATGCCTCACTTAATCCTCAGCACTTTGTGAAGTGCATTTTATTGTTATTCCCAATTTTCAGATGGAGAAAAGTATGGTACAGAAATGCTGGATATAGTGGATCACATCACAGATTCACACATGAGGTTCAAACCCTGAAGAGTCTGTCTCCAGAGTCTGAGCTCTTAATCATGAAGCTTTACTAGCTTTCTTACAAGTTTTGGTTGAAACAAACTCAAATGTCATCCTTTATTTTCTGTCCATTCCTCCCTCTATTCTTTAAATTCTAGATCAGTGGAGTACATGCAATCTGCAAAAGCATCACACATACATTTGGTTCCCCAGGCATTGATGTATTCCATTTACCTGGACTGATGCCCAGTTTGGCTGGGTTTTGGGAGGTGATAGCAGAAAGCTAATTCCTGGGGAGTTAGTTGGAAGGACCAGCCCATAGGATTTGGAAGCTTATTAGCAAAACTGCTATATGTATATGTGTGTGTGTATATACATGTATATATATATTTTTCCCCCACACCTGTATTTAGGATCAAAGAAAAGAAGGGATCGGCTGAGTGTATTTTCTTCTGTTACTCTGGGTAGCACAAATGGTTTGCATTCAACTACTAAGCTAAAAGTTGGTGCTTCAAACGTACCTAGCAGCACCATGAAGGAAAAGCCTGGCAACCTTTTCCATGAAGATTACAGACAAGGGAATCCTATGGAACACAGTTCTACTCTGTCACACATGGGGTTGCCATGACTTGGAATCAACTCTACGGCAATGCTTTTTTTCTTTCCATGGGATGCAGGATGGTTGGGCAATCTACTTCCATAGTGATACTGCCTCAGAAACCCAAGGAGGGGTTGCTATGAGTCAGATCTGACTCGACCGCAGTGAGTTTGGTTTTGAGTTTTCCACGGGATGCAGGGTTCTACTAACTCACCTACAGCAGTTCTCTGTTACACTAAACTTTAGTGCTAAGATTTTATTTATACAGCTTATGTTATATACTGCCTGGAGTCAAAATATTTCTATAATTTCCACTTATTGGAGGCTAGATGCTGCATGATTCAAGACCACTGTCTTGATGTCACTATCATTTTGCTTCTTGTGACCAATTGAAGTTTTCCAGATGGATAATCTAATGACTTTTAAATAAGGCTTGAGAATGTCTTGATAGTGCCTTAATTAAGTCTGACTTAAGAATATCCTCACAAAGTGTATCTGAGATTTCTAAAATATTAACTGGGAGAGCCATTAAAACTTCCAACCAAACTTTCAAAGCTTGTCTATTGATTTGAGAGCATTTTAAATTGCAGATGCTCTTTATTCATCTTTGTCTCTTTTCTGGGATGACTTCCACCCATTGCAGATGGCCCATGACCTGGTTATCAGATTTAAATTGACCTTTCCACTGAGAATTGAGGTACAAATGCAAGGAAAGTCTCTTTGTTTTTAGCATTGCCCATTAGTGCTGTTGTTGTTAGTTGTCTTTAAGTTGGCTATGACTTGTGGTGACCCCATGTGCAACAGAAAAAAATTTGCCTGATCCTGTGCCATTTTCACTATCATTGGTATGCTCAAATCCATTGTTGTCCCATTGTGTATTTTGAGTTGAATCCAAGGTTGGATTATAGTTACAACACTATATGAGATAATATTCGATTGTGATCCAGAGCATTTTCATTGGCTAACATTTGGAGGTAGTTCACCAAGCCCTTTCTTCTAGTCCATCATTACTCACTCCGTAATATAAAATGGCAGCTCTTTCCTTGGTCTTCCCCCTGAGCCTGACATATTCAAAACATGTAATGAATGTTCGTTGCAAATGTTAAGAGTGTTTCTTGACCACAGATGGGCTTTTCTCCCCTTAGCTTCTAGACAGACACATTTGCAGGAAGAAAGTATGTAGGAAAGAGGCATAAGGGATATATTAATGTAGTTTACTCTCTTTTTTCAGACAGGCTCTTGTCATTTTCTGCCACTAAGTGGCATTTGGAATTAAACTCTCACAGAGAAAGTGGCATGAATGTAGCATGTCTTAAGTAAAAATTGCTCTCTGCCTTTCTGTATGATTTAATTTTTTGGGGGGAGTTTTCATGATCTGTATTACTAAATATCATGTGTTAAAAACAATATTAACTTCAAATATTGTTAAATATGATGGCTAATAGGAGGTCAATGATAGCTCTTTCCCTTACTAAAATAAGTGGCTTTTCTGTCATGAGCCACAGCTGAGAGTCTGAGAGATGGCAGTAAGAGCTGTACTTCCATTTCGAGAAAGATAACATCTTTCTGAACCCAAAGAGGAGGTTAAGGACACAATTCTGAAAGGTGGGCATTTTTCTTATTGTTGATTGTTGTTGTATTCTGTTGAGTTGATTCTCTGTGACCCCCTGTCACAGAATAGAACTACCTATAGGGTTTTCTTGGACTTCAGTGCACTGCCAAAAATTTATCCTGTTGATCTTTCTTCCAGCATCCCCCAAAGTGATCTACAGCCTTATACAAGAGTGACTGTTCATTGGGGAAAAGGAAATAATCAGACTCTTGGGGGATTACTGGACACAGGATATGAATTTATACTAATTCCAAGAGACCCAAAACATCACTTGGTCCACCAGTCAGAGTGGGGGCATGTGGAGGTCAAATTATTGATGGAGTCTTAGTGCAGATCCATCTCACAGTGAGTTTAGTAGGTCCCTGAACCCATTGTTCAGTGATTTCCCTACTTCCAGAATACATTATTGGAATCGACCCACTCAGCATCTGGCAGAACTCCTACAATGGATCCCTGGCATGTGAAGTAAGGGCTATTCCAGTAAGAAAATCCAAGTGGCAGCTATTAGAACTGCCCCTACCTAGAAAATATTAAACCAGAGGTAATATTGCATTCTTGGAGGTACTGTAGAGATTGATGCCACCATTAAGGACTTGAAAGATGCAGATGTGGTATTTCCCACCACATCCCCATTTAACTCACCTATTTGGCCTGTGCAAAAAATGGATAGATCTTGGAGAATGGCAATTGATTATCATAAATTTAAGTAGGTGGTGATTCCAATTACAGCTGCTATTCTAGATGTGGTTTCATTGCTTGAGCAATTTAATACATCTCCTGGTAACTGGATTGCATCTATTGAGCTGGCCAATACCTTTTACTCAATTCTAATTTCAAAAAATCACCAGAAGGAGTTTGCCTTCAGCTGACAAAGCAATGATACATCTTCATGGTGCCACATCAGGTGTATATCAACTCTCTAGCACTATGTAAAAATGTAATCATCAAAGAACTTGATAGACTTTCCCTGTCACAAGATGTTACACTGGTCTATTACACTGATGACATTATGCTGACTGGAACCTAGTAAGGAAGAAGTGTCAATGACTCTAGACTTATTTGTAAGGCATGGGAAATTAATGTAACAAAAATTCAGGCACCTTCTGCTTCAGTGAAATTTTTAGGGGTCTAGTCTGCACCTATGGTCTCATGGGGAGCTCCTTATGATTGGTTGACTAAGGAAGAGAAAACTCATGCCTGGTTTACAGACAGTTGTGTGCAATATACAAGCACCACTCTGAAGTAGATAACACAGCACCACAGCTCCTTTCTGGACTTCCATGAAGGACAATGGTGAGGGAAATCCTCCCAATGAGGAGAACTCTGAGAAGTGCATCTGATTGTTCACTTTGCCTGGAAGGAGAAATAGATGTGCAATTGTATACACATTCATGGGTTTTGGCCAAAGTTTGTCTAGGTGATCAGGGACTTGGAAGGAACATGATTAGAAAATTGGTCACAAAGAGGTATGGGGAAGATTTTGTGACTAGCCTGTTCTAAATAGCCCAAAGAAATGAAGACATTTGCCTCTCATATGAATGCTGACTACAGGGTGACCTTGGCATAGGAAGATTTTAAAAATAAGTGGACAGGATGACACATTCTGTGGAAACCAGTCATTCTCTGTGGAATGTGGTCATCCTCTTTCCCCACTCATTCCTATCATGGACAAAGTGGTCATAGTGACAGGGGTAGAGATTATGCATGGGCTCAGCAACGTGCACTTCTACATACTAAGGCCAACGTGGCTACAGCCACTGCTGGGTGTCCATTCTGCCAGCAGCAAACACCAACACTGAGTTCATTATATGGAACCATTCCTTGGGGCAATTAGCCAGCAACCTGGTGGTAGGTTGACTACATTGAACCATGTCCATGATGGAAAGGGTAGCATTTTGTTCTTGCTGGAATAGACACTTACTCTGGATATGGATTTGCCTTTTCTTCATGCAATGCATGTGCTAAAACTCCTATCCAGTACTTAAAAAATTCCTTATCCACCATCATAATATCCAAAACAGCATTACCTCGTATCAAGGGACTCACCTCACAGCAAATGAAACACCACAATGGGCCCATGCTCATGGACTTCATTGTTCTGACCATGTTCCCCATCAACCTGAAGCGGCAGGCTTGACAGAACAATGGAATGAGCTTCTAAAGACACAATTACAGCACCAGACAGGTGACAGTACTTCACAGGGTTGAGAAAATATTCTCCAGGAAGGTGTATATGCTCTAAACCAGCATCCAATTTATGGTGCTGTTTCTCTACTAGCCAGGATTCACAGGTCCTGGAACCAGTGGGTGGAAATAGGAGCAGCACTCACTATTACCCCTAGTGACCCAGAGGTAAAATTTTTGCTCCCTGTCCCTGTAACCCTACACTCTGGGGTTCTGGAGGTCCTAATCTCAAAGGGAGAAAATACTCCCATCTGGAGACACAGCACTGATTCTGTTGAACTGGAAATTAAGAATGCCACTTGACCATGTTGGGCTCCTCATGCCTCTTGACCAACACACAAGGAAGGGAGTTACTGTATTGTTTGATGCTATTGACACTTATCACCAAGCTAAAAAGGATTGATATTACATAATGGTAGTAAAGAAGAGTATGTCTGGACTATAGGAGATTCCTTTGAATGTCTCTTAGTACTACCATGCACTGTGATAAAGTCAAGGGAAAACTACAGCAACTCAGTTCCAACAGGACTGCTAATGGCCTAGACCCTTTAGGAATGAAGGTTTGGATCACCCTACTAGGGAAAGAACCACACCCAACTGATATGCTTAATGAGGGCAAATGAAATACAGAATGGGTGGTGGGAGAAGTTAGTTCTCAGTAGCAGCTATGACTGCATGACCAGTTGCAGAAATAAGGACTGTGATTGTTATGAGTATTTCCTCCTTGTATGTATGCATCAAATATTTTTGTTTCCTTCAATTACAAAATGTAAGATGTAATCAGGGCTAATGTATTTTCAGTTATATGTGTGTTAGTTGTATCATGTTAGGCTTGCTTATGACTTTATAATTGTCTTTACTGAGAGATTATGCATGGTTTAAGAAGATGTGAAAAGGTGCCAAGTTGACACAAGGTGCACTGTGATAGTAAGACTGTGTGTCAAGTTGGCTGGATCATGATTCTAAGTTGTTTAACAGTTATGATATAGTCATCCCTCAGGATGAGATCTGATAATATAATTAATTCAATGATGAGATCTGCTATGAGCAGCCAATAAGTTGAAAGGGAGTTTCCTCAGTGATGTGATCTGCTTCCAATATATATGGATGTCCTGGCAAAGATCTCTGGCTTTTTGCTCAATCTGGATCTTCCATCTAGTTCATCATCATCTGACCTCTGATTCTTGGACTTGAACCAGTGACCTGCCATATTGCCTCCTGATCTTGGGATTGATGCCTTTGTAGCCTGTGAAGTAACAGCCTGACATCTTACCTGCCAGTCTTGGATTTGAAGCCAGCAGCCTGCTGCACTGCTTGCCCATCTTGGGTTCATCAACACCTGCAGCTATGTGAGTCAGGAGAAACCTCCAGCTTGGTGTCTGACCTGTGGACTTGGGACTTGCCATCCTCTACAGTTGTGTGAGCCATTTCCCCAAGATAAATTTCTCTCTTTCTCTCTCACTCTCAGTATCTATCTATCTGTCTGTCTATCAATCATCTGTCTATATATAAGCTTCACTGGTTTTGCTTCTTCAAAGAACCCATCCTAGGACAATATGTCTCCTCATTGCAGGGAGAGAGCACTGGAAGACTGTACATAAGATTCTTTAGATTCTTCCTGTTTCTTTTTCTTTTGCTGATATTGCCATATATTTTTATGCCATAGTAAATTTTAGCCATGAGTACAAATATATGCTGAGTCCCATGAGTCATTTTGGTGAACTACCAAACTTGTGGGTGGCCTTAGAGACCCCTACAATACCTTTGCAGGGTTTTCCAAAGTTTTCCTTGAATAGTGCTTGAATGGATGAAAAGAGTAAGTTAAAAGCAAATTGTATAATAACAGTAGAGTGGATCTGCAGTTAATTACCCAGATAAACACATTTAGGACAAGAAATAATTCCTCTACTTGCCAGGGGAGTTGGCTGATGAAAGTTCATAGCTATGTCTTCCCAGGAATTGCCTTGAGCCAAAGGGCATTAAATTGTCCAAGTTTATGCCTTTTACTGGAGACATTCCAAATCCAATGACTTATCAATTTAGAGGAAAAAGATTCTATGTCTTTGCATTTTTCAGGATAATTCCAAAGGCCTTCCTGGTTCCAGAGCTCTCCATAGTATTGAATGAGACCTCTGTTGAAACTGTTCCCCATTTCAATTTTTCCCTCTGTCAAATCCACTTCCCTGACAACATTTTAGATCTTGTTTCTAAGAACTCTCCCCAGTAAACACTGCACAAAATCTCTGCATCTCTGTTCATTTCCCAGGAAACCAGGATCTGAAATAATCCTAGGTAGCAAATTTTAAATGCAATTTTGGAGCTGGATTCATGGCTTTGGCAATGAGTGCTGCATCATTGGTGGTATTTAGAACACTGATATATGCTGACATGCTGTAGCAGTGTAATTTAAAAACTTTCCCTGGTTGTGAACTCGGATGAGATACCAAAGGAAAGGAATTCACTGGAATGTCTTATGTCTCAGGCATTTGAGAGATTTGCAGAAAGAAGCAATTATAAAGATTATGGAACCCAATCGTTCTTGCTGATTGCTATTGATGCATTGAAGAAAGACAATGAAAGGCTGAAAGTAATTAATCACCCATTTAAGGTGAAGCATGAAAACCAGAGGGCCTCCTTGGCAGTTTATAATGAGACGCTCATCTTTTGTAGCCTGGGGTAAGGGGAAAAAAAAAAAAAAAAAAAACAAGCTAAGGATCAGGCCCAGGACTTAATTAAAAGAGTTGTAGCACTCTAGAGAAGTTGAATTCTCACCTGGGGCAAAAACGATATGCCAAGGTCAGTGCTCTGACTGGGAAGAAAGGAAAAGAAAGAATAAATAAATTTGATAACTGGGATGGGGAAATCTGGGCTGATACTCTCAAAGATCTTGAATCCCAAGATTCCCCTGAACCCTCTAGGCCTGAAGAACTGGCCCACTCCTTCTTGATAAAGGATAACACACTAGTCTTGTTTGAAGGAAATGCAGATGTTCTCCCCTTCAAGACAACTTGCAACCTCCACAGGATCTACAACCTGACCAACCCATATGGACACCAGACCAATAACTGGGCCTACAAAGTGAAGAAAAGAATTCTGTGCTAACATGTCCAAAATGATATAAGTGAGCCTAGATCCTGAGGGACCAGAATTAAAAGAGAACATAAAGATGAATAAAGAAGACAGTATCAATGTGGGAGTAATCTCCTGTCATAAAGATTAAACAGTCCAGCGAATACTCTGAGAGAAGGTGCTACTATACTACTAGGATGGTTCTTAAAAAACCAAAAACAAAGAAACACTGCCATCAAGTTGATTTTGACTCATACTGACCTTATAAGACAGAGTAGAACTGCCTCCATAGTGTTTCCAAGGCTGTAAATATTTATGGAAGGAGAATGCTGTGGAACAGCTGGTGGGTTCCAGCTGCCAACATTTTGGTTAGCAGCTGAATGCCTTAACCAATGTACCACCAGAGCTCTCTTAGAAACCTTGAAAAAGCAATTGCCTATACTAAGGCAAGAAGAAATACCAGAACTGCCATGGCAGATAGTGGTAGAGATGTGGGCATGAAAGAGTAGATTTACAAATTAAGAGCAGAAAACCCACCAGCCCACTATGCCCCATGGGAGGGCTCAGGAAACATTGCAAAGAAGGACATTAGTGTTATTGAAAAGCTCAGTGGTGGATGTTCTCTATGTTGTAGTTGTTAGGTATATGCTAGGGAAAAATATCCTAAACAAAAAATATTTTATAGAGATTCTTTTTATTAAGCCTTAAACAGAACAAAGACAAAAATCATCATTCTAATAGGGGAAAGCATTACCATGTACCCAGTTCAGAGGCCATGGAATCTGCAGATTCAGTTATGATGTTCATTATACATGATAGAGAATAAAGGAAATCATCACAAAACCATGATTGGTTAGTAGATCAATTCATCACTGTTAATGACTTCATATGCATATGGAAGCTGGACAATGAATAAGGAAGACCGAAGAAGAGTTGGTGCTTTTGAGCTGTGTTGTTGGTGAAGAATACCCAAAGTACCACGGATTGCCAGAAGAATGAACAAATCTGTCCTGGAAGAAGTGCAGGTGGAATGCTCCTTGGAAGCAAGAATGGCTAGACTTCATCTCACCTACTTTGGTCATGTTGTCAGAAGGGACCATTCCCTGGAGAAAGATATCATGCTTGGTAAAGTGGAGGGTCAATGAAAAAGGAGAAGGTCCTCAATAAGATGGATTGACACAGTGGCTACAACAATGGGCTCAGATATAGCAAAGATCATGGGGCTGATGCAGGACCAGGCAGTGTTTCGTTCTGCTGCACATAGAGTTGCTATGAGTTGGAGACAACTTGATGGCACCTAACAACAACAATAATAGAAATACCACAAGTGGATGGCTTTAACAAACAGGAATTGAACTTCTCAGTTTAGGAGGCTACAAATCCACATTCAGGACACTGGCTCTAGGAGAAGGCTTTCTCTCTCTATTAGCTATAGTAGAAGGTCCTTGCATCTTCAACTTCTCTTTCCCTTGTGCCTTGGAGGTCTCCATGTAGCTTGACATCTATCTTTCCCTGTTTCTGCTTGCCTAATCTGCTTCTTTAATATTGTGTAAGAGATTGACTCAAAATACACCCTACACTAATCCTGTCTCATTAACATAACAACAAAAGTCCATTTCCAAATAGAATTATAACCACAGACATAAAACCCAAAACCAAATTCACTGCCATTGAGTCAATTCTGACTCACAGCAAACTCTTCAGGACAGAGTACAACCTCCTCATAAGTTTTCTAAGGCAGTAAATCTTTTCTGAAGCAGATGGCCTCATCTTTCTCCCATGGAGTGGCTAGTAGGTTCAAACCACTTGCCTCTTGGTTAACAGCCCAATGTTTAAACCACAGCACTACCAGAGCTCCTAACCACAGGCACAGAGGTTAGGATTTACAATACATATTTTTTGGGGACATAATTCAATCCATATCATTCTACCCTTTGATCCCCCAAAATTCATATCCTTGATTCATGCAAAACGCATTCATCCCACCACATCATCCCATACATCTTAATTCTAAGTCCAAAATCTCATTTTCTAAATCATTAAATCAAATGTGGGTGTGACTTTAGGCATACTTCATCCAGGGGTAAAATTCTGTGAAGCTGTGAAATCTAGATTACAAATAATATCTGCTTCTGAGATACAATGGTGGAACAGGCACAGGTAGATATCTCCATTACAAATTGGAGGAAAAAACGGGATAATGAGCACCAAACAAGTCAAAAATCCAGCAGAACAATTTACGTCAGCTCTCAAGACTTGAAAATAATCCTTTGTTCTTTGGGACCATTTGGACAAGTGCCTCAATCTCCAGACTTTGCATATTAGCTGTTGTGGTTGTTGTTGTTAGGTACCATCGGATCTACTCTGATTCTTGGAGACCCCACATACAACAGATCGAAACACTACCAGTAGTGCACCATAATCACAATTCTTGCTATGCTTGACCCCATTGTTACAGCCACTGTGTCAATCCATCTTCTTGAGGGTCTTCCCCTTTTTTTGCTGACCCTCTATTTTACCAAGCATGATATCTTTCTCCAGGGAACAGTTCCTTCTGACAACATGATCAAAGTAGGTCAGATGAAGTTTGGCCATTCTTGCTTCCAAGGAACTTTCTGACAGCACTTTTTCCAAGACTGATTTGTTCATTCTTCTGGCAGCCCATGATATTTTCAGTATTCTTTGCCAAACCACCATTCAAAGGCATCAACTCTTCTTCTGTCTTCTTCATTCATTGTCCAGCTTTCACACACATATGAAGCGATTGAGAATGCCATGGATTGGGTCAGGCACACCTTAGTCTTCAAAGTGACATCTTTACTTCTCAACACTTTAAAGAGGTCTTTTGCAGCAGATTTGCCCAGTGTAATAAGATGTCTGATTTCTTGACTGCTGCTTCCATGGGTGCTGATTGTGGATCCAAATAAAATGAAATCATTGACAACTTTATTTTTTTCCCTCTTATTATCATGATGCTGTTTATTAGCCTAATTGTGAGGACTTTTGTTTTCTTTATGTTGAGGTGTAATCCATACTGAAGACTGTAGTCTTTGGTCTTCATCAGTAAGTGCTTCAAGTCATCTTCACTTTCAGCAAGCAAGGTTGTAGCATCTGCATATTGTAGGTTGTTAATGATTCTTCTTCCAATCCTGATGCCAAGTTCTTCTTCATGTAGTCCAGCTTCTTGGATTATTTGTTCAGCATACAGATTGAATAAGTACGGTGAAATGGTATAACTCTGACACATACTCTTTGTGATTTTAAAGCATGCGGTATCTCCTTGTTCAGTTCAAATGACAGCCTCTTGGTCTATGTACAGGTTCCTCATGAGCACAATTAAGTGTTCTGGAATTTCCATTCTTAGTAATGTTATCCGTAATTTGTTATGATGCACACAGTCAAATGCCTTTGCATAGTCAATAAAACATAGGTAAATAACTCTCTGGTATTCTTTGCTTTCAGCCAAGATTCATCTAACATCAGCAATGTTAGCACCTGTTCTATGTCCTCTCCTGAATCCAGCTTGAATTTCTGGAAGTTCTCTGTCAATATACTGCTGTAAGTTTTTTGAATTATCTTCAGCAAAATTTTACTTGCATGTAATATTAATGATATTTTTGATACTTTCCACATTCTGTTGGATCATTTTTCTTTGGGGTGGACACAAATATCAATCTCTTCCAGTCATTTGGCCAGGTAGCTATCTTCCAAATTCCTGGCATAAACAAGAAAGTGGATCCAGTGCTGCATCTGTTTGTTGAAACATCTCAATGGGTATTCCGTTAATTCCTGGAGCCTTGTTTTTCACCAATTCCTTCAGTGCAGCTTAGATTTCTTTCTTCAGTACTCTTGGTTCCTGAAACAGTTGAACATACATAGACCAATTCTTTTCAGTACAGTGACTTTATGGATTCCTTCATCTTCTTTTGATGCTTCCTGCATCATTCAATATTTTGTCTATAGAATCTTTCAATATTGCAACTTGAGGCTTGATTTTTTTTTCCTTCAGCTCTTTCAGCTGGAGAAATGCTGAATGTGCTCTTCCCTTTTGGATTTCTAACTCCAGGTCTTTGAATATTTCATTGTAATACTTTGCCTTCTTGAGCTGCCCTTTGAAATCTGTTCAGCTCCTTTATCTTGTCATTTCTTTCATTTGCTTTAGCTATTCTCTGTTCATGAGCAAGTTTCAAAGTCTCTTCTGACACCCATTTTGGTCTTTTCTTCCTCTCCTCCTTTTTTAATGACTGCTTTCTTCAGGTGTGATGTTCCTTCTCTCATCCCACAACTCATCCAGTTTTCAGGAATTGGTCTTGAATGCATCAAATCTATTCTTCAAATGATCTCTAAATTCAGGTGGGATGTAATCAGAGTCTTATTTTGGCTGTCATGGACTTGTTTTAATTTTCTTCAGCTTCATCTTGAACTTACATATGAGCAATTGAAGGTCTATTCCACAATCACCTCCTGGCTTTGTTTTGACTGAAGATACTGAGCTTCTTGATCATCTCTTTCCACAGATGTAGTCAATCTGATTCCTGTGTATTCCATCTGATGAGGTCCACCTGTATAGCAGTCATTTATGCTGTTGAGAAAAAGTATTGCAATTAGTACATTGTGATCTTGCACAATTCTATCACATGATCTCTGGCATCATTTCTATCACCAAGGCCATATTTTCCAACTACGAATGGTTCTTCTTCATTTCCAAGTTTCACATTTCCAATCAGATGTAATAATCAATACATCTTGATTACGTGTTTGGTCACTTTCATACTGCAGAAGTTGGTAAGAATCTTCAATTTCTTCATTCTTGGTTTTAGTGGTTGGTGCATAAATTTGAATAATAGTAGCATTAACTGGTCTTCCTTGTAGACATATGGGTATTACCCTATCAGTGACAGCATTGTACTTTAGGATCGATCTTGAAACCTTTTTGATGGTGAGTGTGACATCATTCCTTTTCAATTTGTTATTCCTGGCATAATAGATCATTTGATTGTCAGATTCAAAATGGTCAATACCAGTCCATTTAAACTCCTAATGCCTATGATATTGACCTTTTTATGTGTTCCATTTCATTTTTTATAACTTCCAACTTTCCTAGATTAATACTTTGTACATTCCACATTCTGATTATTAATGGATGCTTGCAGCTTTTTCTTCCCATTATGAGTTGTGCCCCATCAGCAAATGAAAGTCCTGAAAGTTTTATTCCATTTGTGTCATTAAGATCGACTCTACTTTGAGGAGGCAATGCTACCCCAGTTGTATTTTGAATGCCTTCCAACCTGAGGGACTCATCTTGTGCCACTATATCAGACAATGTTTCAGGGCTATTCATAAAGTTTTCCAGTAATATACCAGACAGTGTTTTACTGCTAGGCACAAGGTTTTCACTGCCCAATTCTTTGAGAAGTAGGTGGCCCTTTCCTTCTTCCAAGTCTGCCTTAGTCTGAAAGCTCCATTGAAACCTGTCCACCATGGGTGATCATGCTGGTATCTGAAATATCAGTGGCATAGCCTCTAGCTTCAAAGCAACAAGAAAGGTACCTCAGTCCTAAACAGACAGATGAGTGGTGGTGAGTTAGGTACACCAGCTGCATTCTATGTGGAGGGTCCTGGACCTGGGCTCCAGGTCCACCTTCCAGGCCCACTAGGATAGTAGTTCTCTCCCTTGGCTTTAGGAGACCACATTCTCCTATTCCATCAGAGTGGCAACCCCAATCCCATGGTCCTGGCAGGTCTTGTTATTCTGCCTCTGAGACATGGCAGTCATGCCACCTCAGCTTTGAGCAGTGGTACTTGTGAATGGCAGCCTCACACTCTGGAACCAAGTTTGTGGGGATCTGTTTCTTTGAAACAGCGGAGACCATCACCCTACCCCTTTTTTGGGGGGTGGCATTTGAAATATAACTATTTTAATGGTATTATGAAGTTTCAAACCATCTTTGTGAACATTAAATGAGCTAATGTATAGTACTTGGCATGCTGCCTTGCATGAGGAAAGAGCTCCATGTTGATTATTACTACTATTAAAGGTATACTAAAAATCTAGAGAGATATTATCAATATTTCCATTTTCCAGCTAGTAAGTGTTGGAGCCAGCTACTGTCAAGGTTATT
Organism: Orycteropus afer afer; assembly: GCF_000298275.1. NCBI lineage: Eukaryota > Metazoa > Chordata > Mammalia > Tubulidentata > Orycteropodidae > Orycteropus > Orycteropus afer. The sequence continues at coordinate 8,832,595 of NW_006921668.1, forward strand.
CTGATATGTGGCAACCTCATACGTATCAGAGTAGAACTGTGCTCCATAAAAGTTTTCAATGTGTGATTTTTTTTTCCTTTGTCATTTAAAAAAAAAATTTGCAGTGTTCCTCCCCTCCTCTCCCACCCTTGGTAACCAACAAAGAAAGTTTCCTTCCATGTATAAACCTTTCCTTGACTTTATATAGTAATGAACTAATACAATATTTGTCCTTCTGTGATTAACTTAATTCACTCAGCATAATGTCCTCCAAGTTCATCCGCGTTACTCACTGCTTTGCAGATTCTACATTATTCATTAGTGTTGCATAGTATCCCATTGTGTGTATGTACCATAGTTTGCTTATCCATTCTTCTGTTGATGGGCACCTAGGTTGCTTCTATTCTTTTGCTATGGTAAATAGTGCTGCGATGAACATGGGTGTGCATATATCTGTTCTTGTCCTGGCTCTCACTTCTCTAGGATATATACCTAGTAATGGGATTGCTGGGTCAAATAGTATTTCTAATTCCAATTTTTTAAGGAATCTCCATACTGCTTTCTACAGTGGTTGTATCATTTTATAGCCCCACCAGCAGTGTAAGAGAGTCCCAATCTCTCCACATCTTCACCAGCATTTGTAATTTTCTGTCTTGTTGAATCTTGCCATTAGTGCTGGGGTGAGATGGTATCTTATTGTTTTGATTTGCATCTCGAGTTGGGGCTGACTCCAGGGCACATAACAACAACAACAACAATGGCTAATGATCATGAACATTTCTTCATGTGTTTGTTGGCCATCTGAATATCTTCTTTAGTGAAATATCTATTCGTGTCTTCTGCCCATTTTTGAATTGGATTGTTTGTCTGTTTGTTTTTGAGGTGTTGGAGTTTTTTATAAATTTTAGAGATAAGTCCCTTGTCAGATATGTCATTGCCAAATATTTTTCCCAATCTGTAGGTTCTCTTTTGACTCTTTTGGATAACTCTTTTGAAGCACATAAAAATTTAATTTTTAGAAGATCCCATTCATCTACTTTATCTTCTGCTGTTCATGTATTTTGGGTTATGCTTGATAGTCTATTTATGCCATAAATTAGGGCCCCTAAATTTGCCCCTATTTTTCCTTGAGCAACTTTATAGTTTCAGGTTTTATATTTAAGGCTTTGATCCGTCTGAAGTTAGTTTTGTGTGTGCTGTGAGATACAGATCTTGTTTCATTTTTGCAAATGGATATCCAGTTTTGGCAGCACCATTTGTTAAAGAGACCACCTCTTGCCCATTGAATGGATTTCAGCCCTTTGTCAAAAATCAGTTGACCATAGGTCAATGGATCTATTTCTGGGTTCTCAATTCTGTTCCACTTGTCTATGTGTCTGTTCTTGTACCAGTACCAGGCTATTTTGATGACTGTGGCTGTATAGTAGGTTTTGAGATCCGGGAATATGAGACCTCCTGCTTTGTCATTCTTCTTCAACAGTGCTTTACTTATTTGAGGTTTCTTTTCTTTCCATATAAAATTAGTGATTGGTCTTTCCACATCTTTAAAGAATGTTGATGGGATCTGGATTGGGATTGCATTGAATGGACAGATTACTGTAGGAAATATTGATATTTTCACAATGTTCCATCTTCCTATCCATGAGCATGGTATGTTTCTCCATTTATGTAGATCTTTTAAGGTTTCTTGAAGAAGTGTTTTGTAGTTTTCTTTGTGCAGGTCTTTTGTGCCCCTAATGAGATTTATTCCTGAGTATTTTATTTTTTGGTAGCTATTGTAAATGGCATTAATTTCCTTATTTCCTTTTTAGGAATCTCTTTGCTGTTGTGGAGGAATCAATTGATTTTTGGATGTTGATCTTGTATCCTGCCGCTATACTAAATCTTTCAATTAATTCCAATAGATTTTTTACTGAGTCTCTTGAGTTTTCTAGGTATCAGATCATATCATTAGCAAATAGGGATAGTTTTACTTTTTCCTTACGAATTTGGATGCCTTTGATTTCCCTTTCTTGTCTTATTGCCCTGGCTAGGATCTCCAATACAATGTTGAATAGAAGAAGTGATAGAGGCATGCTTGTCTGGTTCCTGTTCACAAGAGGAACAGTTTCAGTCTCTCTCCATTGAGAATAATGTTGGCTGTTAGTTTTGTGTATATGCCCTTTGTTATGTTGAGGAATGTTCCTTCTATTCCTATTTTTCTGAGAGTTTTGATCAGGAATGGGTGTTGGATTTTATCAAATGCCTTTTCTGCATCAATTGATACGATCATGTGGTTCTTTTCCTTTGTTTTATTTGTGTGATGGATGATGTTGATTGTTTATCTAATGTTGAAACATCCTTGCATACCTGGTGTGAACCCAAATTGATCATAATGAATTATTTTTTTGATATGTTGTAGAAGTCTATTGACTAGGATTTTATTGAAAATTTTTGCATCTATATTCATGAGGGATATTGGTCTGTAGTTTTCTTTTTGAGTGATGTCTTTGCTTGGTTTTGGTATCAAGGTTATGCTTGCTTCATAAAATGAATGTGGGAGGCTTCCATCCTTTTCTGTGTTCTGGAATAGTTTGAGTAGGATTGGTGTCAGTTCTTCTCTGAACATTCAGTAGAATTCTCCAGTGAAACCATCTGGGCCAGGACTTGTTTTTTGTTAATAATTTTTTTATGACCTATCAATTTCTTTTTTTTGTTATCGGTCTGTTCAAATTTCCTGCTTCAGTCTGTGTTAGTTTAGGTAAGTAGTACATTTCTAGAAATCTGTCCATTTCTTCTAGATTCTCAAAATTTTTGAAGTACAGTTTTTCATAGTATTCTGGTATTATCCTTTTAATTTCTGTTGGCTGTTGTGACATCACACCATTTGTTTCTTATTCAAGTTATTTGTATTCTCTCTTTTCCTTTGTTAAATTTGCCAGTGGTTTGTCAATTTTGTTAATCTTTTCAAAAAACCAACTTCTAGTCTTGTTGAATTTTTTTGTTGTCTATTTTCTGTTGGAGGGTCGACGAAAGAGGGGGAGGCCTTCAAGGAGATGGATTGATACGGTGACTGCGATGATGGGCTCAAGTATAGCAGGGATTGTGGGGCTGGCGCGGGATCGGGCAGTGTTTCGTTCTGCTGTGCATGGGGTCGCTATGAGTCGGAAACGACTCGACGGCACTTAACAACAACAACAACAACAACATTTTATGTTTCTGCTTGAATCTTTATTATTTATTTTCTTCTGGTGACTGTAGGCTTTTTTTTTTTTTTTTTGGCTGCTCTTTTTCTAATTGTTGGAGATGTTGGGTTAAGCTGTTGATTTTGGGTCTTTTGAAACTTTTTTGATATGTGCATTTATTGCTATAAATTGGCTTCAGATCACTGTGTCCAAAGATTATGGAATGTTGTGTTTTCATGCTCATTAGATTCAAGGAATTCTTTAATTTCATTTTTTTATTTCTTCTATTACCCATTCATTTCCAAGGAGGGTGTTATTCAGTTTCCATGTGTTTGCTCTTTTTCCTTTGATCTTATTGTGAATTTCTAATTTTATAGCATTGTGATCTGAGAAGATGCTTTGCAGTATTTTAATGTTTTAAAATGTATTAAGGCTTGCTTTGTGCCCATGGTCTATCATGGCGAATGTTCCATGTGCCCTTGAAAAGAATGTATATCATGCTGTTGATGGGTGACATGCTCTGTAGATGTCTATAAGGTCAAGTTGGTGGATTGTATTGTTTAGTTCTTCTACATCTAGTTGTTTCTTTCCAGTTGTTCTATCTTTCATTGAAAGTGGTGTATTAAAATCTCCTACTATGACCATGGAGCCATCTATTGATCTTTTCCATTCTATTAGAGTCTGATTTATGTACTTTGGGGCTTGTTCATTGGATGTATAGGTATTTATTATAGTTATATCCTCTTGTTCAATTGACATTTTAATCATTATATAATGTTCTTCTTTGTCTCTTACAATGACTTTTATCGTAAAGTCAATTTGATCAGAAATTAATATTTCTACTCTTGCTCTTCTATGGTTGCCATTTGCTTGATATATCTTTTTCCAACCTTTGATTTTTAGTTTATTTTTGTTTTTGTCTCTAAGGTATGTCTTTTGTAGACAGCATACTGATGGGATGTTTCCTTATCCAGTCTGCAACTCTGCATCTCTTGAGTCGTTCATTTAATCCATTGACATTCAGTATAATTATCAACAAGTAGGATTTTTTTACTATCATTTTGTTATGTATTTTTTGTGACTTTGCTCATTTCTTTGTTCCGTATAATTTTCTGTGCTGAGCTTGTTTTGCTTATGAATCATGTTGTTACTTCCTTTGCTATTATTTTGTTGTTGTTGTTGTTGTTATGTGCCATCAAGTCAGACCCGACTCATAGCGACCCCTCCTTGGGTTTCTGAGGCAGTATCACTGTGGAAGTAG
>NW_006921668.1:8837098-8841798 GCF_000298275.1 Orycteropus afer afer
TTGAACCACCAGCCTTCTGGTTAGCAGTCCAGAGCCTTAGGCACTACACTACCAGAGCTCCCTATTATTTTAGTATTTGCTAAATATTTGTGCTTGTCCTCTTTTTTATTATGATATGAAGGTTTATCATTTCTTCTTTGAGGTTACCCTGAGATTTGTAATTTTCTTCCCAAGTTTAGAACAGTCTGTTCTACCTTGCAATTTTATTCACTTCCTCACCATTTAGAAATTCTGTAACTACACAATATCTTCCCTCTTTTTTTTTTTTTTTTTGTACTTGTCCTCATTTGCCAAATGATGTCTGTGGTTCCCTGTTTACAATCTTGAAGTCTTATTTACTTTGTATGTTTCCATAAATGGGTTGGCTTCTGGGTTATGTCATCATGCATGTTCCTCATTGGTTGTTATTTGATGTTGTTCATTCTCTGTCCAAAGGACTTCCTTTAGCATCTCTTGTAAGGTTGGTCTGTTTTTAACAAATTCCCTTAGTTTCTGCTTAGAGGGAAATGTCTTAATTTCATCATCATATTTGAGGGACAATTTTGGGAAGGCCATGGCCTCATCCTTTGAAACTGAGGTAGTCCTTTTTCCTGTGCTTCTTCCCAGTTTTGCTGACCTCTGAGTTGCTTCATGGATGGTCCTTTTCTTTTATTGGAGGACAACTTGTATAGCTCCTTTGGCCTGTTTCCTGCCTGTAGAATTTGGAAGAGGCAGCCAAATTTATTTCCTTTTGTCCTGTCTCTATCTCCTTCAGTGTAAATTGATGGGTTTTCTGCTATGGTAATTGGTTAGATCCATCATTCACAGGCTTAGTTGCTTTAACAAAAGATTGTGTAGCCATGCTCTTGGTGAAAATTCTAGAATATATATCTTAATTTGTACAGCATAATTTTCCAAATCTTTAGGTTTTATTTTCATTTTGCACAGTCAATTTTTAAGTATATATCTTTCCTCTTGCATTTTATTATAAGCAGCAAGAAGAAAACATGTGACCCCTTTAAGATCTTGCTTAGAAATCTTCTCAGACAATTATCCAAGTTTGTCATTTACAAGTTCTACTTTCCGCCAAATATTTGAATTAATTCAAACAAGTTCTTTGATACTTCATAAAAAGTATTGCCCTTCCTCTACTTCCAATCACAAGTTCATCATTTCATTCTGAAGCCTCACCAGTAGCATGTTTAATGTTCACATTTCTAGCAATATTCTGTTGCTTGTGCCACATGTTTTCTCTAAGATGATAGAGACTTTCTCTATACCTCTGCTCATTTCATTCTGAGCCCTTGCCAGAATTGCCTTTGACATCCATAATTCTACAAATAGTTTTCTTCAAGGCAATTTAGGCTTTTACTATTAGGTAGCCTACAATTCTTACAGCCTGTACCCTTTATCCAATTCCAAAGTCACTTCCACATTTTAGGTATCTGTTAGAGCAGTACTCCCATAACAGAAACAAGTGAAGAAAACAAAGCAGGAGGTCTCACACTCCAGATCTCAAAACCTATGATCTAGCCACAGTAGTCAAAACAGCCTCGTGTTGGTACAACAACAGACATGTAGATGAGTGGAACACAATTGAGAACCCAAATAGATTCATCTACCTAAAGTCAGCTAATCTTTGACAAAGGGCTCAAATCCATTAAACAGAGACAGTCTTTTTAACAAATGGTTCTAGCAAAACTGGATATCCATTTGTCAAAAAATGAAACAAGATCCATACCCCACATGGTATACAAAAAGTAACTCCAGATAGATCAAAGACTTAAATGTGAAACCTGAAAAAGTAAAGTTCATGAAATAAAAAATAAGAGTAAATTTAGGGGCCTTAATCTATGGCATACCTAGACTATCAATCATAATTCAACATGCACATACAGCAGGGGATAAACTAGACTATTGGGACTGTCTGAAAATGAATTCTTATGTCATTCAAAAGACTTCTCCAGAAGAGTAAAAGAAGAACCTTCAGAATGGGAAAAAAAATATTTGGCAATAACATATAGAGCAAAGGACTTATCTCTAAAACTTATAGAAAACTCCAACACCTCAACATCAAAAAGACAAAAAAAAATAAATAAATAAAAAATAAAAAACAGTTAAAAATGGGCAGAAGACATGAACAGATACTCCATCAAAGAAGATATTCAGGTGGACAACAAACACATGAAGAAATGTTCCCAATCATTAGCCATCAGAGAGATGAAAATTGAAACAACTATGATATACCATATTAACCCAGCATTAATAGCAAAATTCAGCATGATGGGAAACAACAAATTCTGATGGGGATGTAGAGATTGGGACTCTCATACACAGCTAATGGGACTGTAAAATGATACAACCACTGTGGAAATCAGTGTGGCAATTTTGTAAAATGGAAATATAAGTATCCTTTGTTCCAACAATCTTGTTACTAGGTGTATGCCCTAAAGGACTGAGGGGCAGGACACAAATAGATATATGCACCCCCATGTTCATTGCAGCACTATTCACAATAGCAAAAAGATGGAAACAACCAAAGTATCCATCAATGGAGGAATGGATAACCAAACTATGGTATATACACACAGTGGAATACTATGCAATATTAAGGAATAATGTAGAATCCACAAAACATCACATAATGTGGTTGAACTTGGAAGACATTATGCTGCATTAGGTATGTCAATCACAGAAGGAAAAATATTGTGTGGGTCCACTATTGTAGTAAGTCAAGGAAAGGTTTACATATGGAAGGAAACTTTCTTTGCTGGTTACCAGGGATGGGAGGGGATGGGAGGGAAAATTGCTAGATAGTAAGAGACAAGTATTGATCTGGATAAAGGAAAGACAATATACCAAAGCCAGTAACCAACACAAAAACACAAATGAAAAAGACAGCACAGAGAGTTGCATAAGAGGTACAGATGACAAAGATAAAGACTTTTACATATGCAATATTGGATTATCAGTAATAAAAAACATTAATCTATAGATAGATATATAGGTAGACAAGCTGAATGGTCAGGTATATCTAGGCAGAAGAGAATATATCTATGATCATGTATTCATTTGACAGACAATATTTCTACAAACGTATTTGTATGTGTTGTAAGCATGTCTATATAAATAGAACTAACAGAAGGCAAAGATATGATAACTTCTTAGCCACAGCCAACCACCCCAAGGCATTGAGTTGTTTGACCTGTGGGGTTGGGACCATTGTTGCAGGGGACATCAAGTTCAATTGACATAACATACCAGCATAACAAAAACTTTGGGATCTTAAAAGCTTGCAAGCAGCCATCAAGATGCAACAATTGGTCTCTCCTCATCCAGAGTAAAGAAGAATGAAGAAAACCAAAGATGCTTGAGAGCCATTAGTCCAAGGGACCAGTAGACCATGTGAAACTCAGGATAAATGATCATGAAACCAGAATAGATGATGCTTGGCTGCTGCCACTGTCAACCACTCAGAAAGGGATCAAAATAGGAGCATCTCAATAAGAGTGGGAGAACAATGTGGAACAAAACTCAAAATTATAAAAGAAGAAGAAGAAAGAGACCAGGATTATTGATCTGATAGAGACTGGTGAAACTCCCAAGACTATGGCCCCTAGTTACCCTCCAGGCCTGGAATTGAACTCACTCCTGTGGCTTCCAGCCAAACAATAGACAGGCATACAAGGCAAACATTTACACCAAGTAGGTACACTCCTTAGAATCATGGGAGATCAGAAAGGCAGGAAAAAACTCAGTGAGCAGGAATGCATAGGAAAGAAGGACACTGGGAAGAGGTAACCACAGGGAGGAAGTGGAAAGAAAGTTGCTACGTTATGGAGATTGCCGTCCGTGTCATGAAATAAAATGTACATGAACTGCCGTATGGAAAATGAATTTGCTCTGTAAACTTTCACCCAAACCACAATTTAAAAAAAAAAAAAAAAAGGAAAATAAAAGAAAGAAGAAATACCACAAGTGGATGGCTTTCATAACCAGAAGTTTATTTTCTCCAATTTTAAAAGGCTAGAAGTCTGAATTTAGGGCTCTAGCTCTGGGGGAAGGTTTTCTCTCTGTTAGCTCTCTTCATCTTCTGTTTTTTGGTTCCTTGGAGATTTCCATGCAATTTGACATCTATATCTCTCCATTTCCATTTACTTAGTCTGCTACTTCTATATTTTGTAAGGAATTGATTCAAATCACACTCAACATTAATCCTACCTCATTAACAAAACAAAGACAACCCATTATCAAATGGGATTACAATTATAGTCATAATGGTCAGGATTTACAACACATATTTTTGGAAGATACAATTTAATGCATAAAAATAGTGCAGAGCCAAGTTTGGCTGGATTAGGCTAGGATTTAAGTAGGTAGAACCTCCACCTGGGGATGAGTAAGGCATATTTTTTTTCCTAAGTATTTCAGGGTCTATTTCACAGGCTTGTTCACATAATGAAACACTTTCAGCCTCTAACATATTTTAGGAACCAGTAGGCATTATTTATTTTCTCAAGGGCCACACAAATCAGAATTTTCCACACTTTGTACACATCATGTGGTTAACTTCAGTGTGTCCACTATCTTCACAGCTAAGCTTCTGGAAATGTATTTTTTCTAGTTAGTGTGGAGCTCTGGTAGCATAGTGGCTAAGGCACTTGACTGCTAACCAGAAGGCTGGCGGTTCAAATCCACCAGCCACTCCTCGGAAGGAAGGT
>NW_006921668.1:8841898-8861547 GCF_000298275.1 Orycteropus afer afer
AATCCTACTTCCGTAGTGATACTGCCTCGGAAACCCAAGGAGGGGTCGCTATGAGTCGGGGCCGACTCGACGGCAAATAACAACTAACAACAACAGTGTGGAGATAGTCCTGACTCAGTTTTTAATAGAAATACCTGGATTAGGGCTCCAGAAAATATATGAGGATGGCTTCCAAGTAAAATAATAAGGTTCAGTTCAACACTTTTAAGATCCATGAATCTGCCTGTGAAATCACAAAGGCACAAATTACTACCTGAGTGACTGAGTAATTGACCTTTACTGAATGGCAGAGTAGGGTTTGACCTCTGGCCTCCCCTACTCCAGAGCCCATGCGCTTTGTATTCTAGCATGTTCCACCCTTGAGGAGAAAAAAACAAAACACAAATAAACAAGAAAATTCAGAAACATCTGTGGATTAACTTTATGGGAAACTGGCAAAGTACCCAGAGTATGGTAAAGAGAAAAGGTTGCGACCTTTGTCTGCAGATCCTTCTCATAACAGCAAGCATGAAACTTCAAAAATAGAAAAGATATCTCTGAAATTGGGAATTCACATTCTACTTGGACCCCTCAAAGGATATGCTGCCCAATTCAAGAAGGGGCTTCAGTTGTGTCATTTTTTTCCCCCTATGCAGCTTATTTTTACTTTATCAGAAGAAAACTGTGTAATACCTAAGTGAAGAAGCCATGGGACTTAAGACTCTTTAGACGCAGTGTGACCTTTCTGTTAATCAGAAGCACATAAAAATAGAAATAAATAAAATTAAGAGAGACCTTGGGAAACTAGGATAGAGAAATGCTGTTTCTCTCATATAAAATACAGATTGAACATATCACTAAGAGGAAAAGATGCTGCCAGAAAAAACAAGCAAACAAAAACAAAAAAACAGGAAGATCTAAAGAAAAATATAACATGAAGGAGTGGTCAGTGGTTTGCACTGTCCATATACAAGAAAAATCACACGATAAATGCAAAAAGAACCAGAGAATAAATATTTTATGAGATCATTAGGAGCCCCCTCTGCCTCTTCCTCCCCAATTATATTTGAAAAATAGCTTTTATGAAAGAGTTTTTATTGATGGCTTTCAAAAAGAATGTTCTTTATTTAACCAACATTTCACATGAAAAAATTCAGGGTGGATCTGGTGACACTGAGAACTATTGCCACATCATCCTATTGATAGATTTGTTAGGCACTTCCTTATAGTACAAGAAGACCTGGTGGTGCAGTGGTTAAGAGCATGGCTGCTAACCAAAAGTTTGGCAGTTCACACTCACCAGCTGTTCCATTGGAGGGAGATGTGGCAGTCTGCTTCCATAAAGAGTATAGCCTAGGAAAATCTGTGGGGTAGTTCTACCCTGTCTTATAGGGTTGCTACAGCAACAGATTACCTTTTAGCCTGGGTTCCTTGGGAGGCACTCAGGGCAGCCATCTTCATCACAATAAATTTTAAAAAAGAAAAAAAGCAAATAAACAAATAAGTAAGTGTATTGTTCTAAGCCACTGGGATTTTATTTTATTTATTTGTTTGTTTAAGTACAGCCTGACTTACAAAATCCTATCAAATACAGGCTTTCAATGAATAATGGAACCCAAAGTAAATAAGAGAGACCAAAGACCTTTTCTTCTCTTTCTTTCTTCTTCTTCTTCTTCTTTTTTTTTTTTTTTAACAATTCCCCAGCAGTGGTGTCACTATGGTGTCACCCCCTCCCACAATGGACCTCCCCCTGTTACCAGATGCCAAAGGGGCAGGGAGGCCTCATCTTCTGATCTCTAACTCCACAAGAGGAAGACAGAATCACCATCAATAGCCCAAGGCCTATTCCTGTGAAGTCAGACATGCTGCCTCCCTCCATCCCTTTCACCAACCCTGACACCAACTGTTCCTCCCGTGGCACCCACCACCTCTCTGCTGGGTTTGATAATTCACTGCAGTGGCCACACAGAACTCACAGATTATGGGATTTTTTAGGGAAGCAAAAGGCTATAATTCAAGTTCAGGAACATGTTTAGTTTCTTTCAGCCTGCTGTCTCTCAGCCGACAGTCTCTCTCAGTCTCTTTCCCAGCAGTGCATGTCTCCCAGTGTCTCTTTCAGCAGTGCATGTCTCTCAGCCAGCAGTGAGAGATTCCTTCCGCCTCTGTTGTTGTTGTTGTTAAGTGCCGTTGAGTCGTTTCCAACTCCTTTTGAACCTGGCAAAGTGGCCAAACTAACCAGCCCCAACATCAGAATTCTATACACCTGAAAGAGAGAGAACTTCCCAGAAAATTACTTCATGCTGCTCTGCTTGAACAATTTCTCTTAGAAAGATCAGCACAAGGCTGGTCCCTATGAGGCAGAGGTTAAAGATGTCCCAAATATCCTTTAAACTACCATGCCACTCCATCATTTCAGACATTAACTCCTCCTCCTCCTCCCAATAATTTCCCCAGTCTTAGGATTCTGTATTTCGCTGTAACGCCTCACAGAACTCACAGACACCCAAGGGTTCGTCTCACATAGTAGTGGTGGAGGCTGGCAGGCTGGTGGGTCCCAGGTCTGTGAGTAGGTCTGGCAGATCCTCCCAACTCTCAGGGAGCAGATCAGATGACGGCTGTTGTCCCAAATCCAGGGATGACGTGAGTGTGATCCAAGACACAAAGCCGGAGCAAGAGCAGAGCGAGTCTTCCCAGGAGATTTGTAGGTATACCCTCAGGGAAGCTAAGGGTGGTGATTTGAATTATACCCTCCAGCAAGGCAAGACTCAAGATACTTTCCACCTGTGTTGCACCAACAGAATTAAACTAAATCCCATCACAGAGTTGATTGCCAGTCATTATAGGGAAAGACTACTACCAGCTGCCCAGCCAAGTTGATACCTGACCTTAACTACCACACCACCCCAGTCATGGATAATGGAATTTACAAAACATCACAGAATGGAGGACAATGGCTAGAAGGGCCACTTCAAGCAATTCACTGCATGCTCCCAACAGAAATACCCCAGGTGAATAACTTTAACAATCAGGAGCTACTCAGTTGCTCATGGCAAATTCCACCATGGAGTTTACAAACACTTATGGCTAGAAAAGCCGTACTATGTAATTTACTACACTGCACCAGACCATACAGAATCCTTAGTAATGTTTATTATCAATTTTGATCACAGAATAATATATGATAAATATAGTTGTAAATTGCTTAAATGCAATATTTCTTAGAAGCTCTGGTCACATAGTGCCTAAGGCATTTGACTGCTAACTAGAAGGCTGGTGGTTCAAACCCACCAGCTACTCCTTGGAAGGAAGGTTGGGCAATCTACTTCCATAGTGATACTGCCTCAGAAACCCAAGGAGGTGTCACAATATTTCTTAGCTTATAAAAATACTAAGAATAAAATTGTCTTGTAAAATCTATCTACATTGCTTTACAATATTATTGTTACAACATTATTAGTAACTGAGCAGAAGCCTTTTTTATTTTCCTCCTTCTTTTCCTTTAATTATTACTTCATTCTCAAAATAGTTTTTGATATAGGTTCACAATATTAATTATCACAATATTGTAGCTAAAACACCAGAAAATTTTATAAAATCAGTAACTATAATTGTTAAGCTATAGCAAAAACACCACCACCTGCTTACAGTGCTTGCAGATGAAACCACATGATTTGATGGCAATTGGGTAAACCACAGCTCCAAATGGAGCATGTTACAAGCCTCAAAAAGTAAATTAGCATAGAATTTTAGCCTTGTAGGTACATTGATACATGTAAGCTTGGCTTGTGAAAAACGTTTCTGTGGTTATAACTAATTACAAAGATATTTTTATTAAAAAACAAATTTCTGCTGAAACACTGCACAGAAATTTCATAGACAGTCATTTTGATGTCACCCTGTCAGTATCTCCTGATGTGATCCATACTCCTACACCCCCCAAGAGATGTCACTGTTCTCTATCAGCTTAAACAAGAGATGGCTTCTTTGCTTCAATACAGACATAAGAAGTTTTACCCTCATAACTTTGCATATGTAATACAGTTCCCAAAGAAAGGTGAATGTGACAGTAGATATCCTTGTATTTAAAAAAGGTCCTGTTTTATTTTCAACTTTCAGTTCATGGCAAATTTGTACAGAGGAATGGCCAAATGGAAAACACAACAGGAAAAAACAGATGTCAAGAGTCTGAAGGGATTACATTACTTTTCTTCGTATTCTACCTGAGTTTACTTTTCTGTTTCTAAACGTAGAGAAGTCTGGATATGTTCCCAAAAGGATAAAAAGCAAATATGCAGACCACCTAGCAAAGAAAGAAGCCAAGAAATCAAAACAAGTCTTCAGGCTTCAGATAAATGGAAAGAAGTGGATTCAAATTGGAAGCAAGTGGGTGTGAGTGAGGTGGGGGCATTGAGCTATGACCAGTGCCCCCAGCATCATACATAGGTGGTGAGCAGAGCACAAAGGCAGCTTGGATGAGATGCAGCTTGGGGCACATCACAGAGGCCAGATTGTAAATTTGTCCATTTATGAGTGTCCGGCAGGGGTTCCCATCAGTTCTTCAGACAAAGCTGGAGCTGAAAGGAACAAAACATATCCATAATTTTTATTGCCACTGGTAATAAAAGTGCAGCAATAAACACATTTATGGTAAGCCGTTTCCGACTATGGGTGCGTTTCTACCTTTTTGAATGGAACTGTACATACATTTATGCAGGTTCAGTGATGCAGCCTTTTATTTCTAGAAGCTTCTATTTTTCTCTAGTGGCAGTGTGGCCATCTGGGGTACATAGCACTCTGGATACTGTCTCAGCTCTCACAGATCATTCAGTGATTAGAGGAGAGACAGCAAGCCTTTTCCCCAGAAACAGATTCAAAGCAGATGTTGCCTGTTTTTCTTTTCTCCACAATAAAGTGATGGAACAGTGACATTTGAATTACCTTTCTACACCAATAGGTATTAGATGAACAGGAGAAATTATTTATTTCTCATTAAAATTGGCTAGCCAGAAACCCTAAATGTCATAACCATGACTTTTCACTACATTAGGGTGACTTATGGCAATATGTGGCACTAAATGACCTGAGTGACAAATTGTGGCTTCATTGGCTCAGGAAAAATTCTCATGTTTTAGATTAGGTGGCTTATTTTAGGTCAAAAAAGAGTGCAGGTGAATTAGCCAAAGCATCAAGGGATTTGAATGTCCTTAATTAACTGGTCACTTCTGCAGAGTTCTTTATTTTACAAAGACATGATTTACTTGTAATTTAACTCTGTACTTGCTGGGAGGAAATGTGGCTGTAGCTTGAAGTCTATCCCCTGCCACCTGTGAGATTCTATTCTGAAAATTTGGGAGAGCTTTGTAAGCAAACCCGGATTCAAATGCTCAGGAATGCTGTATGCAAAGGAAGCTGTTCCATAGGGGAGTTGGGACTTTAATTCCCCTAACATTACTCTGGAAAATTAGAGGGTGTGAGCTGATTTAAAATGATAGATAGAAGTGACAGTAAAAGAGACAATTTGTATTTTTAGTTCAGGCAAATGCAACTCATTTCCTTTTTATTAGGGAAAAATATATCTTGCCAGAAAGTGCTTGTCAGCAGAGGAAAATAATTTGGGAAAATAGGAGAGATTTCCTTTCTAACCTCCCTTAATGTGTACACAGGTCCACAGTCATTGCCTCTTCTTGTCTTCATGCCTAGGTTATTAGGCCTACTTCACAGAAGAAGAGAATACTGAATATTATAGTGCCTAAGGCACTTGACTGCTAACCAGAAGTCTGGTGGTTCAAATCCACCAGCCACTCCTCGGAAGGAAGGTTGGGCAATCTACTTCCGTAGTGATACTGCCTCGGAAACCCAAGGAGGGGTCGCTATGAGTCGGGGCCAACTCCACGACAGTGGTTGCATTGTGTTGTCTGTGTTCTAAGAGGGAGAAGAGAATCTTCCTCTTTTTTTTTTTTTTTTTGTACTGTGCTTAGCATCTTTTCCTTTGCACTCTCTGGCTTGTAGAGTGATGGGGTTCTTACTCGGGATTCTGGAAACTCACTTACTTGAGTCAATATTTGCAATGCTCTATGCTTTATTATCACTGGATAAATAAATGAAAAAGTGATCCTGGTAGTCATATTATATTACATATTATTAATTGTATTTCATTAATATTTTTGAAGTTGCTTGGGAGGAAAAGAAATGCAATGGAAAGCAAAACACTGTAGTTTGTTCTTTGGCATTTTTGTCAGGCTTGAATAAAAGCTCTTGTTCACGCAAGAATGTTAGCATCTGAGAGTGACAAGGCATTTTCCTTTGGAATCTAAAGGACTCTAAAATAGATTATGTGGCATTAAAGAGCAGAAAAGAAAATAATGCATTTTTACGGTGTATTCAAACAATGTTTCAGACAATATCTGACTTTGCAAATATGTTTCCTGCACAGAGAAATTTTGTGTCTTTTCTTGGAATTTAGTCTGTTTCCCAATGGGAAATCATCAACTCAAAGTTTGCTTCTTACCCACAAATATAGATGCTTTTCTCTCTCTCTCTCTGCCCCACCTTCTTTATACGCAATTTTCTCCAAAGTGGTGTACTCCCATACTTCACTCTGCCTATGCAAATATGATCGCTCTGTCAATCTGGGTTTATTATACCTGCCTATACAACCTTTTTAGGAGCTCTGGTGGTGTAGTGGTTAAAACATTCTGCTGCTAACCAAAAGGTCAGTAGTTTGAACCCACTAGCCGCTTCATGGGAGAAAGAGGAGGTTTTCTTTTGTAAAGATTTACAGCCTTGGAAACCCTATAGGGCAGTTCTTCTCTGTCCTAAAGGGTCACCATGAGTCGGAATCGACTCAATGGCAGTGATTATACACCCTCTCTAGAGCTCTCTGATACTCAGTAACTTCCCTTTCTGGGAGTATTTGAATAGTTACAGTACCCTTGAAAATTTTTACTATCTTATTCTTTCTTCTTGTGTTAGTTAAATCTCCCTGACTTCATCAGATGCTCTCTGAAGCAAAGATTATTATTTTGTTCCTCTTCCAGTTCCATTACAGACCTACATTGCTATTATTTAACACACACAATAATAGTTACATTTAGTCACTGATAACGTACTGTATATACAATGGGGTGGGAGTAAGGAGAAAGAAAAAAAAATCTATCACATTACGTGGTAAATAGGAACTGTAGTTAGAGATTTTATTTCTTATTTTTTATCAGTAACCATAATCTTATTTATGACTTCTCTCTTAACTCATTGACTCCAGTTTCCCTTTGCCTTCTGCCAGCACCTCAGTTGATCAAAGCTCTCTACCCAGTGTAATGACCCACACCTCAATTCTGCCTGTGTCTGAGCTCTTGGTGATCCTTTCTGCTTGGGTCAATGCTCTTCCATTCACCTTTACCACTAGGCCCACCAGTGCAAGAAGTTAACCAGGTAACCTGCTGCAATTTTGTCTGTTTTTCCAGTGGAATGAGCACTTTGAAATAACCAAGTTGTTAGTCTCAGCCTCCAATTTGTTTCCTTGGTGGAAACAATTCTCTTGGCATTACTAACAACTATAGAGCAGCAGTGCTCAGCATACAAAACAAAGGAGTCAACAAAATTGAGAATTAGTCACTAAATAAAATAGGGGTTATGCTCTCATCTTGACCTGTGATTTGCAGACCCATGTATTTTGCTTAGGGGAGAAAGATTAGTACATATCTTTGGTCTAGAGTAGAGAATAAAAAATGTAAAACATCACCTAATTTCTCATGATTCATACTCAACTACTAACCTAAAGGTTGATGGCTTGAATCCAAGACCTGGCAATCTGCTTTCATAAAGATTATAGCCAAGAAAATTCTATGTAGCAGTTCTATTTTGTAACACATGAGGTCGCCATGAGTCTGAATTGACTCACCAGCAACAGGTTGAGTCTCTTAATTTATCATTCCACCATTTTGAAAGGTCACTCTTCTGACCAGAAAAACAGTTAAGAATGCATTTGGCTGCAAGTAACAGTGTCTTAAATAAGACTTACTTGATTCATGCAATCAGGAGTATGGTAGTAGATGGTTGTCTTAGGCTGGGTTCTGTAGAGAAGCAAAACCAGTTAAGTTTGTTTGTTTATTTGTTTGTTTGTTTATTTATTTGTTTTAAGGAAATGGCTCACATGTTGTAGAGGCTGGCATGTCCCCATTCTGTAGGTCAGACATCAGGCTGGAGGCTTCTCTTAACTCATGTAGCTGCAGGGGCTGATGAACCAAAGATCACAAATCTGATGGCAAGATGTTGGGTCATGGGCTGTGGAGGCTGACAAATCCAAGGTCAGCAGGTAAGATGACAGGACATTGGATCAGGTCCAAAGAACTGGAGATCAGATACTGATGAGCCAGAGACTGGATCCAGGTTGAACAAAAAGCCAAAGAGCTTTGCTAGACCATCCATATATATTGGAAGCAAGCAACACCCCTGAGGAAATCCCTTTCAACTGATTAGCTGCTGATAGCAGATCGCATCATGGAGGTGATTACAATATATAAGATGTCATCATGTGGGGTGACTACATGGTAACTACCAAACTACCAGGAAACATAGCCTGGCCAAGTCGACACACAACTTTAACCATAACAGTACACCTCTTGTCAACTTGTCACTCATACACATTTCCTTAAACCCTACATAATCTCTAAATAAAGAGAACTATAAAGTCATACTTGTGCCTAACATGAGAAACTAACATGCATACAGACAATAATGTATTCGCCCCATGTATTCCTCATGTTTTATAATAGAAAAAAAAAATATTTGATGCACATATATGAGGAAGAAATACTCATAACAATCACAGTCTTTATTTCTGCAACTGTTCACATGGTCATAGCTGGTATTTAGGACTACTTTCTTCAACCATCCGTTCTATATGCCTTTTGCCCTGAGCAAGCACCTCAGTGGGTCATGTTTCTTTGCCTGGTGAGGTGACCCAAACCTTCATTTCTGAAGGATCTGGGACATTAGTAGTCATATCAGAATTGAACTGTTGTAGTTTTCCATTGACTTTGATCACAGAGCATATGTTCTGGTTACCTAGTCCACTCTGACAAGGATGTACCACAAATGGGATGGTCTTAACAAACAGGAATTTATTCTCTTACAGTTTGGAGGTTTTAAGTCCAAGTTCAAAGTGCAGGTTCTAGGGGCTGGGTGAAAGCCCCTTAGCCTTGGGCTTCAGCTCTGCCACCAGCTCCCGGCCCACTGGAGCTAGAGGCTTTTCTTCACTCAGACAACTTCTGGCTGCTGAGGCTGCCAAGCCCAAGGTTGACAAGCAAAAAGGCACAGTCCTAATATTACCAAAGCTCATGGCAGGCCATTAATTCAAGTCCATTGTAAGTCCCAAGGTCGGCAGTGCAAGGCAGGCTGCTGAACAATGACACAGCTACATGCAGGTTCCAAGCATGCCATAAGCTAGAGACCATTCCCAAAGCTGCTTCTTATATATGGGAGCAGACCACATACCCAAAGGCAGCTACTCAGCTGCTCCCAGTAGATGCAACATGGAGTTGATTACCAGTTTCATCATGGGGAATACTACCACCAGCTGCCCAGACACACAACCAAGCCCAGCCAAGTTGACACACAAACATAACCACCACAATTCCACCCCTTGTCAACTTGGCACCTGTACAGATCTTCAATGGGTGGTATCTGTACAGATCTCCTCCACTGGGTGACTCCTGTCTCCTAGTTCCTGAGTGGCAACCTCATCCCCTTGGCCTGGCAGGCCTCGTTCCTCCTCCTCTTAGACATGGCATCCCTGCCCCTCACTCTTGGGCAGCAGCTATCACTCCATCCCACTGGCTCACATGAACGAGCAGCCCCACACTTCAGAACCAAGTTGATGAAGGCCTGGCTCTTTGAAACCTAGGTGGCTGTAGTGGTTCTACCCCCAAAAGCCATGGTCCTACCATTTCAGGCTGAGGCAGCTCTGCTTCTGTTTTCTTGGTCTCTCTGCTTCTGCCAATTAATGCCAAAGACAAGCCACTCCAATGGAAATCTTCCTGCCCCCAAAGCATTCAGCTTTCTTGCTCTGTGGGCCGGCCAACCTGCTACTCCATTTCATGCCGGTCTTTTCTACCAATTAATGCCCAAAGGCAACGCACTCTGCCAGTGAGCCACCTAACCAATGGCCTCAAGCTTTCTCCTCCATGGGCCAGTAAGGCTGTCTCTGTCTCATGCTGGTTCTCTCAGCTCTGCTCCTGCCATCCCTCATACCGGTCTCTTGCTCTGCTCCTGCCATCTGTGATGCTGTATGACGGGGTCTCTCTGCCAGGGTCTTGGGTGAAGGACACACTCCACTCCTATTTTAGTTATCTGTCAGAGCAGCACCCCACTCTCTTGGTATCACTTTCTGTTCTGGTTATCTAGTGCTACTCTGACAAGAATATATACCACAAATGGGATGGCCTTAACAAACAGGAGTTTATTCTCTTATAGTTTGGAGGTTTTAAGTCCAAGTTCAAAGTGCCAGGCTCTAGGGGCTGGGTGAAAGCCCCTCGACCTTGGGCTTTAGCTCTGCCTCTTGCTCCTGGCCCACTGGAGCTAGAGGCATCTCTTCGCTCAGGCAGCTACTGGCTGCTGAGGCTAACAAGCCCAGGGTTAACAAATAAAATGGCACAGTCCCGATGTTACCAAACCACACGGCAGGCCATTAATTCAAGTCCATTGTAAATTCCAAGGTCGGCAGAGCAAGGCACGCTGCTGAACAATGACACAGCTACATGCAGAGTCCAAGCGTGCCTTAAGCTAGAGACCATTCCCAAAGCTGCTGCTTATATATGGGAAGCAGACCACATACCCAAAGGCAGCTACTCAGCTGCTCCCAGTAGATTCCACCATGGAACTGATTGCCAATCTCATCATGGGGAATACTACATCCAGCTGCCCAGCCACTCAACCAGGCCCAGCCAAGTTGACACACAAATGTAACAACCATAGCATGACAGTACTAAAAGACATCCTAGGGAATCTCCTGTATCCCAAACATATTCTTTTTAATCTTCATTATGTAATATAAGTCTGATTTCCCCTTAGTAATCAGCATAAATCATGCCAGCTAGTATAGTAAGTTCCTTCTTTGCCTGTTGATACAGAGGCATGAAGATCGCAACATGGCCTGGTGGCATTCTTAATTTCTAATTCAGTTAAGTCAGTATTGTGTCTCCAGGTGGGAACTCTTTGTAACTGAGGCCTCCAGACCTGCAGAGCATAGCTTTTCAGGGACAGAAGAGAAAAATTTTGTGGGTGAATTACTAGGGGTAATAGTGGTGCCTCTCCCATTTCCATCCCTTTGTTCCTGTACCCATGAATCCTGTCTGCTGGAGAAACATCACCATATATTAGATTGCTGGTTTAAAGCATACACAGCTTCCTGGAGAACACTGATCCAACCTTGCAAGGTATTGCTATCTAGCTGGTATCATAATTGTGTCTTTAGAAGGCCATTCCATTGTTCTATCAAGCCAGCTGCCTCAATGTGATGGGAACATGGTAAACCTGGTGAATTCCATGAGCATGGGCCCATTACAGTACTTCACTTGAAGTGAGTCCCTTGATCTGAGGCAATGCTGTGTGGGATACCATGATGGTGGATAAGACATTCTTTAAGCCCATGGATGGTAGTTTTGGCAGAAATACTGCATGCAAAGCAGGCAAATTTGTATCCAGAATAGGTGTCTATTCCAGTAAAAATAAAATACTGCCCTTTCTGTGATGGAAGTGGTCCAATGTAAACAACCTGCTACAAGGTTGCCCACTGATCACCATGAGGAATGGTTCCATATCATGGATTGGTGGCATAGTGCTTAAGGCATTTGACTGCTAACCAGATGGCTGGCAGTTCAAACACATTAGCCACTCTGTGGAAGGAAGACTGGGCAATCTATTTCTACAGAGATACCACTTTAGAAACCCAAGGAGGGGTCGTTGTAAGTCAGAACGGATGCAACAGCAGTGAATTTTTTTTGTTTTTGCTTTCTGGCAGATTGGGTATTCAGAAGTAGAATTCCTAGTTGCTGAATCCATGCATAACCTTCATCTCTGCCAGCATGGCCACTTTGTTCATGAGCCCATTGGGCAACGAAAGAAGTGGCTGGGCAAAGAGGATGACTAGTTTCCATAGAATGTGTCCTCTTATCCACTTGATTATTAAAATCTTCCTCTGCCAAGGTCACCCTTAGGCAAGAATTCACGTAAGATACAAATATCCTCACTTCTTTGGCCTGTTCATTGAGAGTTATCCACATATCTCTTCTGCATACCTTTTGCCTCCAATTTTCTAATCATGTTTCTTCTAAGTCCCTGCCCATCGACACAAATAATTAGCCACAGCCAATGAATCAGTATATAATCTCACCTCTGGTTATTTCTCCTTCCAAGCAAAATGAAAAACTAGATGCACTGCTCAAACTTTTGTTCACTGGGAGGCTTTCCTTTCACCACTATCCTTCAGGGAGTTCCCAGGACAAGGCTGCAGTGCTGTTCCTATCCACTTTCAAGTAGTGTCTGCATATCATGCAGAGCCATCTCTAAACTAGGCATGAGGTTTCTCTTCTTCAGTCAATTGATCATAAGGGTCTCTCCATGAGTCAATAGGTGCAGATTGCGAGAGGGAAGGCAATGTGACTAGAATGGAGACCATGGACATTTGGGCCACTTCCTCATGCAACTTATTTATGCCTTTAGGTCCTGCTTGAGCCTGATCTTGTATATATACCACTTTCATTTAATGATAGAGTGCAGCTGTGCTTGTCCAACTTTATGACTCTGTGGATATGACAACATCCAGTTCATGATGGCCAATTCAGGCTGCCTGGTCACTGGTTCGCCCATGATTCCAAAAAAGAGAGTAGTTATCTGTAGAGAATGGCAGAGTTTTGCTCCAAAATCTTAAAGGTCTGTGATGTGATTCACCACAAAAGGCCTGCCAGACTCCAAACAGCATTTCTATCTGCCCCTTCAAGCACTGTTGGATCAACCATATCATATGGCCTAAGTAGCAAAGCAGCTTGCACGGCAGCCTGAACCTGTAGGAGAGCCTTATCTTGTTCTGGGACCACTCAAATCTAGTGGCTTTTTGAGTCACTTGATAAATAGGCCAGAGCAGCAAATGAAGGATATGTTGTCTCCAAAGAGGCCCACCAGATGTTATGCCTCCTTTGTAGTTCTGGGAGGGGCCAGATGCAGTAGGTTATGATTCACTCTAGAAGGAATATCTCAGTGTGCCCCACATCACTGGACCTCTAGACATTTCATTGAGGAGAAGGCACCTAAGTTTTTGTTGTGTTAATTTCCTAGTCTCTCACATACAAATATTGTACCAATAAGTCTAGAGTCATTGGTACTTTTTCGTTACTAGGTCCAGTCAGCATGGTGTCCTTAATGTAATGGCTCAGTGTGATGTCTCGTGGAAGGGAAAAGTGATCCAAGTCTTTTTGGACTAAATTTTGGTATAGGGCTGCAGAGCTGATATTCCCCTGATATAGGATCATGAAAGCATCTTGCCAACCTTGCCACCTGAATGCAAACTGCTTATGGTGACCCTTTGAAACCAGAATTGATAAAAAGTCACTGGCCAGATCAATATCTGCATACCTGGTAGCAGGAGATGTATTAATTTGCTCAAACAATGAAACCACATCTGGAAGAGCAGCTATAATTGGTGTCACCACCGGGTTAAGTTTACAATAATTTACTGTCATTCTCGAAGATCCATCTGTTTTTTTTTTGCACAGACTAACTAGGCAAGTTAAGTGGGAATGTGGTGGGAATCCAATGTCAGAATTCTGCTAGTTGCTGAGTATGTCCATTCCAATTATGCATTCTGGAACTGTGGAACTCACTTCAGGATGGATTTGGGGACCCACTGGACCCACTGTGAGGTGGATCTGAACTAAGACTCTATTAATAACCTGACCTCCATATTCCTATACTCTGACTGGTGGCACACAGTGACGTTTGATTCTCCTGGAATTAGTGTTAATTCTGAGCCAGTGTCCAGTAATCCCAAAAAAGTCGGATTATTTCATTCACCCCAATGAGTAGTCAATCTCATAAAAGGTTGTAGATACCTTTTTGGCAATGATGGGAGAAAGAGTGTAAATTTGTGGCAGTGTAGTAAGGTCCTTACTACAGGGGACCCACCTACCTTTAATTCAAGGGATTTGGGATCTATAAACTGGCTCAAGTATTGGAAATGATCAAGGAACCGTGACTTTCTATTCTAGTGATTAAATTTAGAGTGCTGTTCACTTGACCTAGAATTCTTCTGCTTGTACAGATCAAGTAGATATTTAGATTTCCAGTCTATTTCACTCCTAGGAACACCATGCCTATGTAGCCAATGTCATAAGTTCATATGAGACAGAGTATTCTGATTACTGCTTTGGACCTGCTGTCCATTATGGTAACAATCCTCACCTTGTTTTTGACAATTCAGTGCTGCCACTTTCCCCCTACCACCATAGGGTCAAATCAGCCCCTGGTTAGTTAGATGTCTTAATTCAATTAGGGAAGTTCCCACTGTCAAATCTGACTTAAGTAAAAAGAAAAAAAAAAAAAAAAAAAAATCAGAGCAGTCTTCAAGGACTTGGGGTTCCCTTCACAAATTTATTCCTCACCTTTGTGGTAAAAGGTCTGCCCTCTGGGCACTCCATGTGTGGAGTCTAATCTGATAATAACTTGTAATGTGTCAATTACCCTAAGCCTTTGGATACCTTCTTCTACAACATACTAAGACAGGTCTGGAACTTCAATTTAGGGTACCAAACCACTGAGACCCTTCCTTGGGTTTCTGAGGTGGTATCACTACAGAAATAGATTGCCCAACCTTCCTTCCAAGGAGTGACTGGTGGGTTTGAACCGAACCACCAGCCTTCTGGTTAGTAGTCACATGCCTTAGGCACTATGCCACCAGAGCTCTCTCAATTTAGGGTAGCCACTGCATAATCCATGCTTCAGTAAACCAACCAAATAAACTATTAGATCCTTTCCTAGCCTCTCAAGCTGAAACATTGACTGAAAAATTAGTAGGTCCAAATAAATAAATTAAGATTGATCCAACTTCATGTCCCTTGCACCATTATCCTACATCCCTAATAGCCATTCCCACACATATTCTCCAGGTTTCTCTTTCTACATATTAGAAAAATCAAACAATTCTTTTAGAGTGTGTAGTGTACCTCTTCTTGGGTCACACTTTGTATTTCCCTTCTGAGACTTGCTAGGACTTAAGTCTAGTATTAGAGCTGGAGCAAAAATGGGTGGTGGAGGTGGTTCCTGGGAACACTCAGAAAAATCTTGTAAGGCACCTGCCTCAGACAATGTCCCAGACAATGCCTCAGGTGCTGCCTCAGGTGATGTCTCAGGCAATGATTCAGCAGGTACAGCTGGGTTAGGTTCATCAGATGGGGTAAGAGGCTGGTTCTGCTGGCAGGAATGATTCAACAGACAGTTAGGGGCTCAGTGTTCCCAGCTTCCTTATCTTCTGCCCATATGTTCCCATTTTGTTTTTGTTTTTGTTTTTTTTTGTTACCTAGTGCCACTCTGACAGGAATATACCACAAATGGAATGGCTTGAACTAACAGAAGTTTATTCTCTTACAGTTTGGAGACTGTAAGTCTGAGTTCAAAGTGCCAGGGTCTAGGAACTGGGTGAAAGCCCCTCAACCTTGGGCTTCAGTTCTGCCTTCTGCTCCCAGTCCACTGAAGCTAGAGGCTTTTCTTCACTCAGACAGCTGCTGGCTGCTGAGGCTGACAGGCCCAAGGTTGACAAGTAAAAAAGCACAGTCCCAATGTTACCAAACCACACAGCTAGCTGGCCATTGATTCAAGTCCATTGAAAGTCCCAAGGTCAACAGAGCATGGCAGACTGCTGAACAACAGCACAGCTACATGCAGGGTTCAAGTGTGTCATAAGCTAGAGACTGTTCCCCAAGCCTTCTCCTTATATATATAGGAAGCAAACCACATCCTTAAGGCAGCTACTCAGCTGCTCCCAGTAGATTCCACCATGGACTTGATTACCAGTCTCATCATGGGGAATACTACATCCAGCTGCCTAGCCATTCAACCAGGCCCAGCCAAGTTGACACACAAACTTAACTACCACACTATCCCAAGTTTCAAGATCCCATTTCTTCTCAATTATTACCCTCACTTTAACTTCAGACACCATTTGAGGTTGGGGATTCAATTGATGCTGTAATTTAGTCACTTTTATGATAAGATTCTCGGTTTCGTTTTCAGCAATATCAGCTCTGTTACTACAAAAAATAAGGCTTTCTTTCAGGGCACAGTTGGAAACATTGAGGTCTTTTATGTGACACTTGAATTATGACTCCAAAGCCCTGAGCTCATCTTGTTCTTTCACTACTTTTTCTAGTATAAGTAGGACCAACTAACCAGCTTCTTTATACTTCTCATTCTGACAAAATTGCCAAAAAGTCTCGAACTTCACTTCTCACCAATACTTGATCTCTTGGTGGTGATATTTTGTGTAGTATATTGCCACCACATGCCATGAATTAACAGTGTGCTCTTTAAGACTAGTCAGGCTTGAGAACCAATTTAGAAAATTCATCCTTATGGTTTTGTTTCTCTAGAACCGCTGTAGTACCAAATATCTTTTCTAAAGAAGCAAAAGAAGTGAAGGGTATTTATGAGTATAACTATCTATCTGTTTATCTATCTACATGAGGAGCTCTGGTGTTGTGGTTAAGGCATTTGGCTGCTAACTAAAATATTGGTGGTTCAAACGTATGAACTGCTTTGCAGGGGTAGCCTGCTTCTGTAAAGATTTATAGCCTTGGAAACCCAATAGGGGTCACTATGAGTTGGAATCCACTTGTTGGGAGTGAGTTTGGTTTGGTTTTAGACACACACACACGAGTGTATAGAGAAAGAGAGAGAGAGAGAGAGATTTATCTCAGGGAAATGCCCCATGCTGCTGTAGAAGCTGGCAAGTTTCAAATCTGTGACTCAGATATCAGTCTGGAAGCTTCTTCTGACTCACATAGCTCAGGGGCTTATGAGCCCAAGATCACAAGCCAGATGGCAAGCTGATGGCTCATGGGCTGTGGAGGCTGACAAATCCAAGATCATCAGATAAGATGGCAGGCCACTAGCTCAAGTTCAAAGAACCTGAGTTCAGGTGATGATGAGCCAGATGCAGGATCCAGATTGAGCAAAAAGCCAGAGGGCTTTGCCAGAACATCCATATATATTGGAGCAGGCCACACCCACTAGGAAACTCCTTTTCATCTGATGACTTCTCATAGCAGATCTCATCATGGAGGTGATTACATTTTATCAGCTCTCATCATAAAGGATGACTATATCATAACCATCCAACCACTGAGGAGTTGACACACAACCTTAACCATAACAATGGACTAAGATTTTTATCAAAGTTTCTGGTTCTATCCTTAGCATTTAAGGTTTCATCCTCATTAATGTAGCGTTATGATTACAACATGTCTACTGTAACTCTGGGCATCATGTCTGCCTTCCATCTAGCAAGAAGGTTGAGGAATGAAGTAAGGGAATGGCAGCAGGAGAGCAAAACCTTTCCTTGAAATCTTCAACAGACTTCTGTTTCCATCTCATCTGTCTAAACTGTGTCACATGGGGGCTTAGGAAACAGACCTGCCACTGGTGGTTTTTGGATGGTTTCCTTGAAGTACATATGGGAGAGAGATCATTTTACTGATATCAGACTGGAAATTTGGCTATAGACATAACCTCTCAGCCTTACTGTTGGAATGTACTTGTG
The DNA here is from genome assembly GCF_000298275.1 of Orycteropus afer afer. Classification (NCBI taxonomy): domain Eukaryota; kingdom Metazoa; phylum Chordata; class Mammalia; order Tubulidentata; family Orycteropodidae; genus Orycteropus; species Orycteropus afer. The sequence continues at coordinate 8,859,684 of NW_006921668.1, forward strand.
GTAGAACCCACCATGGCCTCCTTCATAACTCCAGTGAGAAAGCAATGGGTTGCTTGGGGAAGGTGGATGACTGATATCTACAAGATGAGGTATCCTGTTTACATGAGAAACTGGGGAAATGATCATAGGATGTGTTCAAGTCACACGATACACAATGTGAGGGCAAAGGTCAGAAATTAATCTTTGGTATCCTATCCCAGCCAGAATTACTTCTGCAGGAGCTGGAATCTGGAGAGCATTTCCATGATATATCACATTTTCAGACTAAGCTCATTTTGAGAAGTCCATTCACATACCCCTTTCTCAAAATTTCTTATAACCAACCCACAATACTCTCCTTTCCAAATTCCTGACCGTGTGATCAGATCAATAATCAAAGGATCTCCTGCCTTTGAACATTTCTTCAAGCAAAGTGGAGAATTAAATATCACTCAAGATTTATTCTATACTCAACAGTCTTTCAGTGTCACCCCCTGAAAATAATTTTAATCCCATAGCACTCTCCTTCCAGTTCATGTCTATATATAACACAGCTTCATCTATAAGCCAGGTTTCAATATTCTGAATTGGCTAAACTGGGCAATTCAATGATAATCTGATAGGAATCACAGTGCCTGCCCATTTAGAGAAATATTCATTGCACATACCTGTTCAGTTCTCTAAGGTAGTGATATTTACTTCATATATTCTTTGGTTTGGGAGGAGATGAACCAAGGAATTCCACTAAGCCACTAGGTTCAAGGACCAAGGGCCTACCTAGGGATTCTGACAGTTATTGAGGCTTTCCATTTTATCCATACACTTTGAAACTGGAACCTGGGGAACTAATTATGGGGTATGTTCAAGTCTCACTACCTATCATGGCAAAGACAGTGAGAACTTCACCTGGCCCAAGAAACCTTTATCCTGATGATGAAAACATGGTAAGTTTCATTCTTGGAGCCTAGGTCTTAGTTGTACCTCAAAGGCAGGCATCCAAAAGATATTATAATTTTCAGGATTTTCTTTTTGCCTGGGTAAAGAGTGTGAACAAGATTCACAATACAACTGTGTGTGGGTAAAGGAGGCATATTCCACCCAGGTACTCAGCCTATCTTTCATTCAAGCTGCTGTGGACATGAGAACTGAGTTGGGTCTGGGCCTGAGTAAGATGCCATGACTCTCTAATGGGGCACTGGAGTCAGGCCTTTGGACATTACAACTGGAGGTTCTATCACAGGTTGTTGTTGTTGATAACTGTCTATAACACGGGCCATTGATTTAATCTCTACATCCTTATGTCTAAATAAACCACAGTAGGTTGTTTCTGCAAGTCAGACCATTTTCTGAGATTGCGTTTCCAAATTAGGTGCTCTATATATCATGCTAATTATACCTACTTTACTTCCTCCCTGCTTCCTCCCTTTCAATTGAACCCTGTACAGTCAACAGTAGCAACCTACTATGATCAGTTATTAAATGTGTTTTAAAGATTGGGTTGTTTTCCAAGGGAGATGGTTGTCTTTGGGCTTTCCTGGGAGACTGGTGAAAATGTAAGTTGAACATACCAATGTTGTTTCCTGATCCCCAAATCCTTTAATTCCTTCCTCCACATAAAGCAAAGATTTCCTGGCCTTTTTATGTCACTTAGTGTAATCCTGTGTTTGATCTTAGTTTGAATTAACTAGCACAGCAACTGGTTTGCACTGTAGCCAGCTGCCTGAGCTAATACATTGAATACAAATAGTAAGGGGATTGTACCTGTATCAATGGTTATCGCACCTGTATTGATGGTGATTGCTGCCTGATCCAAAATTATGTTCTTTTCTCCTTAGTCCATTATTGTCAAAATACTGTGTATGGGATAATTTTCTCCCATATATAT
>NW_006921668.1:8861722-8863374 GCF_000298275.1 Orycteropus afer afer
GCAGCCAAGTGCTTTAGCCACTATGCTACCACAGCTCCTATATATATAAATAGTATATAAAAATTAGGAAATTCTATCTGGGAATAAGAGCCCTGGTGGTCCAGTCATCAATGGTTTGGCTGCTAACCAAAAGGTTGGTAATTCAAACACACCAGCCATCTGTGGGAGAAAGATGTGGCAGTCTACTTCTGCAAAGATTTACAGTTTTGGAAACCCTAGGGGGAAGTTCTGTTCTATAGGACCACTATGAGTCAAAATTGACTCAATGGCAGTTAGTTTGGTTCAAGTTTTATCTTCATTCAGATCCCATATTTTATCCTTTGGATCATATTGAGGTCCAATCCATTGCTAAAAAGCAATGATATCTTGAAGATATCTTTAAGTGGGTAACAGTTCAATATATAATGGAGGGTTCTTTATGTCCTCTGAACCTGGATAGATAGACAGCTCTATTCAAACTATAAGGATGATTAGGTTTTCTAGTCAATGCCTGACCTTTTATGTAAAAGATACAGTGAGGTTATTATTTTGATTGAAATTTATAATTTAACTATTTGGAGAGTCAATATCTGATTTTGGCTTTTGGAGTTTTCAGACCTATGTCTACAAACAGTAACAAATTCTTTTAGCATAGTCATACTTTTCCAGAAATACATTAGCTGCAGAAGTGGGATGAGAGTGGGAAGGGACCACAACAAGAGACAGGGAGACCAGGTAAGAGAAAATTTCAACAATCTGGACTTAAGGTTTTGATTTAAACTTGGATAGTTTTGGTTTACTAGCAATGGCAAGTAAAGGCACAGATAGTTTCAAGAGATGTTTGGGTAGTACTTGGTGAGAATTGAATACAATGGGTAAGGGAGAAACAAGTTTCTGGCTTGGCTATAGAGGATTTAAGAAAAGGAGCAATATTTGTGGGAAAAAATGACGAGTCTTCTTTTAGACAAGTTCACTTTGAGATGCTCATTAACCTTTGTCAACAAGAACTTCGGATTAGGTAGTATGTCTCCTTATACAAGAAGCCCTGATGGCACAATGGTTGAGTGTTTGGCTACTAACTGAACATGGGCAATTTGAACCCAAGTAGGGAGTCTGGTGGCATAGTGCCTAAGGTACTTGACTGCTAACCAGAAGACTGGTGGTTCAAACCCACCAGCCACTCCTTGGAAGGAAGGTTGGGCAATCTACTTCTGCAGTGATACCACCTCAGAAACCCAAGGAGGGGTGCCATCCTCACAATTCTTGCTATGCTTGAGACTATTTGTGTCAGTTTACCACATTGAGAGTAGTCCCCTTCTTCGCTAACCCTCTACTTATCAAACATGATATCCTTTTCCAGGGAATGCTCCCTTCTGACAACATGACGAAGGTAGATGAGACAAAGTCTGGCCTTTCTCACTTCCAAGGAGCTTTCTAAGCTGCACTTCTTCCAGGACAGATTTGTCCATTCTACTGGCAGTCCATGGTATTTTCTGTATTCTTCTCCAACACCACAATTCAAAGGCATCAATTTTCTTTGGTTTTCTTTATTCATTGCCCAGCTTTCACAGGGACATGAGGCAATTAAAAATACCATGGCTTGGTTCAGACACACCTTAGTCTTCACAGTGACATCTTTGCTTCATTACATTTTTTTTTTCTTTTTTTTTTTT
>NW_006921668.1:8866424-8906120 GCF_000298275.1 Orycteropus afer afer
CTTTGATTTCCCTTTCTTGCCTTATGGCCCTGGCTAGGACTTCCAGTACAATGTTGAATAGAAGTGGTGAGCTTCATTACATTTTGAAGAGGTCTTTTGCAGCAGATTTGTGCAGTGCAATATGATATCTAATTTCCTGATTGCTACTTCCATGGATGTTGATTGTAGATCCAAGTAATATGAAATCCCTGACAACTTCAATCTTTTCTCCATTTATCATGATATTGCTTATTGATCCAGTTGTAAGGATTTTTTTTTTCTCTCTCTCTATGGTCAGTTATAATCCATACTGAAGACTGTAGTCTTTGATCTTCATCAGTAAGTGCTTCAAGTCTTCTTCAATTTCAGCCAGCAAGGTTGTGTCATCTACATTTCTCAGGTTGTTAATGAGTCTTCCTCCAATCCTGATGCTGCATTCTTCTTCACATACTCCAACTTCTCAGATTACTTGCTCAGCATAGAGATTGAATAGGTATGGTGGAAGGATTCAACCCTGATACCTACCCTTCCTGATTTTAAACCTTGTATTTTCCCCTTGTTCTGTTAGAACAATAGCCTCTTGGTCTATGTTCCTCATGGGCACAATGAAGTGTTCTGGAATTCCTATTCTTCACAATTTTATCGATAATTTGTTATGATCCACACAGTCAAATGCCTTTGCATAGTCAACAAAACACAGATAGACATCTTCCTGGTATTCTTTGCTTTGAACTAAGATCAATTTGACATCAGCAATGATATCCCTCATTCCACATTCTCTTCTGAATGCAGCTTACATTTTTGGAAGTTCTTTGTCTATATACTGGTGCAACCATTTTTGAATTATCTTCAGCAATCTTTTACTTGTGTGTGATATTTATGGTTTTGTTTGATAATTTCCACATTCTGTTGCATCACCTTTCTTTGGAATGGATAGAAATATTGATCTCTTCCAGTCAGTGGCCAGTGAGCTGTCTCCCAAATTTCTTGGTATAAGCCAATAAGTGCCTCCAGTGTTGCCTCCCTTTGTTGAACATCTCAGTGGGCATTCCATCAATTCCTGGAGCCTTGTTTTTTGCCAATTGCTTCAGTGCAGTTTGGACTTCTTTCTTCAATATCATTAGTTCTTGATCATATGTTGCCTCATGAGATATTTGGACATCAACCAATTATTCTTGATACACAGACTCTATGTAGTCCTTCCATCTTCTTTTGATACTTTTTGCCTATAGAATCTTTTAACATTGAAATCTGAACCTTTTGTTTTAATTTATTTAAATTTTATTGTGATTTGGGTGAATCCTTACAGAGCAAATTCATCTTCCATATAGCAGTTTACATATACTTTGTCTCATGATATTGACTGTAATCTCCCACATTGCAATAGCTCTTCTCCCACTTCCTCCCAATAGCCACCTCTTCCCTGTGCCCTTCCCTCCTGCCCTTGAGCTGTCTTCCTGTGCATCCACAGCCCTCCTATTCTCCCATGATCGGTCTGTCCAGGGAATGTATCTACCTAATGTAAATGTTCAGCTCATGTCCCTGTCTTTTGTTTGGCTCGAAGCAGCAGGAGTGGGTTTAATTCCAGATCTGAAGGGCAGCTAGGGGCCATGGTCTCAGAGGTGCCACCAGGCTTTATCAGACCAGCAAACTTGGTCCCTCTCCCCTCGCCCCTTTTTTTTTAAAATGATTTTGAGTTTTGTTCCACATTGTACTCCCACTCTATCCAGGATCTCCTACAGAGATCCCCCTCCAAATGGTTAATAGTAGTAGATGGGCACCATCTAGTTCTGGTCTCATAGTCGTATAGACTGAGGATCACATGGTGTACCAGTCCTTTGGACTAATTGTCTCCATTTGTCTTTGGTTTTTGACGCTTAATTTTTTTTTTTTCTTCAGTTCTTTCAGCTTGAGAAATGCCGAGCATGCTCTTCCTTTTTGGTTTTCTAACTCCAGGTCTTTGAACATTTCATTATAATACTTTACTTTGTCTTCTCAAGCTGCCCTTTGAAATCTTCTGTTTAGCTCTTTTATTTCAGTATTTCTTTCACCTACTTTAGTTATTCTACATTCAAGAGCAAGTTTTGGAGTCTCTTCTGACATCCATCTTGGTCTTTTCTCCCTATCCTGTCTTTTCAATGACTGTAACCTGTAAAGATTAATCTGTAAGTGTTACAGACTGGTAGTAGTTCTAAGGCAGTTCTATTCTGTCACATCAGGTTGCTATGAATTTGAATAGACTTGACAGCACTGAAAAACAACATATGGGTTCCTTGGCACATGGAAGGGACCGTGAAGGCATGAGTCCTCTGTTCCCATGCAAGTAGTATTACTTATTACTCTGACCCCATTTTCTCTTCCCATTAGACGTTGAGGAGTTTCCTACAGAAGATCTGGGAACTTGTCTGCTAATATGGGTCCAATGTTACACATAACCTAGAATTCCCATATATGGAATCCTGCCTCTTTTAGCCAAATCAAACCAAACCTACTATCTTCAAGTTGATTCCAACTCCCAGCAACCCTGTAGGACAGCTTAGAATTGCCTCATATGGTTTCCATGTCTGTAAATCTTTATAAAAGCAGACTGTCACATCTTTCTCCTCAGGATAGGCTGGTAGGTTTGAACTACTGACTTTTCAGGTTCAGCCAAGTGCTTAACCACTGTACCACCAGAGCTCTTCTGTTTTAGCCAGTCATTTTTATTAGCTTGGCCAAATTTTCCAGGTACCTATAGCTGGTAGGAACTGATGAATTAAAGAATGAAGAGTAATCTTGTACATAACAAAATTCCCCACAGACTCTATTTTTAAAGCAATCTCTTTCCTTTTCTGATTAGTGGGTTTGAAAACATAACTTCACCCTTTAGGAATTTCAGATGCAATTTCTTTCCTTTAGCTTAATTGTACCATGACTCTTTCTTGATTTTCAAGCTAACAAAACTTTCCTCAAACACAATTTACTTCTAAATATTTTCCCCCAGACACCCAAAGATGCTGAAAGCTTCATCCTGCTGTTCCCTCAGTAACTCCACAATGTTGTCAGTGAGAATGGCCCTGGATTCTGTTTTGGCTGCTGGTGCCCTATCACTGGTCTTTAGCATTCACAAGCCTTCACAGAGGCAGCATGAGAAAAAATGCTATGCATTGTGAAAACTTATGTTTCATTCATCATATTATACCTTGGTTCATAAAGAAGGTTGGCCTATAAACACCAGAGAAAGCAACTGCAAGTCTTTATATATGTTCACACAAAATATTTCTGGTTGTTCAATTTGTTTCACTAATAAAAGAGTTTGTAATTGATTTCTTTAAAAAGTCTATGCAGCACAATTCTTTTGCCATTAGTGCCCGGCAACAGTCTTGGAGAGAGAATGAAATCTGGCTTGGCTGGAAATTACAGATTGCAAGCACAATCTGAGAAAGAGCTATTCCCATGTTCTCCATCTCAAAAAGATGGTCACGTGATTCTGCCCCACCAGGTCAGGACACTAAGAGCCATGAGAGAAGTAGCCAGGAAACACATTCCCCTTCTTTATTTCTTTTGGCTTCAACTTGTCCTGAAACATTCAGAGACAAAACAACTTCTGTTGTTTTAGTAGCAGTATGTGAACGGCACTCTTCTCAATACTTTTCTCTGAATCGTAACCTCCATTCTCTCATCTGACCGACATTCAAGAGGTCAAACTCACTGCACAACTTGCATTACTAGATTATCCCCACTTAGATCTTTTCCAAAATTTGCTTTAAAAACTTAACACATTTTCTGCATTTTCCTTGGAAATTCATATTTGTGGATTTCCTTTGGAAATTTTCTTTGGAAATGTATTGGGGTACACTGATAGTAGGAATTCTTCTATCTACGATGAAAACTACATTCTAGATCAAATGTATGTTTTTTTTAAAGAATTAATTTATATTTATAGATAAAGGCTCATAGAGGCATTTTTTTTGGGTATAGAGAGTACACATGAAATAAATATCCAGGAACTTTAGCTACACTTATGTACGCATCACTTTTCAAGTTCATATTAAGTTTAGTCTCAGTTTTCATATCCCAGTCATTTTCTGCAAGGCCCTAGAACTATTCTGAATCTAAACCAAAGTGATTTATTTGTTCTTGTTGAGTGTCACTGAGCAATAAAGAAATAGAAAATAAAAGCCACACAACTATTTTATTATAGTCACAGCACCAAACGCTTTGTATTCTTTATCTTTTCCAACTAAGAACAAAGGCAAAGGTGTCTTGAAACATTGCTCAGGATGCTTAGCTAGGGACAACAGCTTGGTGTAGATGTACACTGGGGTCATGGGAGGCAAATGTTGGAAACTGAAGCTGGAAATGTAAGCTAGCTGACTGTTAAAAGATACCTATGACCCATACTAATTACCCCAGCCTACAAGGATCTTTTTCTCACTATTCCTTCTCTCCTTTTTTTCTATTCCTTATCTTCTCACATTTCATGTTCTCTTTAAGCTCACATTCTTTCCTCTGCCAGTGACTGTGAACCTTCAGCCTTTCTACCTCCCTGGGGCTCTATATGACTGTCCATTCATTCTTGTTGCCTTGGCCGCCCCTATGCTGTTCAAACTGTTTGGTGTGAACTATGTCAAGGTAGCTGGTCTGCATACAGCATTATTTTCTGCTAGAGGAATTATGCAAGGAGATATTTGTATAGAACTATGTCCCATCTCTAAAAGACCCTAGTGTGCTATGTGCTTTGATAAGATATTTTCTTGAACAATATTTCCATCAGGGAGGTAAATACCCTGCTATATTTGCATTCTCCACTATAATCCCTAGGACACTAGAGACAGGTCCATCATGGGGAGATGATGCTGAAATATTTTCAGATGTAAGTGAGAAAGTAGAAATACTCTATTTCTGTTTGTTCTCTTTCTCTCTATATATTTTATTACATTTTCATTAGAATGTCACAGCTGTCATGGTTAAGAGAGAACTAAGGCTCAAGAAAGGTGGATGGATTGAGAAAAAAATACGCTGAATATTTAAGGGTAACCTAGAAATTTGTAGATATATGATGCTTGAATCATTGTCAATAAATGGGCTGCACCCATTATGTGGAGCCTTTGAAAAAGAAAAGAATGTGAACCTTGAGGCCATTGAGGGATAAATTTGGTTTCTGCTCATGGCTCAAGTTCCTGATGATGTGGTTCATGAGAACATAGAAAGAGAAGTTATGACCACTAAGCGACAGCTTAGCTTATTTAGAATCCACATTATAAGAAGCTGCATTTATTTTTTTGGAAAGCACTAGCTTATTTAATCAGAAGCATCATAAATGTTTGGATTTCTGCAAGTCATTTGATGAAATCTCAATAATGGGTTGGGAGTTCAGATTCTGGTGACTTTGAAATCTGGGCTGAAATCTCTGTGCTACCATTACTAGCTCTGTCTGACTGCAAGTCTTATTTGTTCTGTGTCCCAGTTTCTTTTTATGTTAATTGGGGATAATAACATAGTCAACTTCATAGAGTTATTACAGAGATTAAATAGGCTAAGGCATGCAAATTTATGAGGAAAAACTCCCGGCCCCTAATAAGCTCACAATACATGTTAGCTGTTATAATAATCAATAGGTGGACACTCTTTCTTATACCATCTGAGGAACATGCATAGTATACGGTATTGTAGAGAGGTATAAGTCCTGGAAATTGATGGCCCTAAAGAGTGCTACTTCTTTCATATTAAGTTCAAGTGGGCTCTCTAGTTTGTTTCTGGCCAAACTCAATCAACTTATTTTATTTTATTTTTCCAAGGATTTCCATTACAATGTAGAAGTACTGAACTTACCAACTTTACAACTGAAGCAAAGTGGGAGCAGAATAACTAAGTTGAATAGCAGAACTGAAATTGAAAAGGAATTGACAAGTTGTAAAGATGGATGATGACAGACAAAATACATTTTAATAAGTCTTAATAATTCTTACATTTAGGTTCCAATAATTAACTGCACAATTCTTGGGGAGAGGACATTGTTTTATGATAAATGTAAATATATTGTCCATGGTCATCCTTGAACCATGCCGTGAGCTGGTTAGACCCTTGACAAACACTGCACATGGTTCTAGGTCATATGGATCAGAAGGGACATTGACATGCAAGCTCTCCATACAGAAGTGTAAGAAAAGTGTATGCCAACACCCTTGATCGGAGATGGAAGTAATTTGGGATGATTGGCTTGGAAAAGAAAGTAGTCAGTGATTTAGGACACTTATCTTTAAATTCCTAAAAATACTTAAACGGTGATTCAATTTATTGCATGGATACTCAGAGTACAAAAGGAGTATATATATGTGGAAATTTCAGCAAGGTGGATTTCAGGTTATGATTAGGAGGCACTTTGTTGAACATGGCATAAGAATTGAATGTGTTACCATCTAGAGCAGGGAGTTCATGTCACTTGAAGGGTCTAAATACAGTCAGGAAGACATAGATGTTGGAGAAGATTGAGTTAGATAAAATCTATATTTCTTGCCATCCTAAGATTCTTTGCTTCTCAACCTAATGAGGCCCTCTCTCTATACTGGTTTGCTTGTGAATAAAGGAGACACCATCTGATATGACTGGTCACAAGCTCATTAGTTAGGAGTGAAGACAGAAATTCAGTAAAACAAGTCACGAAACCAAAGAGGAATAAAACCAAAATCGAACCTTTTTTCCATTGCATTGATTCCATTGACTCATGGTGACCCACATTTTACAGAATAGAACCACTCCACAGAGTTTTCTTGGCTGTAATCTTTGTAAGAAACAGACTGCAGGTCTCTCCTGTGAGGTGCCACTGGAGGTTCAAACCACCAATCTTTAAATTTGTAGTTGAGCTTAAACTTCTTGTACCACTCTCTTAATTATCTAGTGCTTCTATAACAGAAATATCACAAGTGGATGGCTTTAACAAACAAACTTTATTATTATTTTAAATATAATAAACATTTATTATTATTTTTGAGGAGGCTAGAAGTCTGAATTCACGATAGGTCTAGGAGAGGGCTTTCTCTCACTGTCAGCTCTGGGGGGAGATCCTTTTCTCCTTTCAATACCTGTGAGCCTGGTATTTCTTGTAGATCTCCACGGGTCTTGGTATCAATCTTCCCCTAGGTCTAGGAGGTCCTTAGTACACGGACCCCAGGTCCAAAGGACATTCCCTGCTCCTGGCTCTTCTTTCATGGTGGCCAAGTCTCCTTCTCTGCTTGCATCTCTATCCTTCTATATCTTGTAAGATTAAAGGTGATGCAGGCTATACCCAAGCAAACTCCTCTTACATCAGATCCAGGCTGTGACCTGAGTCAGGGCATTTAATCCCCCTACAACTGATTGATTGATCAAATCTGATCACATCTTGGGGGATGATTCAGTTATTAAATAACTATCAAATTACATCACTACATAACTGCCAAACAACTGAGAATCACAGCCCAGCCAAGTTGACATATTTTTATTGTGACTTGGGTGAAAGTTTACAGAGAAAATTCATTTTCCATACAGCAGTTCATACACATTTTGTTTCATTACATTGACTGCAATTGCTCACAGTGTAACAGCTCTCCTCCCATTTCCTCCCTGTAGTTACCTCCTCCTGTGCAAGATGACGTGTATTTTCTGGGGACACAATTCAATCCATAACAACCACCCAGGGACCTAAATAAAGCACAAACCACTGGAAATACACCCTTCTACAGTAACCACCCTACAGAAGTTAAGAGTTATAAACAAAAGAAAATGGAGAGCTCATAAAATTTGTCTCAAAGAAAACCCAAAGGATTTGGTTTAAGAATTATGTAAAGAAAACAAACAGAGTGTGGTATTGGTAGATAAATGAATAACTTGGGATGAGCTATGAAACTAGATCTAGAATAAGTTGATGCAATCAGTGTTAAGAGTACAATTGAGAACAATCAACCTATGTAGTATTAAGATATGGAAGGTGAGGAATGCCAAAGAGCATAAAAATTAGAAAAGGTAGAATTAATCTTCTTGAAGGAAACCAGCCTGGCCTCAGAGGTTTACAGAGGGAAGGAGCCAGGTGAACTTTTCATTCAATTCTTTTTAGAAAACTGCCTGGAGGTGTGGCTGTTCTTTCCTTTTACATGTCGGTGTTACAGACGATGTGCAATTCTAGGTGAAAGATGAATATTACTAGAGACACTGAAAGGGAGGAGACTATAAATACAACTTAAAAGAAAGAGCAATTAAAAAAAATTGTTTGGTGAAATAATTCCCTCCTTTGCTCTGTAAGAAAGGGGTGTTTTCAGAAATGAGAGTTGCTTAACAAAGGTGAATTGGCAGGGAGGATGCCAAAAGCAATCACCTAAGCAGCAAAGAATTTGGACACTGGGTTGATGGATAACTCTCAACTGATGCCAGGGCTAGGAAGTTCATTAATAAGAAGGGAAAAGGGACAAGTTAAATAGATATAATCTACTTATAAGAAAGAAAAGTTAATAGACAATATAAAGTAAAACAGGTGTGTAATGGAAGTAGAAGCAATTAACTTTGAAATGGATGGATTTGTAGGGGGAAAGGTAAGCAGACTGAATAATTTTATTTGGAACAGGAAGAGAGGAAGGTGATGTTGTTGTTCTTAGGTGCCATCAAGTTATCTCTGACTCATAGCACAGCAGAACAAAACACTGCCCAGTCCAGAGCCAGCTCCACAATTCTTGCTACACTTGAGCTCATCGCTGACACCACTGTGTCAATCCACCTCATTGAGGGCCTTCCCCTCTTTCTTCAACACTCCACCTTACCAAACTTGACATCCTTCTCCAGGGAATGGTCCCTTCTGACAACATGACCAAAGTAGATGAGATGAAATCTGGCCATTCTTGTTTCCAAGGAGCATTTCGGCTGCACTTCCTCCAGGACAGACCTGTTAGTTCTTTTAGCAGTCCACGGTACTTTCAGCATTCTTTGCCAACACCACAGCTCAAAAAACATCAACTCTTCTTCGGTCCTCTTATTCATAGTCCAGCTCTCACATGCATATAAGGCAATTGACACCATGGCTTGTGTCAGGTGCACCTTAAGGTGTCAAGGAGACATCTTTGCTCTTCAGTACTTGAAAGAGGTCCTTTGCAGCCAATTTGTCCAGTGTTACATGTTGACTTATGTCCTGACTGCTGCTTCCATTGATGTCGATTGTAGAACCAAGCAATGTGAAGTCTTTGACAATTTCACTCTTTTCTCCATTTATCATCAGGCTGCTTATAGGTCCAGTTGTGAGGATTTTTGTTTTCTTTATTTTGAGATGTAATCTATACAGCAGACTGTATTCTTCAATTTTCATCAGTAAGTATTTCAAGTCATCTTCACTTTCAGCAAACAATGTTGTGTCATCAGTGTATCGCAGGTTGTTAATGATTCTTCCTCCAATCCTGATGCCACGTTCTTCTTCATATAGTCTAGCTTCTCAGATTATTTGCTCAGCATACAGAATGAATAAGTATGGTGAAAGGGATACAACCCTGACCCACTCCCTTCTTGATTTTAAACCATGCAGTGTTCCCTTTTTCTGTTTGAACGACAGCCTCTTGATCTATATACAGGTTCCTCATGAGTACAATTAAGTGTTCTGGAATTCCTGTTTTTCTCAATATTACCCGTAATTTGTTATGATCCACACAATCAAATGCTTTTGCATAGTCAGTAAAACACAAGTAAACATCTTTCTGGTATTCTTTACTTTGAACCAAGATCCATCTCACATCAGCCATAATATCCCTCATTCCATGTCCTCTTCTGAATCCAACCTGCACCTCTGGAAGTTCTCTGTCAATATACTGCTGCAAACGTTTTTGAATTATCTTCAGTAAGATTTCACTTTCATGCAATATTGATACTGTTTAGTAATTTCCACATTCTGTGGGATAACCTTTCTTTGGAATGGGTACAAATATGGGTCTCTTCCAGCCAGTTGGCCAGGTAGCTGTCTTCCAAATCTCTTGGCATAACTGAGTGAGTGTCTCCAGTGCGTCATCCTTATGTTGAAACATCTCAATGGGTATTCCATCAATTCCTGGAACATTGTTCCTCACCAATTCTCTCAGCATAGCTTTAACCTCTTCCCTCAATACCATTTGTTCTTGAACATATGCACCCCCTGAAATGGATGAAGATTGACCAGTTCTTTTTGGTACTCTGTGTATTCCTTCTATCATCTTTTGATGCTTCCTGCATCATTCAATATTTTGCCCATAGAATCTTTCAATATTGCAACTTGAGGCTTATTTTTTTTCTTCAGTTCTTTCAGCTTGAGAAATGCTGAGCATGTTCTTCCCTTTTGGTTTTCTAACTCCAGGTCTTTGCACATTTCATTATAGTAATTGGCTTTTTCTGCTTGAGCTGCTCTTTGAAATCTTCTGCTCAGCTCTTTTATCTTGTCATTTCCTCAATTTGCTTTAGCTACTCTCCACTCAAGGGCAAGTTTCAGAGTCTCTTCTGACATCAACGTTGGTCTTTTCTTTCTCGTCTTTTTAATGACCTCTTGCTTTCTTCATGGATGATGCTCTTGATGTCATCCCACAAATCTGGTTTTCGGTCATTGGTGTTCAATGCATCCCATATGTTCTTTAGATGATCTCTAAATTCAAGAGGGATATATTCAAGATCATATTTTGGCTCTCATGGACTTTTTTTAATTGTCTTCAACTTCAGGTTGAACTTGCATATGAGCAGTTGATGGTCTGTTCCACAATCAGCTCCTCCCCTTGTTTTCGCTGAAGATACTGAGCTTTTCCAATGCCTCTTGCCACAGATGTAGTCAGTCTGATTCCTGTATACCCCATCTGGTGAAGTCCACATGTATAGCTGCCATTTGTGTTGTTGAAAAAAGGTATTTGCAATGAATAAGTCATTGGTCTCGCAAAATCCTATCATGCGATTTCCAGCGTTATTTCTGTCACCCAGGCCAAATTTTCCAACTATTGGTGATTCTTCTTTGTTTCCAACTTTTGCATTCCAATCACCAGTGATAAACAACACATCTTGATTACATGTTTGGTCAATTTCAGACTGTAGAATGTTGATAAAAATCTTCAATTTCCTCATCTTTGGCTTTGGTGGTTGATGCATAAATTTGAATAATAGTCGTATTAACTGGTCTTCCTTGTAGGTGAATGGATATTATCCTATCACTGACAGCATTATACTTCAGGGCAGATGTTGAAACATCTTTTGGGATGATGAATGCCACACGATTCCTCTTCAATTTGCCATTCTCGGCATAGTAGATCATATGGTTGTCTGTTTCAAAATGCCCCAAACTGGTCCATTTCAGCTCACTAATGGCTAGGATATCAATCTTTATGCATTCCATTTCATTTTTGACAACTTCCAATTTTCCTAGATTCATACTTCATACATTCCATGTTCCTATTATTAATGGATGTTTACAGCTGTTTCTCCTCAATTTGAGTCATGCCACATCAGCACATAGAGGTCCTGAAAGACTAACTTTATCCATATCATTAAGGTTTGTTCTACTCTAATGAGGCAGCACTTTCCCAGTCCTATTTTGAGTGCCTTCCAACCCAAGGAGCTAGTCTTCCTGCACTGTGTTGGACAATGTTTCCAAGCTATTGATAAAGTTGCCAAGTAATGTATCAGACAGTGTTTCTCTGCTATTCATAAGGTTTTCCCTGGCCAATTTTTGAGAAGTGGATGGTCTCCTCCTTCTTTCTAGTCTGCCTGAGTCTGTAAGCTTCACTGAAACCTGTGCACCATATGCAACTCTACTGATGTCTGAAATACCAATGGTACAACCTCACAGCAATGTACAAGCCTCACAGGATGACAAACTGACAGACAAGTTTGTCTCCCTTAGCTGTTGGAAACCTCTGCACCCTCCTCTTACCTAATTCCTACCTGAAACCTACCACTCTGTGGTCCCCCACTCCTCCTGGTCCCTCCCTTTCCTGGTTCTAGGAGGCTTGGGGCCTGCCTTGCCTCCCGCCCCTTTTAACCTGGATATTCTGCCACTCCTGAGGTCCCTGAGGCCACTCCTGGTCCCTCTCTTTCCTGGCTGTAGGTGGCCAGGATGAGAAAAATGTTCTCTATCAGGATACAAAGTATTGTTAGGAGAACTGGGTAAAAGAAATGGCTATGTCACAGACCATTTCATTGCAGGATCGGGCTTTGTTTCATTCTGCTGTGCATGGGTCAGACGCAACTATGAGTCAGACGCAACTCGACGGCACCTAACAACAATAACAACAACAATGTCACAGGCCCTGTTAGTAATTTATGGGGGCAGGGGGGAGCTTTCCTTTGAGAAGTTCATAGGCTAAATAATAATAATAATGTTTATTGTGTGCTTCATATGTGTCAAGCCTTGTGATAAATGAGTAGCATATATCATTTTATTTAATATTCACAACAACCCTTGTTATTGTTATTCGGTGTCATGGAGTTGATTTTCAACTCATAGAGACCCGAGGTGACAGAGTAGAACTGCCCATAGGGTTTCCAAGGTTATAATCATTACAGGAGCAGATCACCAGGTCTTTCTTGGAGCTGCTGAGTGGGGTCAAATTGCCAACCAATCACTTAGTAACCTAGAGTTTAAGTGTAAGAACCAAATAATAATAAATAAACTAGTTGCCATTGAGTCAATTCTGAATCATGGTGACCCCATGTGGACAGGGTAGAATTGAGGTCCATGGGGTTTTTAAGGCTGTGACCTTTGGGAAGTGGATCAACAGATCTTTCTTCTTATTTCTGGGCGGGTTCAAATAATGAATCTTTCAATTGGTAGTCAAATGCTTAACTTTTTGCACTTTTGAGATAGATATTAACACTATTTAACAATTGAACGCATTGTTTAATTGAAGAAATAGATACAGAGAGAGTGCAGTGCAAGGAATTATTTAATATGGCCCTTCTAGCCATAGCCTTTATAACTCCCACCAAATGATTGGGTCAAAAAGCAAAACCAAGCCCATTGCCATTGAGTTGATTCTGACTCATAGTGACCACCATTGGTTTTCCAAGGTGGTAAATCTTTATAGAAGTAGATTGCCCGATCTTCCTTTTGTGGACTGGTTGAAGAGTTTAAACCACCAAACTTTTTTCTGGTTAGCAGTCAAATGCCTTAGGCTCTGCATCAGAACTCCTTAATGATTGGGTAGGACTATGCAAATAAAGTGCTTGGGTCCCACCAAGGGGATTGGATAACTTGCTAGTTACACAAACAAAGTGCATGGCATCCTTGTGTGGGTGGGACCAGGCAAATTAGGTATATGGAACCCTAACAAGGTCAGTTTTGCCATCCTTGTAGGTTTAAAAGAGAGCCAATTCCAAAGCAGAAAGAGGACCTCACAACCAGGAGTGGGGCATATCCTTTGGTCCTGGGATCCCTGTGCTGAGAGCCTCTTACATCCAGGAGACAGAGAGCTGTAACACCAGAGAAGAAGAGAGACAGCAAGAAGTGGTGGCAGAGAAACCGCATCTGCAACAGAGACAGCAGAACCAGAAGACTAGTGGGAAGCAATGTGGTGAGCTTATCTGGCCCATGGAAAGAGAAAGCTGAACACCTTTGGGCAGGAGACTTTGTGGTGGAGTTGGGTACCTCTGGGAACCTGGTGGAGTTAGGGTTGCCAACCCAGGCAGCTAGAGCCAAGCATCTTTATGTTGAGGCTTACTGGCAGAGTGGGGTGCCTCTGGGCATTTATTGGCAGAGCTAAAAGAGCTTTGTAACACTTGCTGGAGCAGAACAAAGCCAGGCCAGCCCAAGAGAGCCCAAGAAGGGGCTAAGGACTAGAGAAAGACTCACCTGTGGCATAGCTGACAGGAAGGAGGCTGTCCTGGTCAAATAACCATATCCTCAGTTGTTTCTGATCCCAAATTTAACCATTACTTCCCTAATGAATCCCATAATCTTGAGTATGGTCTGTGAATTCTGTGTGGCCATTGCAGTGAAACAGCAAAGTCAGCAGAGAAGTAGAGAATGCCATGGAAAGGACTGTTGGTGTTAGAATTGGTAAAATGGTTGCAGGGTAGAAGCGTATCTGACCTATACATCATAGGAATCAGCTTTGGGCTGCTGCTGCTGATCTTCCTTCTCCTTGTTGTTGTTATGTGCCGTCGAGTCGGCCCCAACTCATAGCGACCCCTCCTTGGGTTTCCGAGGCAGTATCACTACGGAAGTAGGATTGCCCAACCTTCCTTCCGAGGAGTGGCTGGTGGGTTTGAACCGCCAGCCTTCTGGTTAGCAGTCAAGTGCTTTAGCCACTATGCTACCAGAGCTCCTTAGTCAAGCCAAATGAGGAGGTGAAATGTCTCCACCACACCATTTTTACAGAGGGTTTATGCAGCCTGACTATTTTAATATAATGAGAAATTGGTGGGACAGGGATATGAACTTGGGTAGTTGGACTCCAGAACTTGTGACTTTCACCACTATTCTCTATTGTCTTTTGCATAGAGGAAACTTTAATGAGGCAATTACAGGGAGCTAAAAGCCGACTCGATGGCACATAACAACAACAACAACAACAACAAAAGCATTTCTAGGAGCTCTGGTAGCATAATGCCTAAGGCACTTGACTGCTAACCAGAAGGCTGGTGGTTCAAACCCACCAGCCACTCCTTGGAAGGAAGGTTGGGCAATCTACTTCCATGGTGATACTGCCTCGGAAACCCAAGGAGGGGTTACTATGAGTCAGGTCCAATTCGACAGCACATAACAACAACAACAACAACAAAAGCATTTCTTGCTTCAAAATACCTTTTATGAGAAAGTAACACCATATTTGAAATTCACTCTTAGACATTATTTCCTTAGGGTGGATTCACTATGGGAAAGGAGATTCTTTAAACTATTACTAGCCTCTGACTCCTTAGAATTTATCTCCATTCATTTAACAACCATTACTGAGTATTTATTTGGCATTAGCAGGATGCTGTGCATTATAGATGCAGTGATCAATAAACTATATTCCTACCTATCCTGCATGTTTGGGATGCTGATTGGTCTCTTGGTCCAAACCATCATGATCTTCCTCCTGGACTCATTAAGAAATTTTCAAATAGCCCTTCCAATCCATTCCCATGGGATAGTTATATTTGTTACTTTGAAAATGTCCATCTCACTTGTGTTTCCTTGTTGGAATCCATTCATGGGGTCCTATTGCTCTTGGGATTGAGACACAAGTCACTGAAATGGTCTACAAAGATGTGGTACTTAAGTTTGTGTGTCAACTTGGCTGGGCCTGGTTGAGTGGCTGGGCAGCTGGATGTAGTATTCCCCATGATGAGACTGGTATTCAACTCCATGGTGGAATCTACTGTGAGCAGCTGAGTAGCTGCCTTAGGGATGTAGTCTACTTCCTGCATATAAGCAGAAGCCTTGGAGAATGATCTCTAGCTTATGGTACACTTGAACCCTGCATGTGGCTCTGTCGTTTGGCAGCCTGCCATGCTCTGCCGACCTTGGGACTTTCAGTGGACTTGAATTAATGGCCTGCCATGTGGTTTGGTAACATCAGTACTGTGCCTGTTTACTTGTCAACCTTGGGCTTGTCAGTCTCAGCAGCCAGCAACTGTCTGAGTGAAGAAAAGCCTCTCTAGCTCTTAGTGGGCCAGGAGCAGGAGGCAAAACTGAAGCCAAGGTTGAAGGGCTTTCACCCAGCCCCTAGAACCTGGCACTTGAACTTGGACTTAAAGCTTCTAAACTGTAAGAGAATAAACTCCTGTTTCTTCAAGCCATCCCATTTGTGGTATACTCCTGTCAGAGTGGCACTGTTGTTGTTGTTATTTGCCATCAAGTCAGACCCAACTCATCGCGACCCCTCCTTGGGTTTCCGAGGCAGTATCGCTACAGAAGTAGATTGCCCAATTTTCCTTCTGAGGAGTGGCTGGTGGGTTTGAACCACCAGCCTTCTGGTTAGCAGTCAAGTGCCTTAGGCACTACACTACCAGAGCTTCCAGAGTGGCAGAACAACAGAGTAACCAGAACAAAGGCCTAACATGATCTGACCTCTACTTAACTTTCCATATTCACCATGTTCTCCTCTGCCCCTTATTCTTCCAATGGCTCAATGATATCATTGTTCTTCCAAATTTCCTTTCACTTACATAATTCTTTTTTATTTTTTTTAAATCTAATGCCACCACATGAGGAAGACTTCACTGAGCCACACTCCCTATTTCCTCTTATAGTTCCTTGTGATTTTACCTTCCAAGCATTTACCATAATTCATGGGATTAGTTAATCAGTGCATGGCTTTCTTCCTAGACTCAGTCCTCACTGCCACTGAGTCTATTCTGACTCACACCAACCCTCACTGGGTTTCTGAGGTGATAAATCTTTACAGAAGTAGATTGCTCCATCTTCCTTCCGTGGAGCAGCTGGTGGATTTGAGCTGCTTTGCCTTAGAGGCTGTGCCACAGAGCTCCTTCAGGACAGGGGTTTTGTTTTGCTCACCTTTGTATCTTTACATATGGGAGATGCCTGACAAACATTTATTGATTAAATTGATAGATCCTATCCAATTGGCAGCAAATAAGTGTTATTCTTCACCAAAATCCTTACTTCTTTTATTTCTGATTTCCCCTCCTTTCCTCTACCCACTGTTTATACTTAGTCATAGTTTCTATTGCCCCATGGCTTTTGCATGTGGTCACATCCCTCTCTCTCTGTATTACTTGCCTTTTCTCAGTCTACTGCCTGTTCCTTTTTCTGTATATTTGACATTTAAAACCCCTGAAGACAGCTTCTTCCATTGGTTATTATCTAAACTAGAAAAGCTTTGGGAGGCATTTCTTACAAGCTATTTTATCAAACGCTGTAAGGCTGCAAAAACGGCAAGGAGGCCACATGTTCTGACCTCCTCTAATCTCACAAGAGGAAGACAGCAGTAACCCAAGGCCTATTACTGCAAGGCCAAACATGCTGCCTCCCTCCAGCCCTCCCAAAGCACCCACCACTTCTCTCCTGGGTTCGATAATTCACTGCAGTGGCCACACAGAACTCACAGATTACAGGGTTTATTAGGGAAGCACCAGTCTACAACTCAAGTTCAGGAAGAACGCTCAGTCTCTTTCCCAGCCCACCGTCCCTCAGCCAAGAGTCTCTCACAGTCTCTTTCCGGGGTGCGTGTCTCTTGCATCTCTTTCCCAGCAACATGTGTCTCAGGAGCCCGTGTCTCTTTCAGCAGCAAGTCTTCCTCAACCAGCAGTCCGAGAGAGTTCTGCCTCCAGGAGGTCTCCTTTAGAGCCTGCAGGGTGGTCAAACTAGCCAATTATGGCATCAGAACTCTAAGCACCTGAGAAAGAGTGGGCACCTCCCAGAACATTGTTTTGTGCCACTCCCAACAGAAATACTCCAGGTGGACACCTTCAGCAATCAGGAGCTCCTCAGTTGCTCATAGCAAATTCCACCTTGGAGTTTACAAAGACTTATGGGTAGAAAAGCCACACAAAGTAATTTACTACACT
This sequence comes from Orycteropus afer afer, assembly GCF_000298275.1. Lineage (NCBI taxonomy): Eukaryota > Metazoa > Chordata > Mammalia > Tubulidentata > Orycteropodidae > Orycteropus > Orycteropus afer. The sequence continues at coordinate 8,883,861 of NW_006921668.1, forward strand.
GCAAAGGCTAATAGATGGTTTCTTTAGGCTGGCTGCCAATCCCTTATCAAATATATGGCCATAGTAGCAGGATCATAATATGCAAATTCCTGCAATCTATACATAAGGAATTGGCTGAATGACTTTCTTCAAGAGGAGTCTTGAACATGACATCTTTTCAGAGCTAGCAGCTAGCACAGCACCTGGAAAATATGACATACTTCATAAGTAGTCATTGAATGGTGAAAAAATAAATAAATGAGAAAATGACTTGATTGAAGACATAAAATAGTGATATCACATCTCGGAGCTGCAACTAGAACTTAAATCTCCTGATTACCAAATCCAAGGCTCTCTGTACCAGTTTGCAACTAATGGCAAAATAAAATAAGTAAACAGAGGACACCTAGAGAAAATAGTCAGAGCCTGAATATAAGCTAGTATATTGTACAGTTTTGGTATTTGTTTTACTTTGTTTCCTTGTTTCCCTTGTTTTTTGTTACTCCCTTATTACTGTGGATGTCCCTTCTAGAGAAGGGTTGGTTTGAGTTTTGCCCTAAGTGGAGATCATTTTTCCACCAATGGCCATGCTCTGAAATATTTCTCTACTCATATCATTTGGCCATGGTTGTCTGCATATCTTATGATCCCTGGTACAAATTATAGATGGAGCATTTCTGGGTTCTAAAATGTGTAAGAGTATAATACCACCATGTTCAAAGGAAGTAAAATGAAATAAATACATAAGGGAGAAAAATGTGTTGGTTATATATTTAAAAATATATATTTTGTGTAGCCAAGTAAAAAAAAAATAAAAATAAAACTTTCCCACTAACAGAAGCGACACATAAGTGACACTCCATCTGTGCATGGAATGTTGAGGTTATTCTCTCAGTAGTGTATCTTTTACAATGACTTTATTGAAGTTTAAGGTAAATGAGGTTATTGGGGTATTCTTTGGGGGACATGTTATCCAGGATCTTACAGACATTTGTCTCTACTCTTCCTATGACTATAAGACATGGAAGCAATACACTTAGCTCTAAGTTTTTGTTTTCTTTTAATTCTCCATTTAACTTTGTTTTGTGGGAATTCTGAAGTTGCACTTGATGGTAAAACTAATATTTTTCTGCATAGCCTTTGGGGAAATAGTAAACTTTTTGTTTCCCCATTGAAAGTCTATGGGATTGGTTGCTGATGAATCACCTCTGGTCAGATTCACAGACAAAAGTCCTTCTGATTGGCCTTCACTGGGTCAGATTCCCACCCAGCCTTATCTCTGTTGCTCCCTTGTAGGCTAACAATAGGTCTGGGTGTACAACCACGTTAGTGCAGGGAGAGATAGTGTGGCTTAGATTGAGCCTCTGCTTGGTGCCTGTAAAGGTCTGTATTTCATTCTAGTGATGTCAAGTGAGACGAGATATGGAAAAGAACTTACCAGAACTAAAGTGCTGCAGACAGTGAGGGATATAGCAGGCAAGAGAGAATGCCCTGTAGAAACAGGACCAGTGTGAAATTTAGAAGCTCAAGCTTAAGAATTTACAAAAAAAAAAAAAAAAAAACAAACTCACTGCCATCGAGTTGATTCCGAATCATCATGACCTCCTTAGGGTTTTTGAGGAGTAAATCTTTACGGAAGTAGATTCCGCAGTCTTCCTTCCACGGAGTGGCTGGTGGTTTTGAACAGTCAGCCTTCTGGTTAGCAGCCAAATGTATGTATTTATTTCATTTTATTTCCTTAGGCACTATGCCACCAGAGCTGCTTAAGCTCCTGAAGAATTTAAGGAAACTACTTTTCAGGCTATTTTAATTGAAAATGGATTTTCATAGTGAGTTACTGCATCTGAGAACTGAGAATAGTGTGATAGTAAGGAAAAGGGTACCCCTGGGTGAACAAATGACTAGGAAGGATCATTAGCTATTGCTTGTGCAATCCTGCATTTGTAATAATGCAAGCTCCAGAAAGACCATATTTGAGGAGATCTGCCCAAACATCTTATTTAAGAGAAGAAGGAATTAAAATCTAAGAGGTGGCAGGACTTGCTTAATGTCATCTAACCAGTTAGTGGCAGAACTTGGTCTTCTGATTCCTGATTTTGTTGTTGTTGTTAGTTGCCAAGGAGTCAATTTCAACTATAGCAACCCCTTGTGATAGGTAAAGAGCTCTGGTGGTGCAGTGCCTAAGGCATTTGACTGCTAACCAGAAGGTTGGTGGTTCAAACCAACCACCTACTCTGTGGAAAGAAGATGGGCCAATCTACTTCAGTAAAGATTTGCCATCTCAGAAACCTAATGGGGGTTGCTATGAGTTGGAATCGACTTGATGGCAGTGGTTTGGTTTTGGTTTTGGTGATAGATTAGAACAGCCCCATACAGATTTCTAGGCTGTAATCTTTATGGGAGCAAATCACCAGGTTTTTCTCTCAAGGAGCCACTTGGTAGGTTCTAACTGGCACCTTTTTGGTTAGCAGCTGAGTGTTTAACTGTTGCACCACCCAGGTCCCTTGATTCATAGTTTACTTGTAAAAAGAATACCAGCATAGTTATCTGAGACCTGGATTCAAGTTCTGATTGTACTGCTTACTCTGTGTCCTTGAAGCTCTCTAATCTTCAGTTTCCATATCTACAGCATGGCAGTAGATATTCCATATCTACTCTGCCTGCCTCCCTAGTTGGCTATGTGGGTGATATATGCCACATTGTTTTGCTAAGAGCTATTTAAGTGCAGGGTTATGGTGTGTTTGTTCACTTAGTTCAAAGTGGTGCCATTTGATACTATCTGTTTGATAAGCCCATATTTGTAGATAATAAAATAATGGAGATGAAAACTTGTTCTGTCATTTTTCCTTGCCCCTTACAGCTTGGCAGTAGTGCTGACCACACACTGTGTAACTCAAAACCAAAACCAAACTCACTGCCATCAAATCGATTCCAATTCATAGTGAACCCCATTGGGTTTCTTTATGAAAGTAGATTGCCCCATCTTCCTTCTGCAGGGCACCTAGTGGGTTTGAACCTCTAACCTTCTGGTTAGCAGTCAAATGCCTTAGGCACTGAGCAGAGCTCAATAATTTATTGAAATTGATTTATTGAAGAACAATATTTGTGAATTTCAAATGTACTATGACAATAGATCTTATGTTAAAAAATGTTGCTTTCAGAGCAAATGTAAAAATAGAACATAGTCCAAAATTAATGTTATCCTTTAATTTTTTTCTAACATGGATATTAGTGAATTTCCTTTTAAAAAGATCAAGGAAGTAAATAATTATTTGCTTGCTAGAAAATTTTCTGCATTATCCACTCACAAAGTTTGCCTTGATTTCAGGATCTGGACTCAGATTAGTGTAACTTTGTAGGATATCACCCACATTCATTATCGTTATCCACTCTAACTCTCTGTAACCAACCAACCAAACCCACCGCTATTGAGTTGATTCCGAGTCATAGTAACCCTGTAAGACAGAGTAGAACTGCCCCATAAGGTTTTCAAGGCTGTAAATCTTTAAAAGCAGACTGCCTCATCTTTTTCCCACAGAACTGCTAGGGGTATTGAACTGACAACATTTTGGTTAGAAGTTGAGTGGTTTAACCATTGCACCATCAGAGCTCCTAGCTTTTTGTAAACTCACCTTAAAATCCAGTAGCTTTTGAATTGACTCTGACTCATGGTGACTTCATGTGTGTCACAGTAGAACTGTACTTCATGGGATTTTCAGTGGCTGGTTTTTGGAAGGTAGATCACCAGGCCTTTCTTCCAAGGCAACTCTGGATGGATTCAAACTGCCAATCTTTCAGGTAGCAACCAAATGTGTTACCTGTTTGCATGATCTAGGGACTCCAAACTCACAATAAGGTTTTTGAAAGATTATTCTGGAGCAATTTTCCTTTTGAAACATATAGACAACTTTGACCATGACACTTTTTTTTTAACATGCTTGGCAAAAAGGGAGGCTTAACACTACTGCCAAGCTCTAACCAAAAAGCAAACCCTCTGCCATTGAGTTGGGTCCGACTCATAACGACTTCTCCTTGGGTTTCCAAGGCAGTATCACTACAGAAGTATATTGTCCAACCTTCCTTCCGAGGAGTGGCTGGTGGGTTTGAACCACCAGCCTTCTGGTTAACAGTCAGATGCCTTAGGCACTACACCACCAGAGCTCTATGGGGCAAGCAAAATTGACAAAACAAGTTTTCACCTCCATTATTTTATTATCTACAAATATGGGCTTACCAAACAGATAGTATCAAATGGCACCACTTTGAAGTGAGTTCAACTTTGAACTAAGTGCTTGGGAGCTCTGATGGTGTAGTGCCCAAGGCATTTGACTGCTAACCAGAAGGCTGGCGGTTCAAACTCACCAGCCTCTCCTGGTAAGGAAGATTGGGCAATCTACTTCCATAGTGATATCGCCTCGGAAACCCAAGGAGGAGTCACTATGAGTTGGATCCAATTCAACGGCAATGAGTATGGTTTTTTGGTTTTGGCAAAACATGTTTTAGAACTGTAAATATTATAACCCCATTGTATTGACTTTTAGTGTTCTGTCTAGCAGTGTCTCCATAAGGCTTCCTACTGGTTTTTTGCTCAGTTTGTATTTCATTCCCTTATTTCTTCCCATAAATGGAAATAAAAGTAAAGAGGAGTTAACTGAGTTGCTATGAGCCAGTCAGAGAGGCACTGACAGTGCAAGAAATATACAAACTGTGGCAGATTACATGTGTACTCAGCAAGGAAAGAACTCTGTTCATCCACAGCCACTGTTACGGGTTGAACTGTGTCTCCCAGAAAAGATATGCTGAAATCCTAACCCCCAGAATCTCAGAATGTGACGTTATTTGGAATAGGGTCATTATAGATGTAATTAGGTAATATGAGGACTTATTCTTTAATCTCCTTATGTCTGGTGTTCTTATAAGAACAACAGGAAGACACTGAGGGAAGACGACTGTGTGCAGACAAAGGCAGAGATTGGAGTTAGGCTGCCACAAACCAAGAAACCCATGGGGGCTACAGACTCTTCCCCAGAGCCTTCAGAGAGAGCCTAACCCTGCCAACACTTGATTTCAGACTTCTAGCCTCCAGAACTGTGAGACAATAAATTTCTTTGTTTTAAGCCACCCAGTTTGTGAATTTGTTACAGTAGCCTGAGGAAACTAATACACTAGCCAGTCTCAGAATTGTGCTGCTAAATTCCTCAGTTTGCAATAGAAAGGGGAACTCTCCCCCCCCACACACACATATACATACATACATATAGTCATTAAACAAAAAATGAGTGCCTACAAAGCACAAGGCCCTGGGCTACACATTATGAATGATGGCTGCTGTATTGCAAGTTATGGCCCCTAAGCACTAGTTCATGCAAATCATAACATGCTAAGTAACTGTTTTGTTCTCAGAGAGATCTTTTAAATTCTCTCCCCAACCCCTCTCATACACACACACACAAGCAGACACACACACAAGCAGACACACACACAAGCAGACACACATTTATTTATTTATGTTTGAAAACTAAAGCTCTTTTAGCTGGCCTCATGGTTTTCTCCTTAAAAAAAAAAAAAAAAAAAAAAGCTTCACAAATTTCCAACATCATCTGGGTGTGGGCAGAAAGTGCACTTTATGTCCTCCCTGTCCACAGGTGGGTGTCTGCCCCTCAGCACCTGATTGACTAGTAGAAGAGGCAAGCTGTTCAGAGGCTGCTTAAAAGCCTCCTCGTTAGATCTGCAGATGAGCATTTTATGTAACTTCACCACAGTCATCCAGTGAGAACAGGGCCCTTGATGCCTTGATGTCTAGCCAGTCTTCTTCTGTACATGCCCCACATTTGTAGGCCCACGATGTGATGTAAATAGTGTGCTGAGGTTTGACATGAGGTAAATGGGGGACTTAGGCAGATCATGGGAGCTGCTGGAAGGAATTATTTTTGGCATAAATTTGGGTTTAATTTAACACGCTCTTTGTTTAAAAGAAATCAAATTATACATGGAACTGGGACCTGGGAAATCTCCCTACCCTCCTCCCTAAGATCATAGTCTGCCTGGGCCTTCATGATAAGAAGTTTCAGGTTATTCTATTGAAATGCAAGGGACCGAGGAGTGTTTGTTATCTGTGGCCTTTTCAAAGGCCTCTAAGCAGTGAAATACTATCTAAGAGAGTGAAAGAGACACAAGACTAGACTAGCAGGTGCTGATCCAAAAAGAGCTAAAAACACCCACAGCGCAAACTTACAGCCAGAGTAAATTTATTTTTGTGCCTCCAGGTAGGAAATGCCTAAAAAATGGACCAATATCTACATTTTAGTCTTACGGAATACATTTAACACTTCTATGTGTTGTGTGTTATTAAAAAAAGAGACAATCATATATCATGATGCCAATTATTCCATATAGTAGAGGGAAGATGACATAAAGGATAACATCAAAATGAATAATTTGTGGTTTAGTTCAAGATTTGAAAAAATACTAATACACTTTTTCTATACATGAAAAAATTATAATGAGTTTTAAAAGTTATATTTAAAAATAAAAATAGAAGGTAGTGAAGAACACCAATAAATAAGTATTGTTCTAGATTGCTTTAGAAAGAGATAAAAATTTAGTTATTCATGTGCATGTACCAGGAATAATAAACTATGACCCTATTTAACTATCATTTAATTTTACTAGGTTTAAAAAAAAAAAATACTGTCAAATTTTAAGACTATGGAATTTAAATACTCATTTCTTAAAGAGAAAAATCTGTTCATCCAAACATTTATAACTTGGAACATTTTATTTTGGTTTGGGTGAAAGTTTACAGAGCAAATTGCTTCTCCATTCAACAATTTATATGCATTTTGTTTTCTGACATTAGTTGCAATCCCCTCAATGCAACAGCACTTTTCCCACTTCCTCCTCTGGATTCCCATTTGCTATGTGGTTGTTAATGTGGCTTTTTACTACTGGACTGATTGCCTGCCTATGTATGAAAGTGTTCTCATTTCTTTGGTGTACTGAGGAAAGGATTCATATTTGACCTTGAAAAGTTATAAAGGAAAATATTCCATTTGACTATGCTTATTTGCAGTACTTTCCACTCAACTGTGATGGCTAATCAGAATTCTGCTCCATGTGTCTACAAGACCAGCTTTCCCTCTGATAGGAGAATAATAGCTGATCACTGTTTACATAAATGGTGTACTAAGTTTATAATGAGAAGGGAGTGTGGTGAGTTCAACAATGGGATGTTTCTTTGAACTCCACTATGATACAGATATGGAGTCCCTGAGTGCCACAGATAGGAGCTTGACTGTTAACCAAAAGGTTAACATCTCAAACCCAGCCACAGGTCCCTAGAAAGTAAGGCCTAGTAATCTACTTCTGAAAGGTCAAAGCTATGAAAACCCTATGGAACTCAATTTTACTGTAACTCTTCTGGAGTCATTATGAGTAGGTGTCTATTTGATGACAATTGGTTTAGTTTTACAGTCCAGATAAACTTTGAAATTTTGTGTGTCGTTAAGTGTCACTGAGTCAGTTTTGACTCATAGCAACCCCATGTATAACAGAATGAAACACTACCAGGTCATATGCCATCCACACAGTCCTTGCTGTGCTTGAGTCCATCATTGCAGCCACTGTGTCAGTCTGTCTTGTTAAAGGTCTTCCCTTTTTTCGCTGCCCCTCTACTTTACCAAGCACGATAAGCTGTTCTACAGACTGGTCCCTCCAATAACATGGCCAAAGAACAAGAGATGGAGCCTGGCAATTCTCACATCTAAGGAGCATCCCAATTGTACTTCTCCAGATTTGTTTGTTCTTCTGGCAGTGCAGGGTATACACAATATTCTTCACCAACACCACAATTCAAATACATCAATTATTCTTGGTTCTTCTTTATTCATTGTCCAGCTTTCACATGCATATGAGGCTATTGAAAAGACACTAGCTTGGGTCAGGCACAACTTAGTCTTCCAAGTGACATCTTTGCTCTTTAAGACTTTAAAGAAGTCTTTTGCAACAGATTTGCCCAATGCAATACATTGTTTCATTTTTTGACTATTGTTTTCATGGGCTGTATTGGATACTAAGTTTTAAAAAAGGAATGAGGAAAAGGGAGTAAAGAGTTAAGTGGATTCTCCTTTCACTGGTCCAGCACTGGGAATTTAAATCATCAGTTTAACAACTCATTAGTCCATGGGTGATATGGGTGATACAAAGTGCTAACTGAAAGGTTGACAGTTCAACTCTACCCAGAGACACTTCAGAAGAATGGCCTAGTGATCTCCTTTCAAAAAAATCAGCCACTGAGAAACTATGGAGCAAGTTCCACTTTTACACATATAGCATCACCATGAGTCTGAGTTGACTCGATGGCAATTGGTTTTTTAACAGCCCAGGTCCCCAAACCTGCATACAGTTTTTTGGTTTGGTTGTAAGACTCAGAAAACTGTATGCAGGTTTGGGGACCTGGGCTGTTAAAAAACCAATTGCCATCGAGTCAACTCAGACTCATGGTGATGCTATGTGTGTAAAAGTGGAACTTGCTCCATAGTTTCTCAGTGGCTGATTTTTTGAGAGGAGATCACTAGGCCATTCTTCTGAAGTGTCTCTGGGTAGAGTTGAACTGTCAACCTTTCAGTTAGCACTTTGTAGCTCTGGTAGCATAGTGGCTAAGACACTTGCCTGCTAACCAGATGGCTGGTGGTTCAAACCCACCAGACACTCCTTGGAAGGAAGATTGGGCAATCCTACTTCCATAGTGATACTGCCTCGGAAACCCAAGGAGGAGTTGCTATGAGTCGGGTTTGACTCGACGGCACATAACAACAACAACATAACCAAACCAAAACCAAACTCACTTCCCTCCAGTCAGATCCGACTCACAGAGGCCCCTCCTTTGGTTTCTGAAGCAGTATCACTACGCCTTCTGGTTAGCAGTTAAATGCTTTAGGCGCTATGCCACCAAAGCCTTTTCAATCTCTTTTCCTTTCCATGATATCTCCATCTAAAGAAGAAGCTTTCCAAAAGCCAGTCTGAATTGCTGTACTCTTTCCTTTTTATTAAGGAACTCTGGTAGTCTGATGGCATAGTGCCTAAGGCATTTGACTGCTAACCAGATGTCTGGCGGTTCAGACCCACCAGTCACTCCTTGGAAGGAAGGTTGGGCAATCTACTTCCATAGTGATATCACCTCAAAAACCCAAGGAAGGGTTGCTATGAGTCGGATCTGATTGGATGGCAGTGGGTTTGGTTTTGGTTTGGTTGGTGGTGTGGAGCCTCAGGAATTTTGAGTGTTAACCAGACAGTTTGTGGTTCAAATCCTTCAGCCACTTCACAGAAGGAAGAAGGGGCGATCCCCTTCTGTAAAGATATACCACCTCGGAAAACCAGAGGGGGTCGCTGAGTCGGAATTGACTTGATGGCAGTGAATTTTTATTTTCTTGTTCCTTTTTATTTAGTTTAATTCATTTCAGTTCATTAGTTAATAAACATATATTGAACATTGATTTTGTGCCAGCACTATATCAGGTTCTAAGGATAATGTGGCAAGTGAGACAACATCATCTCCTCTTGTAGGGCTTAAATCCCATTAAGCAGAAACAGATGGTAAATAAATTATATGTGACTGCCTGATTAATTACTATATCTTCTTCAAATTTAAGCTCAAACTTAATTTCCTCTTTGCAGTGGTGGGGGGGGTGGGCGGGGAAGGGGGATCTTTCTTGAAAATTGTTTCCAAATGCTAGATGTCAAATTTTTCTATTAAAAGTTCTTGTATCCTAACTTTACATATGTTTGTGTAATTATTTGATTAAAGGCTGTATCCTGCACTACTTAGGAAACTGCATGAGAACAGAGATTATGTCGTTGTTCCTCAGCATTCAGCACAGTGCCTGGTAAATAGTAAGCACTCTACAAATATTTTTTGAATGAATTGATATTTGCATGAGTGTGAATGTGTCCAAAGAGTGTAGATACAGGCATCTTACAGAGTTTCCAAGCTAATTTAAAAATCTCAGGGAGAAATCTTATGTAACAGTTTAGCTGGCATTAGCAGGAAGCCAGGTAAGAACAAAGTGAAGATGTCTGGGAAGTACTGGCAGATAGGCCTTATACCAAAGAGAAGGAAAAGACAGCTGAGAAGGTGGAATTTTCTGAAGTTGAGTCATTGCTTTCACTTGTTGCCAAAAGTCAACCAGATCATTATCAGTTTTTTCATCATCTCAGGCAAGTCTTTCTTCAGAATTTATAGAGCAGCCTTGAAAATAATTTTCAAATGATTGATTTGGTTGACCAAATTGGCCTCAACTCTTCTCAACTAAACATAATTTAACTCCATGCTTATCACCTACTACTTTGAAAAGTCTAATCTGTTTTCTGACTGGACCATTAAACATATCAAAACTTATATTCTAGACTTAACATTGTAAAAATGACAATAGTACCTAAGGTAATCTACATATATAATACAATGCCAATCCAGATTCCGTTGTCATACTTTAAATAGTTGGAAAAGTTAATTACCAATTTTATATGGAAAGAAAGTGACCTTGGACAAGCACAACACTGCTAAAGAAGAACAAAGTAGGTGACCTCACACTCCCCGATCTCAAAAGTTACTATACTGTCACAGTAGGTCTAACAGCCTGATATTGGTATAATGACAGACACATGGACAAATGGAACAGAAGGGAGAACCCAGAGGTAAATCCATCCACCTGTGGACAGCTGATCTTTAACAAAGGGCCAAAACCCTTTAAGTGGGGAGGAGATAGTCTCTTTAACAAACAGTGCTGGTAAAACTGAATATCCACCTACTTCATTCCATATATAAAAACTAACTCTATATGGATCAAAGCCCTACATGTAAAACCCTAAACAATAAAGATCATCAAAAAAAAAAAAAAAAAATAGGGGCAAACTTGGAGTCCTTAATATATTGTTAAACATAACTAAAAATGCACAAGCAACAAAAGAAGACAAACTAGGTGACTGGGACCTAGTCCTAAAAAATAAATATTTATGTGCATCAAAAGGCTGTCAAAAGGGTAAAATGAGAATCTATAGACTAGGGAAAAATTTTTGGCAATGATATATTGGACAAGGGAATAATCTCCAAAACTTATTGAAAACTTCAACACCTCAACCAAAAAAAAAAAAAGGACAAGCAATCAATTTAAAAAAATGGGCAGAGGACATAAACAGACACTTGACCAAAGAAGACATTCAAGGGACCAACAAATATATGAAGAAATGTTCACAGTCACTAGCCATTAGAGCGATGCAAATGAAAACAACAATGAGATATTATCTCACTCCAGCATTAATAACAAGGTTCAAAAAATCAGAAAACAACCAATGCTGGTGAGGGTGTGGAGAGACTAGAACATTCATTCACTGCTGGTGGGATTGTAGAATGGTACAACCAGTGTGGATAATGCTTTGGAACTTCCATAAGAAGTTGGAAATAAAAATAATACATGATCCAGCAATTCCACTATTAAGTATATATCTTAGAGAAATGAGAGCCATGGCAGGAATAGATATATGTACACCCATGTTCATCACAGCATTATTCACAATAGCAAAAATATGGAAATAACCTAAGTGCCCATCAATGGATGAATGGAAAAACAAAGTATGGTATATACACACAATGGAATACAATGCTTTGTTAAAGAATAATGACAAATCTGCAATACATCTCATAAACAGGATGAACCAAAAAGACATTATGCTGAGTAAAATTAATCAAACATAAAAGTACAGTTATTGTATGGGCCCACTACTTTAAAAAGTTAAAAAAAAAAGTTTACAGATAGAAAGAATTATTCTCTGAAGATTACCAGGTGTGGGAGGGGAAGGGAAGGACAATTACCAACTGCAGGGTAAACCAATATTAATCTGGGTTAAGGGAAGGGCAATATACAATAAGGGGGCGGTCAGCACAATTGATCAAGGTAGTGGAAGAGACAGGGAAGAGCATGAAAGTTAAAGATAACAAAGGTGAATACTATTATATACATACCAAATACACAATACTGTAATAATAGTAATAACAAGAATTTAGGTGTGGATACATAGATAGACATCAATTTGAACAGAGGTGGGAAGGTTAATAGGACTACTACACTCATGAATAATACATACAGGTTTGATGAAGGCTCTCTCTACATACATATATATATATGTGTGTGTGTGTATATATATATATATATGTATGTATTTATACACACACACACACACACACACACACACATATATATATATATATATCCTACTTCCGTAGTGATACTGCCTCGGAAACCCAAGGAGGGGTCGCTATGAGTCGGGGCTGACTCCACAGCAAATAACAACAACAAAAACATATATATATATATATACGGGAGCTCTGGTAGCATAGTGCCTAAGGCACTTGACTGCTAACCAGGAGGCTGGCAGTTCAAACCCACCAGCCTCTCCTTGGAAGGAAGATGGGGCGATCTACTTCCATAGTGATACTGCCTTGGAAACCCAGGAATGTAGTACAGCATACAGGGGACAAGGTTATAAAAATGTCTTAGTCAAAACCAAACACCTTGAGGGAATGAGTTGCTGGTCATGAAGGACTCAGGACCACAGTCTCAGGAGACACTAAGGTTAATTGGCATAACATAGTCCACAAAGACAATGTTCTATATCTTTGGTGAGTATCAACTGGGGTCTTAAAAGCTCCTGAGTGGCCATGTAAGGGGTAACTATTTTTCTCTCCCCAGTCAGAGCAAAGAAGAATGAAGAAAATCAAAGATGCAGGAAACAATCAGTTAAAAGGACTGATGGAGCATGTGAATCCCAGCCTCCATGACCCTGAGACCAGAAGAACTAGATGGTGCCTGGCTATCACTGCTGACCAGGGATAGGGACCATGAGAAGAGCTCCCAGGTAGAGTGTGGGAACATGTGAAACAAAACTCAAAGTCATAAAAAACAAAAACAAAAAAACCAACCAGTCATAATGGTCTGAAGAGACTACGGCCCTTGGACTCCTTTCCATTCTCCACCTGATTTTATGTGCAGACAAAGCCAAGGCAGGGTTATAGTACCAGCTTTTGTGGTTCCTTAGCAAACTGGAGTAGGTAACTGTTGAGGAACAAGTGGTTAACAAAGGAGTGATAATCATATTAGATGAGATGATTTTTTTTTTTTTTTTGCTGGAGATTATTTGTACTGCAGTGGAGTATAGTATCTGTGAAGATTGTCACTACATTTATCTTTTTTTTTTTAAAATTATGCTACAGACTATAATTTAAAAACAAAACAAAAAACAACTCAATACTGGATTACTCTAAAGGATATCTCAGGCCATAATGATCTTCTTCCATTATTCAATTAAAAAAAAAGAATAGAACTAACATTTGTTGCCTGCTGTGCTGTTCTTAACTTTCTATGAAAGAGTTGTTTAAAAAATGGATTTTGAGAGTCCAAGTAACTTGCTTAAAAAAAAACAAAAAACAAACAAAAATCAAACTCATTGCCATTGTCAATTCTTACTCATGGAGATCCCATATGTTACAGAGTAGTACTGCATCATAGGCTTTTCTTGGCTGTAATCTTTGTAGAAGCGGGTGACCAGACATTTCTTTCATGGAGATGCTGAGTGGGTTTGAATCATCAACTTTTAGGTCAGTGGTAGTTGAGCACAAACAATTTGAGCCACCCAGACACGTTGTTGTTGCTGTTATATGCCGTTGAGTGGGCCCCAACTCATAGAGGCGGTATCACTACGGAAGTAGGATTGCCCAACCTTCCTTCCGAGGAGTGGCTGGTGGGTTTGAACTGCCAGCCTTCTGGTTAGCAGTAAAATGCCTTAGACATTACGCTACCAGAGCTCCTACTCAGACACATTAACTTTCTTTTCTTCTTTTTTTTGAGACCTTAACTTTCTTAAGGACATACTTATTAAATATTAGGAGGAGGCTATAAACCCAAAATTATTTGCCTTTTTTTTCCATAATAAAATATCATCTGTTAAATCTTATATATACTGTAAATATAAATTTATGTACTTGGCGCAGTGCCTAATGCATTTGACTGCTAACCATAAGGCTGGCAGTTCAAACCCATCAGCCACTCCTCGGAAGGAAGGTTGGGCAATCTACTTCCGTAGTGATACTGCCTCGGAAACTGAAGGAGGGGTCGCTATGAGTTGGATCCAACTGGATGGCAGTGAGTTTTGTTTGTTTGTTTGTTTATACATAGATACGGAGCTCTGGTAGCACATACATACATATACACTGCTCTCTAATCGGACCTGACTCATAGCGACCCCTCCTTGGGTTTCCGAGGAGGTATACTATGGAAGTAGATTACCCAACCTGGTAGCACAGTACCTAAGATATCTGACTGCTAACCAGAAGGTTGGTGGTTCAAACCCACAAGCCACTCTGCGGAAGCAAGACTGGGTAATCTACTTCCATAAAGATTTCCAGCCTCGGAAACCCAGTGGTGGTTGCTATGAGTCACAGTCCACTCGAAGGCACTTATCTATGTACAAACCAAAAAAAAAAAAAAAAAAACCCAAACCCACTGTCTTGGAGTGGATTCTGACTCATAGCAGTTTGGTATATAGATAAGTTAGACCATATGATAAAATGAAACAGAGCACAAAAACACTTTAAAATTAAAGCATTCTATTGTTACTCATATCATACTTTAAGTTTAGATAATATTTTAAGAATATCAACAAAAAAAACCAATAGAGACTCAATATAATTTTTTTGTTTGCTATTATTTTGTATTATTATTTAAGAGAAGGCTCCTCAGGATCCCCAAACTGGGGTATTCTAGAGATATCAAGGATCTTTATTCTGAAATTGTTAGTGAGGTGGTCCCTCTTCATGAACTGTAAGGAAAATTAAAAACAAAACAAAGCAAGCAAATAAAACAACACTTTTGATGGAGACCTGAGACTGCGGTTCATATATCCCTAACTTCTCTATAGCTCTCACAAAATACTTTTTTTCCAGTTATCTCTCTGTAACTTTGGTGGTGCTGTTGTTACGTGCCGTTGAGTTGGACCCGACTCATAGCGACCCCTCCTTGGGTTTCCGGGGCAGTATCATAGGCGGTTCAAACCCACCAGCCACTCCTCGGAAGGAAGGTTGGGCAATCCTACTTCCGTAGTGATACTGCCTCGGAAACCCAAGGAGGGGTCGCTATGAGTCGGGGCCGACTCGACGGCACATAACAACAACAACAACAACATCACTAGGAGAGTAGATTGCCCAACCTTCCTTCCAAGGAGTAGCTGGCTAGCCAGCTTTCTGGTTAGCAGTCAAGTACCTTAGGCACTATGCTACCAGAGCTCCTGGAAATGTTTTTAGCTCCCTGCAATCACCTCATGAAAGTTTCAGGAAATGTGACTTTTTCTTTTCTTCTTTTGCTTGTCTTTTTTGATACCTGAAATAATGCCAGACAATTGAATTTACCCTGGTAGTCACTTGATCCAATAGTTGAGGCATTGAGTAAAGGGAGACTAATAGTGTAGATAGTTGGACTCAGTCATGAAGATTAAGTAGGATCAGGCAACGTTTTGTTGTTATACATAAGGCTGGCATAAGTTGGAGTCATCTCAAAGGCAACTCAAGACAAAAAGTAATGTAGATAATTTATAAACAAGTGAATTTCATTATATTAGATATATTACTGACCTACATTCCAAGCCCTGGGGATTAAAAGTGTACACCTGTTTGAGGTCCTCAAACCCCAATATAACAAATAATAGTCTGTTTTTTTTTCTCCATAAGGAAATAAAAAGACTTTGTTTTCTCAACTGGATCACTGGCCAGGTTCTGGTTTTGCCACTAAACTATTTCTATAATGAGCACTTTAATTTTCACTGAAAGATCTTAAAAAACAAAACAAAACAAAACAAAAAAAAAACTTGATTCTGCTTCATTTTTGGCTGGCACCAGTTTTTTAGTCTTTTGCCACCAATATTTAGAATTTCCTTCTTGCATTGTGTCAACCTGCTATCCTACTGTCAAGGGCACTTACGATAAAATGGAACCAAACATGGAGTATGTTGATATGCTCCAAATATTGGTTCACTGGTACACACAGGTACTCAGTCTTGGTCTATGAGATTGTTAAAGTCACTAGTTGAGAGAATTTTAATCTCCAAGATCGACCTCTTCCAGAAACAAAGGGGGAGGGGGTAAAGAAAGAAAAAGTACACACCTGCAACCTATTTCTTTTTGAAGCAAAGCCTTTGAGCTGATGGAAGATGAGATAGAGAAAGAAAACAGGCCAATTGCCAAGAGAGGTTTGTTTACAATACAGGCAAGTTCCTTCAGAAGTTGATAGAGAGCTGTTGTCATGGAAATGAAGAGAAATACTGCTGCAGGGTTTCACAGAACAAATTCCTACTACAAATGTCCCTGGGTTTAAAGATGATGGAGATGGGGAAAAGGACAAAGAGCTTCCTGAAATTTGAAATAATGCTTTTCTCTATATCTTTTTAATACATTCTTCAAAAGACTAGGATTTCTTGCCTTGTAGTATGCAAAAGATCCAATCAAAAGAAATAACTGCTGTTTTTCTACATTAAATGGAATCCCTAATGGAATAAGAGAATTAGACAGTGTGTAGGTGAGGATGTAACAGTAGATTATCAATTTTGGTACACTTGTGTTTCTAAGACTTCTGAAAAGCAGCTTATTGTTATTAATAGAGCAAAAAATACCACACTGGTTAAGTGCCTAGTACAGTATAAGCACATGAACCTTTAACAAATAATTCAGAACTTATCCTTCTGCTCCTGTTCCAAAAACTTGAACTTTATAATTTGCTACTTGCTTCAATCCTTTCTTTAATTTTAACCAGCATGTCTTTCTTTTTTTCTTTTTTTTAAGAGTAGGAAAAATCTTCACAAACTATTTTTCTGGAACATGAAAACTTTTGTGGATAAAATAGTCCCGCAAAACTTCATCTTTCCAAATTCCCCATTAAAAAGTGCTTAGTAAGCTATTTTCTTGCTTTTATCCTTTTCTCCAAATATTCCAGCAGAGGATGACATCATTTTTTCCTTTGCCCTTTCCCACCTCCCACCCTTTTATCCCACTAAGTTTCTTGTTAGGCTTTAATTGAACAAAGAAACACCTGTGTTTTTTACTGACTTCAAACTGTATTTCCAATCCATTTCTTCAGCTGCCTACAAGGGTTGTTTTCATTGACAGCAGGTAATTAGCAACTTCACACAGATAAAGGAAGAACACTCTAGAAGCCTGGAGGAGCCTTTGCTGCTGTTGCTCATTTAAAATTAAGGTTAGATGATCAAAATTTGACATTGTTTATTAGACATCAGAGCCCGGGGTTTTGGAAAGAGCAATAAACTCTTAAGAAACGTGATTTCTCCTCTTGGCCCTGGCATTAACAAGAGGGATAATTTTAAAAATTGCCTAATGCTTTATAACTTTACTTATCTTAACTCTACCAGTCAGCTGTTGGAAAGGCTGACATTTCTGGTTGCTTATAAATCTATTATTCTGCAAGAATCATACATAATTTGTATAATAATATCAAAACCAGTTACCATCAAATTGATTCCAATTCAGGATGATCGCATGTGTGTTGGAGTAGAACTGTGCTCTGTACGGGTTTCAATCGCTGCTTTTTAGGAAGTAAATTACCAGACATTTTGTCCTGAGATGCCTCTGGGTGAACTTAGACCTCTAATCTTTTAATTAGCTACTGAGCTCATTAATTGTTTATACCACCCAGGGAATCCTATGCATATTTATCTGGAACCAATGGTACCACAGAAGAAAGGCCTGACAATCTATTTTAAAAAAATATAAGCCTTTGAAAAACCAGATAAGACACTAAAGTCAACTGGCCTACACATTCCACAAAGACAATGTTCTACATCCTACTTTGTTGAGTAGCATCTAGGGTCTTAGAAGCTTGTAAGCAGCTATCTAAGGTGCAACTATTGGTCTCACCCCATCCAAAACAAAGAAGAGTGAAGAAGAATCAAAGATAAAAGGAAACAATCAATCCAAAGAACTAGTGGACCATGTGAACCTCAGCTTCCACAACCCTGAGGGCAGAACTAGATGGTGCCCAGGTACCACTGCTGACTGCTCTGAAAGATATCACAATAGGTCATCCTGGATAGAGTCCTGGTAGACAAATGTGGAACAAAACTGAAAATCATAAAGAAGAACAGGCTTATTGATCTGATGAAGACTGGTGGAAACCCTGAGACTATGACCCTTAGGCACCTTTGAAGATGGGAAATGAAATCAATCCCCGTAGCTCAACTTTTAGCCAAATGATAGTCCTGTAAGGTGAGCAATAATACTGGAGCACTCATTAGAACAATCAACAATATGAGATCACAAGGGCAGCATTTGCCCGAGGTTAAGGCTCAGAAGGCAGGAAGGGATAGGAAAGAAGGCCAAGGGAAATGAGAAAGGAGGAAGTAGGAAGAGTACTATTACACGGTGGGGACTGCAATGAGTGTCACAAAACAAAATGTGTATCAATTACTGAAGGAGAAACCAATTTGTTCTGTAAAACTTCACCTAACTCACAAAAAAAAAAAAAAAAAAAAAGACTTGATGGAAAAATCCACATATACCTGCAAAAAGGAAAAAAACAAAACTCCTGTGAAGCACAGTTCTACCCTTATGCACATGACATTACCCTGAGTTAGAATCAACTCAATGGCAACTAGTTTAATGGCTTAGTTAATAAACAATGTTTGCATAATTTTGATTTAATGAAAATCTTTTTTTTTTTTTATTTTATTGTGCTTTGGATGCTGCAGTGAATTGCTTGATGTGGCCCTTCTAGCCATTGTCCTCCATTCTGTGGTGTTTTGTAAATCCCATTATCCATGCCTGTTTGGGGTAGTGGGGTAGTGTGGTCAGGTATCAACTTGGCCGGGCAGCTGGTAGTAGTCATTCCCTCTAATGACTGGCAATCGACTCTGTGATGGGATTTAGGTTAATTCTGTTGGGGCAACACAGGTGGAATGTATCTTGAGTCCTGCCTTGCTGGAGGGTATAATTCAAATCACCACCCTTAGCTTCCCTGAGGGTATACCTACGAATCTCCTGGGAAGATTCGCTCTCCTCTTGCTCCGGCTTTGTTTTCTTGGATCATCCTCATCTCACCCCTGGATTTGGGGACAGCAGCTGCCGTCTGATCTGCTGATTGAGGTTCATCAAACCCCGAGAGATGGGAGGATCTGCCAGACCTACTCACGGACCTGGGACTCTCCAGCCTGCCAGCCTCCACCACTACTATGTGAGATGAACCCTTGGGTGTCTTGTGAGTTCTGTGAGGCGTTACAGCGAAATACAGAACCCTAAGACTGGGGAAATTACTGGGAGGAGGAGGAGGGGTTAATGTCTGAAATGATGGAGTGGCATGGTAGTTTGGACATTTGGGACGTTTTTGACCTCTGCCTCATGGGGACCGGCCTCATGCTGATCTTTCTAAGAGAAATTGTTCAAGCAGATGCAAATTTACAGAGCAAATTTGGTTTACATTCAATAGTTCATGTACATTTGATTTCACACCCTGATTACCATCCTCAACCATAACAAACTCTTCTCCCCTCCCGTCTCTGTGCCCTTCTTAACCGTGCACTCTTCTCTGTCCAGTTTTCCCTGTATGTGAATGCTGTCCCTCAAGTGTTTTGGGGCTGATTGTGCTAAGTGGTTCATCCTCCTAGAGTAGGCGGATACATCGGCCTGGGGTAGGTGTTCTGCATGTAGGTCTTTCTACTTTTGGGCTGAGAGCCAATCCATGGGAGTGAGTCTATTTCCAGGCCCAAAAGGCAATCTGGGGCCGTAGTCTTGAGGGTTCCACCAGACTCTATTCATCCAGTGATTGTGGTCATTTTTGTGTTTTTGAATTTTGTTCCACATTTTTCCTCCCACTCTATCCAGGTTGCAGAGTTTTGATCTTATTCCAAGTGGTTGGCATTGGTAGCCAGGCACTATCTAGTTCTTCTGATCTCGGGGTCATCATGAAGGTTGCGGTCCTCATGGTCCATCTTATCCTTGGATCAAAAATCTTACAGCAATGCAATAATATAAAGATTTTAAATGTGGCTCATAGCCTTCTAGAAGCTACTGTAAAATGATCATTTCTACCATTTTTCCTTTCTCATCCTTGTTTCCTACATCATCTCTCACACTCACTTGAACCTTTGTGTTTTTCACTCATGTGTTGTCTCTCCATATAACACACAAGAGATCACTTAATTCTGTTCAAATTCACTATCATGCCATTGGTAGGATTTTCAGCAGACTCTCTAGTTCACCCCTCTGTTGCTGTAATTCCTTTCTTACCTATGTTACAGCCTCTAGAAGATGTGAAGACATAAGCAAAAGGACCAGTGCAGACCAAAGAATGACTGCTAACAGGCAGTTCAGTGTTTGAGCTCTGGCTTCTGTTCCTGAATATTTAAATAATGATTGTGCCTTTCAAAAGCTCTGTGACCTTGCACCAGCTACTTATGCTCTTTGTGTTTGTTTTCTCATCTGAAACATTCCTGTTTCCTGTTGCCATCAAGTTGATTATGACTTACAACAATCCTACAGGACAGAGTAGAACTGCCCTGTAGGGCTTCCAAGGCGGTAATCTTTATGGAAGCTTGCTACCACATCTTTTTCCCACAGAGAGATTGATTCAAACTGCCGAAACTTAGTTAGGAGGCTAGCACTTAACCACAGCACCACCAGTGCTCCTTATTTGGAACATGGAAACATCAAGAGTAGTCATCTAACTCAGTTGTTAAGGAGTCCCTGAGTGATGCAAATGGTTAAGTGCTAGACTACCAACCAAGCAATCGATAGTTCAAACCCACCTAGAGTCGCCTCGTTAAAAAGATCTGGTAATCTGCTTCTGAAAGGTCACAGCCTTGCAAATCCTATGGATTGCATTTTCACTCTGCACACTTGGGGTTATCATGAGTCGGAACTGACTCAAAAACAATTGACAACAACCCAGCTGTTTAAATAAAATAATACACATGAAATGTTCACCACAGTGCTGATCACTGGGTAAGCACTCAGCTAGAGTCAGCTTTATTACTAAGGAAAGCAGAGGTTGGCAGGGATTCCTGGACACATTGTCAGATGATTTTCAGCCCCTGTTATTTTAAATGAGTTCTGGTGAGGTGGTGCTTAAAACATTCAACTGTGAACAAAAGGTAGGGAATTCGAACCCACCAGCCACTCTGCAGGAGAAAGAAGGCAGTCTGCTTCCCTAAAGATTTATAGCCTTGAGAATCCTATAGGGCAGTTCTTCGCTGTCCTTTAGGGTTGTTGTGAGTCAGAATCGACTCTGATGGCAGTGAAGCTTGGTTTTGGGGTAATTTCCAAAGTTCCTAGATGTTTTCTCACTTGTTCATTATGTTTTTGTATCTTTCTCTCTTGTTTCCTTCTCTCCCTTCTTTGTTTATTTTATCTGCAGGGTATAGCTGGATACTCTACACAAACCAGTGTTAATAGAAGGGGAGGCTCCTTCCCCCTTCCCCTCTTTGCATTATCACAGGCTTCTCAAAAGGGAAGGAAGGTAATTAGCTCATCTTACTTCTCTGTACTATATTGCCCACTTAGAGACAATTAGCAGTTCTGTGGTTCAGGAAAGCAGAATATTGATTCTATTTTTTTCTTTTATCCAATGGAGCAGTTGACATATTTATGGTTTATTCTGTGTTTTAAGATTTCAGGACCTTGGAAAGTGGGGAGGGACCCTGTTTCCCAGGTAATGGCAGCTTTATTTTGTGTCTAATGTAACATTACACACCCAGTAGGAACTTAGGATATGTTCATTAGTAGTTTTTTCTCGTTTTGAAATGAGTGATGCTCCAAATGAGGCTGATGATTTTCTAAAACAAGAGCAAAAAGGAAGATTAAGGGTGAGGAACTCCTCCTAAGCCACTTCT
This sequence comes from Orycteropus afer afer, assembly GCF_000298275.1. Taxonomy (NCBI): domain Eukaryota; kingdom Metazoa; phylum Chordata; class Mammalia; order Tubulidentata; family Orycteropodidae; genus Orycteropus; species Orycteropus afer. Next base: position 8,905,773 of record NW_006921668.1, read on the forward strand.
CTTTGGAATCTTCTCTCTTTATTTCTATTATTGGATTTCTAAAGGGTAGAAATGGATTCAGTTATTGCTTCTCCTCTCGGCTCATAGCATTTGTAGTTCATAGCTGGATTCCCTCAACTGCTGAAGAGAAATTTCAATAAAGGCCTAGGGTCTCTGTGTAACATATGTGTTTAAAAAACATTTCAATTCATAGCAACTGCATTTGGGTTTCCAAGGCTGAAATCTTTATGGAGTCTTTATGAAAGCAAACATCCCTATTTTCTTCCTCAAAGCAGGTGGTGAGTTCAAACCATTGACCTTTTGGTTAGCAGCCAGATGCTTTAACCACCACACCACCAGAACTCCTTA